>NC_089847.1:106003734-106303734 GCF_035609145.1 Eleutherodactylus coqui
GTAATTGTGCACTGTGGACACCAGATGGCACTATTTATAATGTATAAAGTTAGTGAACTGCTTGCTGATTTGTCCCTATGTTAACCCTTGAGTGAACTGAAACAGTTGAAGCCTGTTTTAGATTCACCTTTGCTAAAAGTTTGGTTTGATGTTAAGCTGGACCATGGGTGGTTTGTCTCAGCCAAACCCAGTAAAAGGAGAAGGAAGGAGAAGAATAGGACGAGAAAGTAGGAAACAACAAGGGGAAGAAGGAAAAAGAAGAATGGCAAAGATGGAGAAGGAAAAGAAGAAAGGGGTGAAAAGGAAGAAAAAAGAGGAAGAATGGAAAAAGGAGAATAAAAAAAATATTTTTCTTCTTTTACATTCTCCTGATTCTTCTTCTCTTCCTTCTTCTCGTTTTATTTTCCTTTTCTTCCTTGTTGTTTCTTCTTTAACTTTACCTTAAAAACAGATAAAAGGTACTAAGATACATTGCTAGATGATCTGGGGGTGTTCTATGGCTGTGAGACAGTGCTATACAGCAGTTTTAGGGATATTGGAGAAGTTCCAGCCCAGATCGAACTAACTTGTGCCTAACCAAACTTCATGCCGAAGTTCAGCAAAGCGGCAGAGCCAAACTTATTAGTTGGCTCATCACTACTATTGTATATTGAGTTGGCCTTATCATGAGCTTTGCCATTGCACACCCTGTCTTATCCACAGTAATGTCACATATATTATTTGTGAATTACCCCAAAACATGATAGATCCCAGTAACAAATCTTCTGCTCTGTATTCAGCCTCATGTATGATTGTCTACTTTTGGACCTCACAGGTCCCCGTGTCAGAGTCCCATTACATCCGTCTATCAGCTCAAACTTACTTGCAGCCGCATACAATTTCTTTACTGTACCTGACCTGTAGTGCCATCTTGTGTTGTACATGTGTGTCTCCACGCCCAGGAAAAGGATTCTTTAAAACAAAGTTCTACCTTTAAAGAGCGGGTTGGACGATTGTATAAATAGCAATAATCTAAATTACCTTTTTACTGGTAACTGCAGTTAGTGTTCTAAAAGTGCCCTACTTTATTCCCATACGGCCACCCATCTTCTTGGTGGTCAGCTCCTGTAAGAGAATCACTCCAATGTGTAATGTTGCCACAGCAATATAATGATGCAAAAATTGCATGAAGATTGTAGCGTGCACCAAAATTTGGTGTAGCATGCTCACTGGACACTAACCGATTGGTTGATGCCTTGACATAAAAAAGGGCAATTTCTGAAGCGTAGAGAGTTGACTAGGTGCCGAACTGAAGAGTAAGGCCGGGGTCACATCTGCGCTGGAACCTTCTCTCTGAGGTTCCATCCTAGATCCGGCACAAAATACCAAAAGAAATAGCACTGCATACCGCAATTTTTCTTCCAGTAAAATGCTGGGCAACTCAGTGGAAACTGAACCGACCCCATTATAGTCAATACGGTCTATTCAGCGCTGTTCAGTTCCATCATAAGACGGACCCGTTCAGCCAGGGGATTCTCCTTTCCTGCTCCCCGACACAGATGTGAAAGCAGCCTAAGAAGTTGCTGGCCATGCTACCTTGAGGTGAGAAAGTGAGAGTAAGATAGCAATAGCCTTGACAGTGGGAGGACTGGCGTAACTATAGGGGATGCAGAGGATGTGTTACCATGCAGGGCGGCGCAGGATCCCGCGGTCAGCGCGAGCCGATCCAGTGTCGGCTCTGGCTTCCTGGACCTGTGGAGTCGAGGCTCTCCCGGCGGCGTGGGGCAGCCAGTGTGCGGCGGCATGGGCGTGTCCGCCCGTAGGGTGCCGCCCACACTCCTCCACCTTCTTATGCAGCAGTGGGAGAGTCGGCTCCTCCCACTCTCCGCCCCTGGGCAGAGGCTTGCAGTCATAAGGCTGGCAGTGACCTGAGCTCACTGCCAGTTATTGGTTCGGTCAGCGTCTAGTAGGTCCTGTCTGCAGCTAGCCTCAGTTCAGCCTCTAGTTTGCCTGTCTGCTTCCATCTCCAACTTTGCTTTGCTCTGTATGTTCTGTTGGTCATTTCCATCTGCCTTCTCTGTCGGCACTCTGTCCCCCCATTTAGTTAGTCGCCAGGTCCCTAGCCAGTGCAGGGACCGCCGTCCAGTTGTCCGCTTGGGGTTAGCCAGGGCCGAGGCAAGTAGGCAAGGACAGTGGGGTGCGGGAAGTTCGGGGCACCCCACATGGCGCTCGGGGGTCAGAGTGCACGTAACAGGATGCATTTGCACCCGGGCCCAGAAGCCTTAGGGGACCATAAGGCATCTCTTCTCCATATAAGGAGCCCAGTACTATGAATAAAGCATTATAGTTGGGGGCCCTGTTACAGGTTTTGATTGGGGCCCAGGAACTTCAGTTATTTACAGCACCTAGTGCCTGGAAATTTTGTGCTAATTCTCCATTAGACGCCATAGACCAGCAGTCTGAAAATGTATATGAATCTCATTACACATGCAAATTGACAATATCAGAAGTCCAAAAGTTCATTAATGAACCGATGCAAAAAATGTGAAGGCTATACGTGAGAGGTGGGCAAGCAAATTGGTGGGGGATGCAAGTAGTGGCACTCGATAACTCAGCATCTCCAATTTCGACCTTTAGAGGCACTGAAACTCCCTCCAAGTACTCTGCCCAGGCTGTAGTAGTTGAGGTATGCTTCAATCCCAAGCGCCTGGCACAACTCCTTCAGTTTTTTGGTATTTGCAGACTACTACAAACTCTCAGCAATCCATGTGTCTGGCAACATTTACTAATTGCAACTCTGCTGCTCAATTATTTGACTGCCTTATATTTTAGCTCTACCTTTTGGAAGACTTCCCTTGTGTAAAACTGGTATTTGTTCCCTAGCACCTAAGAGTACAAAATTTCAAACCTTAAAAACAAGATTACATTAAACAAAACTTTAGACACAGATCGCCTTCTTACAATAGTTAGCCTTGTCGAGTCTGCTTAGCTCTATTACATTGCCAGAACCCTGTTCGGCTATAATACACTGCGAGAACCCAACACAGATCTGGTATATCATTGTGAAGGCTTGTCTGCTGGTCTACGCAGCAAAGTTATAATTCATTTATTACCATGGGTTGATAAAACAAACACAATATGAATATGCAAGATAAAGAATTTAACATCTAAAATGTCAAACGAACATACATAGGCGCAGTAGAATCATACATGATTGACTCAGAACACGGGTACACAAATGAAAAGCAATAGAATGTTTAGTATAAATATTTTGGAACATTTGTGAACAGAGAGAAACCTGTCATGTCGACAATGGGGCCAGCCTGGAGGCGTTTTCATTATCTTCTGGTAGTTCCAGCCTCGGCTGTTCACTCAAGGCTGTTTAAACAACTATTTAGTATCTATAGTTTCTTATTGTGAAGGAAAAATGACATTGTATGAAGGATGATACAAGATCGCTACCGCATACATTCATTTCATAACATAAGCTACTCCGTAATCTCCAGTCTGATCATACTTTTAAGACTCCAACTGGTATTGTAGACCTCGTCACACCAAGGAGTTGTGTTGGCCCTGCACTAAGTAGTCAATCTGTCCCTGTTGTGAATTTTTCATACCATTTCCCTAGGTAAAATATTATGTACCTACTACTATACACTTTGGTAGATACAACCTATATCAAGCTTTTCTTTTCTCATCCATGAAGAATATTTTCAGCCATGGGATATTTGAGTGAATTCTTGAATGCACAACGCGTTTTGATTTTTTTCCCCCTTAGCATCTTCATGGGGGAGGGTGTATAGATTAAACAGATACCCTCAATATAGCATCTTATTCATTACCTTGTGGCCTGTTTTCTACCTTTCAGCAAGTACAGTAAGACACACACCTCCAAACTAAACAGCATATGTTCTCTTGCCGATGAAATCCCCACAAAAGACTATTTGTTAGGAAGCAGAAAATCGTGAAAAGATCTGCAAATATAGGTGAAAATGAGAAAGTAAATATATTAAATGAATATATGGTATATTTAAATTCTCATTTATTTTCGTTTTACAAGACCCAATTTGTTTAGACATGGTGGTAGATTTCTCCAAGGAACATTTAGATAAACTAATGGGTTGAAGTAAATAAGAAGACACTTACAACATACAAGACGATGTCTGTGTGACTGTGGCATCTCAAGAGTCGCTTGTCTAAGGAATCCTGAAACTCATTAAATACATGCTTGCAAATTAGGAAAATCAATTCAAAATATGTACAGTGCAATTTCTTTAATGTGGCGTTAGAGCGACACTCTGGTTTCAGGGCAAAATTATATCCTGGTACTGGAGGGCTTGAAAAAATATTATCTGCAATTTTTCTTATTTGCCGTCCGATCTGCTAGTTCTGGTCCTGGTTTTTGGCTGCTACAATTTCCTATCTAGCACACTGTGCACTGCTCTGATTGGCCAGTGCTGAGCTGATCATGTGACCAACATCAGTCAATCAGAGAGCAGGTATAGTGCATTGATAGTCTAACACTACTAATGCTCTATGGATTGGGTAATCTGAAAATTGTGTCAGCCATCTTGAACAGCTGAACATGTGACCTGGAACCGGTAGATCAGACAGACAGCAGTGAGAAACGGCTGCAGGTAATATACCACAGGTATACTGCAGATAATATACCACCCACTCTCTTCAGTCCCAGGATAGAATGTTGTCCAAAAATGGGAGGGTCGCTATAATGGGACAAGATATTCTGGATCATTGGACATTAATAGAAACCTGTATGGAATTCACTTGTAGGGTTGATGGGCTTCAGCGAAGCAATTACAGATTTTCTTCCACTAATAGTAGAACATTTTAACCCTTAAAATCTCTCTCCTTTTAAAATGTAGGTAGCACACCCAAACCAGATAAAGGTAAGGAAGAAATGGGGAGAAGAGAGAGGCACCTTCTGGATGTAGCAATAAAATACAAGGAGAAAAGTTTACCAAGACCAGCATTTCCAAAGCCGCTCTTAGTATAATTTCCGCCAATGCACTATGCACCTAAGATATGACGAGGCACACACTTCTTCATATATTAGGCAAATCTCTGCTCCTCTGTGCACTGACACAGAAATATATGCCAGCTAGAAACTGGCATAGTTTTATCGTATAATTTACGCCAGTTTTTGTAGTAAATTATGCATAAATCTGTCTGGAGGGGTCACAGTCCCGAAGGCTCTGCCCGTTTTTCACAAAAGTGGCAAGGCTGGCACAGAGGACAGAAAAGTCACAAAACTTTTGTGCAAGTGGGCGTTTTGCTAAATTTTGTGATTGTTCTACACCGGTATTCTGGCATAAAGTGAATATCCCAGAAGGTTTGATAGAAAAACCAAGGAAGTATATTGTGACCTTTTTAGAATCGTGCAAAGGATAAGCACCACTCTATGAAGCACTTCATGGTCACTTTAGACCAATTGGTGGGAACGTTGAGCCTCAAGCCATTTGGCAGCATCAGAAAGCCTCCTGGAGGGTTCTACAATCTTACAGAAATCCATCCAAAGAAGAAAAAGGCAAGGCTGTCCTGATGTGACAAAAAGATGCTGAAATATCTAGATGAAGTAGATTAATCAAATGAGTTTTAGTCCACACTGTACAATGTATTTCAACCATTAAATAAGGTCTTTGGAAGACTTGAGGTCCGGGCTTTCAATAGAACCTAAGAGCTGTGGAATTCCGCCGCAGATTCACGCCATGAGAACTGTGGTACAAATCCATTCATGGGTATTTGGCCTTAAGCTTATAGGAGCGAGCTGCTACTTCAGACTTGGTCAGTGATCCAAACTTGCTAACCACCCATAGAAGAAAAGTTATATCTGCGCTCTGTAGCTACAGAGTTCTCTCTGGCACAGGTCCCAATACACTATCCTACCAAAAGTATTTGGACACCTGAGAATGAATCAGGATGGCTTCATGACAGACTGCTAGTGTGTATTGGCATAACTCTTATATCCAATAGCATGTGGCTCCAGTTTTACAGTGCTGACACTGACTTGGCTTTCACTCACTTGTAGATTCTCAGTGTGCTCCTAGATAGTAAGGGAGATGGAACGATATCTTTACAGCGCCACCTATTGGAAGGCAGCATTCTTGCAAGTCAATGTTAGACTCTTTATACAAGCCTTGAAACAATGACTGGGAATTGTTACAAGGCTTGTATAAAGAATCTAACATTGACTCTCAGTAATGCTGCCTTCCAAAAGGTGGCGCTTATTTGCATATTACCCAGAGGGGCATGAATGGCCTTAAAAGTCTCCTCACTCACTCACCTTCCAGATGCTGTCCTTAAGGAGAAAATATAGCGTTCCCAACCCACTCCTAGATAGTGACACATGATGAAGACTCTAGTACAAGCTTGAAACGCGCTGTGGCTTGTTCTGATACTATTAAAGGATATTAACGAAGTAAGTTATTCCTGGCTGATTCTATTGGGACCCGCACCAGATAGAGCTCCGCTCTATAAAAGGGTGCTTACCCCGATTCCTCTACCTGCACAGCATGCGTCCGGCATCTGAGGAACGGGCAGTGGTCCAAAGTTACTCTTCATGCGAAAGTAGTGTGTACTCACAACCTAGTCAGGTGAGCAAGTTAAATCCCCTTTTTGATTATCCTGTCCCGAGAGTCTTCACATGAAGCACCTTTTCGTCTTTCCTATTTCTATATCTATGCTCTGGCAGGCAGAAACGAGTGGAGGGCAATCGGAGACATCAATTGGGATGAATCTGAAGGAGATGTGTCTATTGATTCATTTAAAACACATTGTCTTTCGGCATCGGACTGATGTCTTCACCCGATCATCTACAGACGTTTAATCTATTGCTGCATTCATTAATGTTGACTCCATGAATAAAATAATCACCTGGATTAGTTGGCTTGGAAATTCTGCTGCAGTAGCTGAAATCTACTTTGTGTTCCATCAACTCATAAATTCAAAAGTTCTTCCATGTCTGGTGGAAAAAAAAACAGTACCAAGATGTTTTCCTATGGTTTCATGACAAATGTTTGTTTTTTACTGATTTACCTTCAGGTGGAAATATGTCCTCTGCACAATAAATTCTACATATTTCATGCACAAGGCAATGCAGGGTTGTAAATCACTGCAGTAAGGCTTTCCAGGGGTTATTGCTTTATACATATTTCAGCTGCATGTTAACACTAAGTAACATCATCCTAAATGGATTTTCATAGAATTAGATCTCGTAATTCGGCCTCCTGGGGCCAGAGTTGCAAAACAACATGTATTGCACAAGAAACAATAAAAATGGTCAATAAATCTAAAATAAGAAAAGGATTATATAGCACAGAGCTTCACAACTCAACTTCCCAGATTATATTGAAGGAAGACTGCGAAGTGAAGCTTGTTCTTCCTTAGAGATTATTCTAGGACTGTATGAAGAGGAGCTCACTCATTAATTTAAAGTGGAGGTCCCCTATACGACTATATTTGAGGACAGCATAGAACAGAGGGACATATAGCTTTCTATTATTTGATTAAGTACCTTCATGTAAAAAGCTGCTAGGACTCAGAAAATGCCTGTGAGTCCTGCTTTCCCCACTAGTGAAGAGAGAACTTTTGAAAAAGTTTAGTTTGGCCTGAATAATTTGAACCAAACCAGAAGTTCGCCAAAACCCTTAACACTAGGAGCCATAAAAGCCCTGCATTACACTCTGAGAGTGCTATACAGCATTTTTATGGCTCTTACACAGTGTCATACACCTGTGTTTATGACTAGTGTTGAGCAAACCAAACCAGTAGAACCCTGTTTTCGGTAGAACTTCTATAAAAGCTCTGTTCGAGTTTGTGCCATACCAAACACATAAAAGAAGAACTGTCAATTGCTCTATGTGGGTGGGGAAAGCTGAACTCACAGGCTTTCTCTATGAGTTTTGCTAGTATTTAAATAGCATATTACATGAATATATTTAATCAGATCATAGAAAACCACACATCCCGGAGCTCAGCATCCCCCTTGACTGTCCCAAAGACAAAAACCCACAAAAAAGTGGAGAAAATGGATATGTAAAATGTCTGCGCTACTGACACTCCACACTTTAGCGCGGACCTTTTACATATCCGTTTTCTCCACGTTTTTTGTCTTCTGTCTCCCAGATCACTGTCTAGTGTATCTGGTGCTTTTTGGGATCTACTGCTCTCAACCTTTAAGTGGATGTTCTTATTACAATTGATTTTTTTTTTTACATCATTTGACTCTCTCATGCGTAAACCACTTAATTTTGGTTTATTGCAATTCATGTCCGTATATATTTTCTTCAGTCTTTTGTGTTTATACTCCTACAGGAGCGCTCTCCTTTTCTTTGTCCCTTGACTGTCTCGTGCAGCCATCAAAATGTACTGCATGCAGATCCACTTTAAAGGGAATCAATCAGCTCCGATGGGTCCCATAAACTAAAGTTATGGTCTCAGAGGAGCCACCGTGCTGAATCAGGGGATGTGACTTCCTCGGCATTTCCGCACTGTCTGCTTTCAAAGACGTGGCTGCATGTATCCCACGGACTACATTGGTACGTGCTTGTAATGAGTGAACTAATCCACTCATTATGTGCACTTGAACAAGTAGTTCATGGGATGCATACAGCCACAGCTTTACAAGCTGACAAAATCCCTTAAAACTATTAAGGGACCATCTCAGATAACATAGCAAAGGAGATCTGAAAGAACGGCTTTAGAATCCATTTGTTACGGTACTCTGACCCCCCGAGCGCCAGGTGGGGTGCCCTGAACTTCCGCACCCCACTGTCCCTGCCTACTTGCCTCGGCCTTGGCTAACCCCAGGCGGACAACTGGGCAGCGGTCCCTGCACTGGCTAGGGACCTGGCAACTGACAAGATGTGACTAACTAAATGGGGGGACAGAGTGCCGACAGAGAAGGCAGATGGAAATGACCAACAGAACATACAGAGCAAAGAAAAGCTGGAGATGGAAGTAGACAGGCAAACTAGAGGCTGAACTGAGGCTAGCTGCAGACAGGACCTACTAGACGCTGACCGAACCAATAACTGGCAGTGAGCTCAGGTCACTGCCAGCCTTATAACTGCCAGGCTCCGCCCAGGGGTGGAGAGTGTGAGGAGCTGACTCTCCCACTGCTGCATAAGAAAGGTGGAGGAGTGTGGGCGGCACCCTACGGGCGGACACGCCCACGCCGCCGCACACTGTCTGCCCCACGCCGCCGGGAGAGCCCCGACTCCAGAGCTCCAGAACGCCGGAGCCGACACCGGAGCGACGCGCGCCGACGGCGGGACCCTGCGCCGCCCTGCATGGTAACACCATTCACATGAGTTGAACTTGAAGTTGGGGGCTACCCTACTGAAATTGATGAATATATACAAATATTAGTTTTACAAAATCAGAAAAAAAGAGAGCTGCACTCCGATTGGTGATAATGTAACCATACATAAATAGGGGAGCCAAAAAACAGAGAGGAGCACTTACCCCATGTGGTGAGAACGGTCTCAGTTCGAGACAGGTCACCGCACTACCAGTCTGGTCGGCCCTCGGTGCTGCTGGAGAGAAAGGAAGCAGCTATGCCATATGTCATTCTTGTAAACTGTCAAATTACTGAGCTGCAGCCAACTTAAACAGCAATTGTAAGTAGTTATTGGCCTCCAAGATAAGAGTGCAGTGTGGACATATTTACGAACCACTAGGACTGGACTTTGAAGTGATTGACTGCCAATATTTTGAGCTTGGAACTTTTGAAGCTATTGCTCATCCTGTAGCTTAGTGGAGAGTGCTCCCCAAGAAGCACGGGGTACACGAACCACAAATAGAGGTCATATTATTGCACTCTAAGGATTGAGAGGACTCAGATTTGTTATTTTGTTAATAGCGACATAGGACTATTCAAAGTGAGCTTATACCATCTTGATTGTGCAGTGCAATGTTAAAGTCAATATAACCAATAGAATGTAGCATTTGCTTCCGCTTTGGGCAGATTCTAGTTGGGATAGAATTTCAGGTTTGATAACACATATAATTGTGTTAATTGCATTTCTGTCAAACTCATTTGTTTAAAATGTATTTAGTATTCAATAGTAAATAATTCAAATTATGTCTTTGTGCATCTATGTTCTCCGTCATATCCTGATCCCTTGCGTAACACCATGGTCCTGCTATACAGATTTTGGGAGTATCAAATCAGACAATAATCCACATTTCATACATGTGAAAAGGATGCCTGCAAAAGACTTTTATCACGCATATTTCCAACCGTTTGCTACTAATTCAAGACCATGGGTGGTGCTGTAGATCCATTGTTCCATTTTCCGATTTGCATAAATTTCCCAGAGGAGCATGCATGGCCTTATAAGCCTCTCATGCCTACTAGGTGCTCTCCCTAAGGAGAAACTTTAGCTCTTCTGTCCCACATAACAGGCCTCTCACCTAGCCAGTCAGCAACACACTCTACACCTTTATATGGTGTAAAAACTCTGAAACAGTCTGTCTATACATGGTTATCTTATCTTTCTAGAAGACTCAGGCTTTAGCTCATATTCCCAGTGCTTGCTACAAGGCCAGACATTGACTTACAGGAATGCTGCTTTCTAATAGGTGGTATAAATATCCCAGAGGAACATGCTTAGTCTTTTAACAAGTCTCCTCACACCTACTAGGTGCTCCCCCTGATGTGAACCTTTTTTTCAAGACAGAAATGCCCAGGATTAGCCCAGTTGAATGACAATGGAGCTAATCCTCATACAACTTTGCTCAGATGTGCTACACACACATAGCATGTTCACAGCAGAAATCTGAGTGTCCACCTCGAATTTATTCTCTGGAAATACATGTCAGATTTTAATCAGTTGTGTGAATATGTCCATAAGGTCAGGCTTACTGAGCCTCGTTGGGCTCTTCACTAAAGATCATTGGAGTAGCCAGGGAAGAAGGCAGCAGCGGCCTGATGTTCAACAACTAGAGATGAGCGAACGTACTCGTCCGAGCTTGATGCTCGGGCGAATATTAGGGTGTTCGGGATGCTCGTTACTCGTAACGAGTACCACGCGATGTTTGGGTTACTTTCAGTTTCCTCTCTGAGACGTTAGCGCGCTTTTCTGGCCAATTGAAAGACGGAAGGCATTACAACTTCCCCCTGTGATGTTCCAGCCCTATACCACCCCCCTGCTGTGAGTGGCTGGGGAGATCAGATGTCACCCGAGTATAAAAGTCGGCCCCTCCCGTGGCTCGCCTCAGATGCGTTGTGAGATAGCTGAGGGACAGTGCTATAGTGTTGGAGCTTCTGTAGGGAGAGCATTAGGAGTTAGTGTAGGCTTCAAGAACCCCAACGGTCCTTCTTAGGGCCACATCTAACAGTGTGCAGTAGTGTGGAGGCTGCTGTTAGCAGTGTTGCACATTTTTTTTTTTTCCAAATCGGCCGTGCAGAGCATTGCGCCCTGCAGTAATACTACAGGGACAGAAGTGGTGGTTAGGCAGAGAGAGTGTTAGGAGTTAGTGTAGGCTTCAAGAACCCCAACGGTCCTTCTTAGGGCCACATCTAACAGTGTGCAGTACTGTGAAGGCTGCTGTTAGCAGTGTTGCACATTTTTTTTTTTTCCAAATCGGCCGTGCAGAGCATTGCGCCCTGCAGTAATACTCCAGGGACAGAATTGTGTAGGCAGGGCCAGAAGACATATTTTATTGATTGAATATACGCAGTGGGCCTTTCCTTTAAAAAAAAAGGGCAAAAATTCTATTTGGCCTGCAGGCTTGCGCCAATTTATTTCCTGGCTGGGAAATCACCGCTCTGCTGTAGTTAATAACACTGCAGTTCTGTGACACACAGCAGGGCCACACAACACATTTATTAATTGATTGAATATAGTCAGTGGGCCTTTCCTTTAAAAAAAAAAGGGCAAAAATTGTATTTGGCCTGCCTCTGACAGTCCTCAGCGTTCTGGGTACGTGTGTGCTGGGTGGAGAACGTAAAAAAAATCATACGCAGCCAGCTAAGTTTAACAGCAGGCTTGCGCCAATTTATTTCCTGGCTGGGAAATCACCGCTCTGCTGCAGTTAATAACACTGCAGTTCTGTGACACACAGCAGGGCCACAACACATTTATTATTGATTGAATATACGCAGTGGGCCTTTCCTTTAAAAAAAAAAGGGCAACTATTCTATTTGGCCTGCCTCTGACAGTCCTCAGCGTTCTGGGTACGTGTGTGCTGGGTGGAGAAAGTAAAAAAAATCATACGCAGCCAGCTAAGTTTAACAGCAGGCTTGCGCCAATTTATTTCCTGGCTGGGAAATCACCGCTCTGCTGTAGTTAATAACTGTGCAACACTACAGTTCTGTGACACACTGCAGGGCCACAACACATTTATTATCGATTGAATATAGGCAATGGGCCTTTCCTTTAAAAAAAAAAGGGAAAAAATTCTATTTGGCCTGCAGGCTTGCGCCAATTTATTTCCTGGCTGGGAAATCACCGCTCTGCTGCAGTTAATAACAGTGCAAGACTGCAGTTCTGTGACACACTGCAGGGCCACAACACATTTATTATTGATTAAATATAGGCAGTGGGCCTTTCCTTTAAAAAAAAAGGGAAAAAATTCTATTTGGCCTGCAGGCTTGCGCCAATTTATTTCCTGGCTGGGAAATCAAATCACTGGTAATACACCATGCTGAGGGGTAGGGGTAGGCCTATAGGACGTGGACGCGGGCGAGGACGCGGAGGCCCAAGTCAGGGTGTGGGCACAGGCCGAGCCAGTGCGGTGGCCAGGGGTAGAGGCAGGGCCAGACCGAATAATCCACCAACTGGTTCCCAAAGCGCTCCCTCGCGCCATGCCACCCTGCAGAGGTCAAGGTGCTCTACGGTGTGGCAGTTTTTCACAGAGACGCCTGACGTCCGACGAACAGTGGTGTGCAACCTTTGTCGCGCCAAGATCAGCTGCGGAGGCACCACCACCAGCATGCGCAGGCATATGATGGCCAAGCACCCCACAAGGTGGGACGATGCCCGTTCACCGCCTCCGGTTTGCACCACTGCCTCTCCCCCTGTGCCCCAACCTGCCACTGAGATCCAACCCCCCTCTGAGGACACAGGCAGTACCGTCTCCTGGCCTGCACCCACACCCTCACCTCCGCTGTCCTCGGCCCCATCCAGCAATGTCTCTCAGCGTAGCGTCCAGACGTCGCTAGCGCCACTGTTTGAGCGCAAGCGCAAGTACGACGCCACGCACCCGCACGCTCAAGCGTTAAACGTGCACATTGCAAAATTGATCAGCCTAGAGATGCTGCCGTATAGGCTTGTGGAAACGGAGGCTTTCAAAAGCATGATGGCGGCGGCGGCCCCGCGCTACTCGGTTCCCAGTCGCTACTACTTTTCCCGATGTGCCGTCCCAGGCCTGCACGACCACGTCTCCCGCAACATTGTACGCGCCCTCACCAACGCGGTTACTGCCAAGGTCCACTTCAGCAGGCCGTGCTGAAACTACTCAGCTTAGGAGATAAGAGGCACACGGCCCACGAACTGCTGCAGGGTCTGACAGAGCAGACCGACCGCTGGCTTGCGCTGCTGAGCCTCCAACCGGGCATGGTCGTGTGTGACAACGGCCGTAACCTGGTGGCGACTCTGCAGCTCGGCAGCCTCACGCACGTGCCATGCCTGGCCCACGTCTTTAATTTGGTGGTTCAGCGCTTTCTGAAAAGCTACCCACGCTTGTCATATCTGCTCGGAAAGGTGCGCCAGCTCTGCGCACATTTCCGCAAATCCCACACGCACGCTGCCACCCTGCGGACACTGCAACATCGGTTTAATCTACCAGTGCACCGACTGCTGTGCGACGTGCCCACACAGTGGAACTCCACGCTCCACATGTTGGCCAGACTCTATGAGCAGCGTAGAGCTATAGTGGAATACCAACTCCAACATGGGCGGCGCAGTGGGAGTCAGCCTCCTCAATTATTTACAGAAGAGTGGGCCTGGTTGGCAGCCATCTGCCAGGTCCTTGGAAACTTTGAGGAGTCTACCCAGATGGTGAGCGGGGATGCTGCAATCATTAGCATCACCATTCCTCTGCTATGCCTCTTGAGAAGTTCCCTGCAAAGCATAAAGGCAGACGCTTTGGAATCAGAAACGGAGGCGGGGGAAGACAGTATGTCGCTGGATAGTCAGAGCAACCTCATGTCTATATCTCAGCGCATTGAGGAGGAGGGGGAGGAGCATGAGGAGGAGGGGGAAGAGACAGCTTGGCCCACTGCTGAGGGGACAGATGCTGCTTGCCTGTCATCCTTTCAGCGTGTATGGCCAGAGGAGGAGGAGGAGGAGGAGGAGGAGGAAGAGACAGCTTGGCCCACTGCTGAGGGTACAGATGCAGCTTGCCTGTCATCCTTTCAGCGTGTATGGCCAGAGGAGGAGGAGGAGGATCCTGAAAGTGATCTTCCTAGTGAGGACAGCCATGCGTTGCGTACAGGTACCCCGGCACACATGGCTGACTTCATGTTAGGATGCCTTTCTCGTGACCCTCGCGTTACACGCATTCTGGCCACTACGGATTACTGGGTGTACACACTGCTCGACCCACGGTATAAGGAGAGCCTTTCCACTCTCATTCCCGAAGAGGAAAGGGGTTCGAGAATGATGCTATACCACAGGGCGCTGGTGGACAAGCTGATGGTAAACTTCCCATCCGACAGCGCTAGTGGCCGAAGGCGCATTTCCGCGGCCCACGTAGCAGGGGAGGCGCAGAGATCAGGCAGCATGTACAGCGCAGGCAGGGGAACACTCTCTAAGGGCTTTGACAGCTTTATGGCTCCCCAGCAAGACTGTGTCACCGGTCCCCAGTCAAGGCTGAGTTGGCGGGAGCACTGTAAAAGGATGGTGAGGGAGTACATAGCCGATCGCGCGACCGTCCTCGGTGACGCCTCTGCCCCCTACAACTACTGGGTGTTGAAGCTGGACACGTGGCCTGAACTCGCGCTGTATGCCCTGGAGGTGCTTGCTTGTCCTGCGGCTAGCGTCTTGTCAGAGAGTGTGTTTAGTGTGGCTGGGGGAATCATCACGGATAAGCGTACCCACCTGTCAACCGACAGTGCCAACAGGCTTACACTCATCAAGATGAACAAAGCCTGGATTTCCCCAGACTTCTCTTCTCCACCAGCGGACAGCAGCGATACCTAAACAATACGTAGGCTGCACCCGCGGATGGAAGCATCGTTCTCTATCACCATCCAAAATGGGGACATTTTTGCTTCATCAATCTGTGTATAATATTCCTCCTCCTCCGGCTCCTGCTCCTGAAACCTGACGTAATCACCCCGAACGTGCAATTTTTCTTAGGCCCACAAGGCTCAGTCATATAATTTTTCTAAACAATTTTTATACGTTTCAATGCTCATTAAAGCGTTGAAACTTTCACCTGAACCAATTTTTATTTTAACTGGGCTGCCTCCAGGCCTAGTTACCAATTAAGCCACATTAACCAAAGCGATTAATGGGTTTCACCTGCCCTCTCGGTTGGGCATGGGCAATTTTTCTCAGGTACATTAGTACTGTTGGTACACCAATTTTTGGGGGCCCTCGCCTACAGTGTAATCCAATTAATTTTTTGCCCACCTGCATTACAGCTGACGTAACATCAGCTGTGATGGGCAATGCAATGGGATATTTTTATGTACCGCCGGTGGGTTCCAGGGAGCCACCCATGCTGTGGGTCCACAGGGAGTTGTAACTACATGTGTCCACTTCTAAAGAACCCCAGTCTGACTGGGGCATGCAGTGTGGGCCGAAGCCCACCTGCATTAAACATGACATTATTACCTCAGCTGTGATGGGCAATGCAATGGGATATTTTTATGTACCGCCGGTGGGTTCCAGGGAGCCACCCATCCTGTGGGTCCACAGGGAGTTGTAAATGCATCTGTGTCCACTTCTAAAGAACCCCAGTCTGACTGCGGCATGCAGTGTGGGCCGAAGCCCACCTGCATTAAACATGACATTATTAATTCAGCTGTGATGGGCAATGCAATGGGATATTTTTATGTACCGCCGGTGGGTTCCAGGGAGCCACCCATGCTGTGGGTCCACACGGAGTTGTAACTACATGTGTCCACTTCTAAAGAACCCCAGTCTGACTGGGGCATGCAGTGTGGGCCGAAGCCCACCTGCATTAAACATGACATTATTACCTCAGCTGTGATGGGCAATGCAATGGGATATTGTTATGTACCGCCGGTGGCTTCCTGGCACCCACCCATGCTGTGGGTGCACACGGCATTCCCATTGCGGAGTTGGGGATTCCCAGTTGTACCTGCCTGTGACTATATATAAAAAAACGCGGTCTGACTGGGGCATGCAGACACCTTGACATAATGAATAGTGTGTGGGACATAGGTTCCCCATTGCTATGCCCACGTGTGCAGCTCCAGATGGAGGTGGCACAGGATTGGATTTCTCATTGCTTCTGTACAGCATTGTGGGCTATCGCCCCGCCCCTTTTAAAGAGGGTCGCTGCCTAGCCGTGCCAACCCTCTGCAGTGTGTGCCTGCGGTTCTTGCTCATGGCAGACGCACTTATAAATAGACATGAGGGTGGCGTGGCATGAGGGCAGCTGAAGGCTGGGCAGGGACAGTTTGGTGTGCGCTGTGGACACTGGGTCGTGGGGGGGGGGGGGGTTGGTCAGCATGTAACCCAGGAGAAGTGGCAGCGGAGTGTCATGCAGGCAGTGATTGTGCTTTGTTGGAGGTAGTGTGGTGCTTAGCTAAGGTATCCATTGCTAATGAGGGCTTTTCAGAAGTAAAAGTTGTTAGGGGGGGGGCCCACTCTTGCCGCTATTGTGGCTTAATAGTGGGACCTGGGAACTTGAGATGCAGCCCAACATCTAGCCCCTCACCTGCCCTATCCGTTGCTGTGTCGTTCCCATCACTTTCTTGAATTGCCCAGATTTTCACAAATGAAAACCTTAGCGAGCATCGGCAATATACAAAAATGCTCGGGTCACCCATTGACTTCAATGGGGTTCGTTACTCGAAACGAACCCTCGAGCATCGCGAAAAGTTCGTCTTGAGTAACAAGCACCCGAGCATTTTGGTGCTCGCTCATCTCTATTTCTGGTTTTCTTTTTTTTAGAATTTCTGGTTTTGGAGTGCTTTTGAAGTGTAAAATTTGCTATATCAAAATGCAACAAAATTTAGTGAATAATTTTTGTTACATTTGTGGGGAAATAACATTTTCGTCACAGAAACGCAATCTGACGCCTCTTGTGAAGACTGCCTATCATCATTTTTTTGGTATGAAGGTAGGGCACCAGGATAAGGTTTGGCTCCACATATATGTTGCAACTCTTGTCCAGTTAAACTATGAGAATGGCTGAAAAATAAAAAATGATCTATGGCTTTTGCTATGCGTATAGTTTGGCGGGAGCCTACAAACCATACAGATGATTGTTATTACTGCTTAACTCTGTCTATAAAGGCAGGATTGTCAATGAAGAAAACAGGAACAGTTCAATACCCGAATCTTCCATCTGCTATTCGACCTATTCCACATTTAGATAGTTTACCAGTTCCTTCTCCACCACAACATTATGAGCTTGAAGTAGAAAATGAAGAAAGTGTGGAAAAAGAAGAACCCAACAAGCCTTCCACATCCCATGACCCTGAGTTTGAGGTAAAAGATGATACAACGCACAGACTGAGTCGAGAGGAATGCGTGATCTTATTCAAGACCATGACTTGTCAAAGGAGAAGGCTGAACTTCTAGAGTCAAGACTACAGCAATGGAATCTTCTCCAACGTGATGTCAGGGTCTTACAGTACAGAGAACGTCAGAGGGATCTGCTTCCTTTTTTTGAGAAGAAAAACAATCTGGTTGTTTGCTATGATGTTAATGGCTTGATGAAATGTTTGAATTTGGACCATGATCCAACTGAATGAAGGCCAATCATAGACTCCTCCAAGCTTAGTTTGAAAGCTGTATTACTTCACAATGGCAACTGTCTTCCTTCTATTCCTGTTGGCCATGCAGTTCACATGAAGGAGACCTATACAAACATGACAGCCCCCTCGAATCAATCAAATGTGCTGAACACAAGTGGAGCGTGCTCGCTCATCTCTAGAAATCACGTTATATTCAAGTGGACTGGCCTGCAAGAAACGTACTGTTTGTACGTAGTTTGTAAAAGGGGTTTATGTTGGGGAGTGAGCGGAGTCTGCGGTGGAGGGGCAAGGAGGGTTTATTACTAAGTTCATAGTATCACTGACGGGACCAGCGTACTTTCTGTTCTATGGAGTCAGTAAGACAAAGATCCAGTTCAGTTCTAGCTCGAGATAATGCTTGGAGATTATTTTTAGATGGATGTTTTTTGGACACCTCTTCAAACTTAGAGACTCGTTCTAATTCTAGTTGTTGTGACATACGTTCCTGTTTACGGCAGGCGGCTATTTGTATTAGGTGACCTCAAATCACTACTTTGTGTGCTTCCCAGAGAGAAATGGGGGAGGAGGCGGACAGGTTGATAATTTGAAAATATTCTTCCAGTTGTGGCGTTAATAGGGATACAACCTCAGGGATTCATAAAAGAGAGTCGTTAAGGATCCATGATGTGTTTCTGGGTTTAGACATCAAGGAATTACAGGTGATGGACAGCGGGCTATGGTCAGACCATGGCACCGACAGGATTTTAGACTGCAGTATTTGAGGTACGAAAATGTCGGGAACTAGAATGTGGTCTATTCTCCTGTATAGGGAGTGCGAGGCTGAAAAATGTGTATAGTCTTTAGGGGTTGGGTTTTGTTCCCGCCAAGTCTACTAAGTGGTATTGCTGAGGGAGGGACTTAACGTTGTGCAACAGAGAATGGGCACGGAGAGTGATAGAATTTCTATCCAGATTCGGGTTAAGAATGCAGTTTGAGTCACCGCAGAAAATTACTGTGCCCCTTTTATTGGCCTTAACCAGTTTGAAAAGTTTTGTGAAATATTGAATTTGCCTTGAATTTAGAGTATAGTGGGAGACGATGGACATCTTGCATGGAGCCTGTTAATAATAGGTAGCGACTAGAGATGAGCGAACCTACTCGGCCATGCCCCTTTTTCACCCGAGCACCGCGATTTTCGAGTACTTCCGTACTCGGGTGAAAAGATTCGGGGGGCGCCGTGGGTGAGTGGCGGGTTGCAGCGGGGAGTGGGGGGGAAAGGGAGAGAGAGAGAGCTCCCCCCTGTTTCCCACTGCTACCCCCCGCTGCCACCACGCCATCCCCCGCTCCCCGGCGCCCCCCGAATCTTTGCACCCGAGTAGCCAGGTACTCGAAAATAGCGATGTTCGATCGAGTAATTACTCGAAACGAGTACGTTCGCTCATCTCTAGTAGCGACCCTCTAGTTCCACAATAGTGGAGGCATGTGTGAAAGGAACTGATTTACTAAAGAAGATGGTGACTCCCTTGGTTTTGGTTTGTGCTTTCGCTGAATAAAATGTGGGGTATTGAGAAGAAAGCTAACGTGGGGCAGAGTTGGTGGAGAAGTGGGTCTCTTGCAGGCACACTATATGTGCATGTCTGCTCTTGTAATATCGGAACGCCTTTGAACACTTTGGCGGGGAATTAAAGCCTTGTACATTCTCAGAAATTATTTTTAGGTCCATGGGCGGAAGTAAGGACTATTAAGAATGGAAACTGTCTTAGATCCTTCACCCCATGGGAGGGTAGGTTGGGGGGGAGTAGGGAGAGGGAAGAGGCAGGGGGAAACAGGGTGTGGCCAACAAATACAATTAGCTCTAGGAGCTAAGTCAGCTCCGAAATGGGGTGGTTTATAGTGCTGATGGCTAAAGATAAAAGGTAGGAAATGACCCTATGGGAGGTAGGGAGGGAAGCAGACAGGAAGGAGAGAGAGGGCAGCTTGTTTGTAGGTATTAATCTGTTTAGAAGGTGCGTTGTTCCATTCTCCTAAAGATTTGTCACCAGGAGCATGCCTGTCGTACTCTTTTCTCCTTGTTTGTTGGGTGGGAACTCATGAGTATTGTTGGGAGGTGATTTCCCACTCATTTGGATACAAAGAAATGCTCACAACAGGTGAGGGAGAAAGAGCCAGCAGAAGAGTTCCAGGTCACTTTGCCTCGAAAATCTTATATAACCGTGATACCAAGAAATTCTGTTTCCCTGAAAATAAGCCCTACCCCCCAAATAAACCCTAGCAAGATGTTTAAATAGTGTCCAGGCAGTTATACATGTAAAAAAGAAACATATTGGAGCAAAAATTAATGTAAGACACTGTCTTATTTTCGGGGAACATGGGATTATGGATCATTTCTGGGAGTTGTGGCATTTTTCTCTCTGACTCCGGTGTAGGTATAGGAGGTGAGGGGATGTAGGAGATGAAGCTGCAGAGCCCAGCTGAGGAGGAGGTTTTTGAAGGTTTAATTCCTTATCAGCTTAAATGGAAAGCCCCATCTGTATTGTATCCTTTCCTGTTGCAGGATCAATAAGTACGGCTTGAGGGCCCTCCTCTTGGATAGTGTTGATGGTGCCAAGTTGGGAAACAACTGATAGTTAAAGCCCTGGAATGTTAGCTTGCGGGAAGAGCGAGTGGGGCGCAACAATTGCTCTTTAGTGCGATTGAAGTGGAGTTTTAACACAATGTCCCTGGGGGGGCCGTTTGGGTTTGGTGCTCGCAAAGCTCTATGAATTCTGTCAAGTTCTAATTGGTCAATTGTGATGCTCGGGTAGAGCTCCTGGAACAACGCCGTCACTGTTGATTGAAGATCTTTGATGGATTTGATGGGGACTCCATGATTTGTATTTTCTCCCGACGCACCCTATTTTCAACAACTTCCAACTTATCATAAAGAAAGTATCTCTTCAGGGAGCTGCTCTATTTCTTTTTCATGGGAGTCTAGGACTATGGTAGCATTGCCCATCCTGTCTTCAAGAGTAATTGTCCTCTAGCCAAGCTCTCGAAATTCGTTGGAAAGTTTAGTCGCTATTTTGGAGAGTTGGACTCTCTGAAGGGTTATGGTTAGGGCTCCCAGTGTTGGCATTTGAGGGAAGCTGTAAGTCCTCCATCAGAGGAAATAGGGGGCCTCCTGCAGCGTTGATGATTTTTTAGCACCCTGCTGCGATCTTAGGCTATTTGTGCCTGCTCTGCATTGAATGGGGCGCATGGTTGCTGTGTTAGAGGTAAGTAGGCTGACAGATGCTTTGTTCTAGTTCCTGGATAGGGTGGGTCTTAGGGTCTCTCCGGAGTTGTGATCACTATTCGTAGCCGTATGTGGTTAACGTTGCATTAGTATGACAACATTCTATTTAGAAACCAGAGTCTCTTTCTTGATACACTTTCGGTAGGATGCACTGGTGTGGCGATGCGTGCGTTATAGGTATGTTGTACTGCAGAGGCTACCACAAGCTTTCGTCTGCGCTGTAACTAAAGCACGATTGCCTTTTGCTTGTTATAGCAATACCGACCACTAGGTGGCAACAGATTCCTCCTACTATGCATATCTGGCAAGGTGTACTGTAGTTGGAGAAAACTTAGAGCTTTGCAGTGGGTCATGAACTACCAGCACTGACCAATGTAGGTGAGGTGTTGTTCACAGTGCTGGGAGGGATAGAGAACCCTGCATGGGTCCATACAAGGTGGAGAATGCCCTTTTACAGAGCTGGCACTGGTTGTGGGGTTGAGCCAACTAGGAATGGTGGGAGAGTACGGCCTTAGTGCAGGTGGTGGCCTTACAGGGATTGTAGCAGTAGGGACTCTATTATAAGAGGCCATATGCAGGGTGCCGTCTGTCCTATGTGGTGCCCCTGTGGTTCTGAGTGGCCTTTTGGTGTATGCGCTGCCGGCTCTGCTGTGCGGGGTGTAGCAGAGCAACAGGGGACTCACCCTGGTAGATGCTGCAGTCATTTCACCAGCACTCTGCAGGTCCAGCTGCCGTGCCTCCGCTGTGAATAGGGTTGCCACCCGACCGGTAAATCACCGGTCTGGCCAGTATTTTTACCGCCCAGGGTGGTGCCGGTATTTTTTTTTTACCGGCCCTATTACAGGCCAGTGTTATTATCGGGCCCCGGGGACTGCAGCAGGCTGCGACAAAAATGCTGGCCTGTATACTCTGCAGGAGGCAACCCATGATACAGGGCAGCGTCAGTCAGCAGCCAGCAGACTATGGTGATGACGCGCCCCTGTCGAGGGTCCGCCACAGCACAGGAAGTCTTGCACATGCTCTTCAGCCTGATGGACTACTAGCGTGCGCGGGCAGCAGAGAGATACAGCCCGCGTGTGTATGGCGGGAGTCAGGACTCAGGAGTGGTAGTACTGACTCGGGACTTGGTCGGACCTTGGACATCGGTGGCTGTACAGGCAGGGGTGAGTCTGGTGGTGAGACCGTGACTGAGAGAGAGAGATGTACAAAGGCTGCAGAGCAGAACAGAAGACTAGTCAATATGGTGGCGAGGAGGGGGCTGCTCGCTGCTTGGGGAGTGGGGACTCGGGAGTCTGGGGCCCAGGGAGTGTGGGACACACATAAGAGCCTGAACGCTGCCTGACTGCAGACAGTCAATATAGGAGCACTGGGTGGGTGGGGCTGTAGGAGCACTGGATGGGGCTACTACAGGAGCACTGTTATTGTATGGAGCTATAGGAACACTGGATGGAGCTACAGGAGCACTGTATGGAGCTATAGGGGCACTAGATGGGGATACTACAGGAGCACTGTTATTGTATGGAGCTACAGGAGCACTGGATGGAGCTATAGGAGCACTGTATGGACTCCTATAGCTCCATACA
Source organism: Eleutherodactylus coqui (assembly GCF_035609145.1). NCBI lineage: Eukaryota > Metazoa > Chordata > Amphibia > Anura > Eleutherodactylidae > Eleutherodactylus > Eleutherodactylus coqui. The sequence goes on from NC_089847.1 coordinate 106,026,473, forward strand.
GTGTTCCTATAGCTCCATACAGTGCTCCTGTAGCTCCATATAGTGCTCCTGTAGTAACCCCATCCAGTGCTCCTGTAGTAGCCCTATCCAATGCGCTTATAGCTCCATACTATGGAGATATAGGAGCACTGGATGGGTCTGTAGGAGCACTGAATGGCGCTGTAGGCGCACTGGATGGCAGTATATGGCATACTTGTATGGCATCCAGAGGTCAGGCACAGGCTGCTGTCACTCCTGGTGGTCTGGGGGGTTTCTACAGTAGTCAGTGAGTGACACCAACTTTCCAGGTTGGATCACAATTGTTGCAAGAGGGGCAGGGGGCAGAGCAGTCACACAGAGATGTAGCAGAGCTCTGCTGCAGCCTGCGCCACATTACAGAAAAGTCACACAGAGATGTAGCAGAGCGCTGGGCATCTCCTGTATATAGTGATGTGCGGTCCGAATTTTCAATTGTGGGGAAGGGCACCAAGGGGGGAACTATTACCACTGGAGCTACTGAGGGGGCACTATCACCAGCAGAATGCCGTGATAAGCCACACCCAAGCCACGCCCCCTTTTAACCATGGCCGGTATTTTTTCGTGACAAAGGTGGCAACCCTAGCTGTAAAGCTTCTTTCTCCCGGGGTCAGGGGGTCTTCTCTGGCACCCGGGAGTACCTCAACCTGCAGAGGAGTGCTGTGAGCGTCTCGCGCTCTGTCCCTGATGGGGAGCCGCTGGTCCCTCATACGTGGTTCTCTGAGCTGCGTCTAGCTGCCGGAGCTCCCGCTACCAGCGGTATGAGGAGTGCGGTGTGTGGCCTGCTGCTACTCTCTCTGTGGGAGCCTGCAGCGGTCTTTCCAGGTTTGCGGCAGATGAAGTGTGGCTCTCGTTTCCCGCTCTCCACATTGTAAACCATGTAAAATCACATTTTTGCTCACATTTGCAGATACGAATTATCTATTCCGTGACCAGGGGAAAATTGCCACATGTCATATTTTGCTGCGGACTCCACACAGACGGCCTCCATTGAAGTCAGTGGAGTCAGTCTAACCTGCAGCCCATATGCAGCTAACATTGTGTATGGCCCGCGGGTACCCGCGCCATTGCTAAGCGACTGCACCGGAAATACAAGCATTAAAAAAGGGAAAAAAACTACAGCACATGACCGACGGACAGAAAATTCAGGTATGTAGGGTCACCGGCTTCATAGCCCAAATCGGCTGCAGGCCCTTCCGCATGCGGAATCCGGCCCGCCCGTGTGAAGCCAGCCTAAATTGTATCTTATCCATACAACCTTTCACAAATCTCTACTTGTTTATTTATGGCCCTAGGTCGCAGCAAAAAAACAACCCAAGCATCCAGAGCTTCAAGATGCTGAGCAAACTAATCAGGACGATGAAGTTGCTGTGTCACAACCTTCAAGGAGCCAAGAGGTATGTTATTACTTAGAAGGTTTTCCAGGACTACACTATTGATGACCTATCCTTAAAAGTAGGTCAACAATAGTTGATCATGGAGGATCCAGGGCTTGGGATCCCCTCCGATTGAAATGCTGTGCTTTGATGAGTGTCACGTCTTCTTCTCAGGCATGTGACATCACGTTCATCGGTCATGGCTAGAGAGCAGCTCAGTCCATTTCACTTGAACTGCAGTACCAGGCACAGGCACTATACAGTGTATGGTGCTGTGCCTGGCATGGACTGAAGTGACAGAGGTTCTTATCCGAGTGTTGCTGTCTCTTCAGTCAGCTGATTGGTAGGGATCCCAAATAGTGGACCCTCACTGATCAACTACTATTGACCTATCCTGAGCACAGAAAAGCCCTTTAATGTTATTGGTCACATCATTCATCTGTTGTCCAGGGGGACATCATCTCTGCGGTTATGTAGGGAGTGCTTCATTCCACGTCAGATGATCTAATTTGGGAGAGGGTCCCTGCTCGAATATCTTCAATTTTCAGAATTCTTTACAGAATGTTCTTTGTTCATACACCACCTGTATGAAGTTTTGCAAAGTTCCAGCTTAGGGCGCAGTCACACGGGCGTTTGTAACCAGCGTTTTTCCGCAAGTCTGAAAATTCGCACTAGATAGAACCAATGCTTTTTAATGTGTGCGGTCACATGGGCAAATTTTACATGCGGAAAAACGCCTGTGCTGAAAAGTATAGGACACCGGTTCGCAGACCGCATGTAACTGCGTTCTGCGACAAACTGGTGTTCTGTGTATGTGAAACCCCTGGATGCGACAGCATCCGGGGGTTTCACCTTGTGCTTCATGTGGCCGGTGGCAGCAGTGCCGACCCCATTGGGAACAGATAGTGAAGATAGTGATCCTCTGCCATAGCTGTGAGAGCTGTGGAAGAGGAGAAAGATGTTCTCCCATTGAATTCAATGGAGCCGGCAATACAGCCGTCTCCATTGAAAGCAATGGTCTGCCAGCCAGCGCTGCAGTAATTTTCGGGGAAGGGCTTAAAATATAAGCCCATCCCCGAAAACCATCCTAAAAATGTGTAAGAAATAAAAAACAATCTATACTCACCTCTCTGCAGCTGCCGGGGCTCAGCCGTGTCCAGCCGCCTCTTCTCCTGCACTGCTCTGAGGAGCTTTCAGCAGGCGGGGATTTAAAATCAGTGCTATCAGTCGCCCCCCAGCCGGGGCGGCTGATCTCACACAGGGAGTGAAGGGTTAGGCTGCCTGTCCACAGGCGTCGCAGAGATTCACCGCGGCAGCAAGAGCCAGCAGACAGATCTCCGCGGTGAGCCTATATCTGACAGCCTATATTGTGCTGTGCATATAGAAGAGCTGTGTGTGTAAATACAGAGCGGATCATGGCACCACACTGTTATAAAAACTGTCTGTTACCCATAGCAACCAAACACAGCTTTTATACCAAGTTTGTATCTGTGCTACAGATGGAGACTCTAGTACCCTGTTGTCCCACCTCTAGCTTGATACAGTATGTGATAAGGGCAGGCATGGAGGCTCCAGTATCTTGTTGTACCCCCTTTAGCTTGAATACATGATGTGATACTGGCAGGCATTAAGGCTCTAGTACCCTGTTCTACCGCCTCTAGCTTAGACACAATATGTGATACAGGTGGGCATAGAGGCTCTAGTACCCTGTTTTACTGCCTCTAGCTTAGATACAAGATATAATATAGGCGGGCATGGAGACTCTAGTACCCTGTTGTACCACCCCTATCTTGGATACAAGGTGTGATATGGGTTGGCATAAGGGCTCTAGTACCCCGATGGGCCACCTCAAGCTTGTATATAAGATGTGATACGGGCGGGCATGGATAATTTAGTATCGTGTTGTACCACCTCTAGCTTAGATACAAGATGTGATACGGGCCACATTACGCTTGTATATAAGATGTGATACAGGTGGACATAGGGGCTCTAGTATCCTGTTGTACCGCCTCTAGCTTGTATATAAGATATGATACAGGTGGGCAAAGATGCTCTAGTATCCTGTTGTACTGCTTCTAACTTGTATATAAGATATGATACGGGTGGGCATGGAGGCTCTAGTACCCTGTTGTACCACCTCTAGTTTGCATACAATATGTGATAGGGACAGGCATGGAGGCTCTAGTACCCTGTTGTACCACCTCAAGCTTGGATACAAGATGTCATACGGGTAGACATGGAGGCTCTAGTACCCTGTTGTACCACCTCTAGCTTGGATACAATATCTAATAGGGACAGGCATGGAGGCTCTAGTACCCTGTTGTACTGCCTCTAGCTTGCATATAAGATGTGATACTGGTGGGCATGGAGGCTCTAGTACCCTGTTGTACTGCCTCTAGCTTGGATACAAGATGTGATACTGGTGGGCATGGAGGCTCTAGTACCCTGTTGTACTGCCTCTAGCTTGGATACAAGATGTCATACGGGTAGACATGGAGGCTCTAGTACCCTGTTGTAACGCCTTTAGCTTAAATACAAGATGTGATACAGGCGGGCATGGAGATTCTTGGAGCCTGTTGTACCACCTCTAGCTTGAATACATGATGTGATACGGGCAGGCATGAAAGCTCTAGTATCCTGTTGTACCGCCTCTAGCTTAGACACAAGATGTGATACAGGTGAGCATGGAGGCTCTAGTACCCTTATGGGCCACCTCAAGCTTGGATAAAAGACGTGATACGGGTGGGCATGGAGGCTCTAGTATCCTGTTGTGCCGCCTCTAGCTTAGATACAAGATGTGATACAGGCAGGCATGGAGGCTCTAGTACCCTGTTGGGCCACCTCAAGCTTGTATATAAGATATAATACGGGTGGGCATGGAGGCTCTAGTATCCTGTTGTACCCCTTCTAGCTTGTATATAAGATGTGATACGGGTGGGCATGGAGGCATGGAGGCTCTAGTATCCTGTTGTACCACCTCTAGCTTGAATACATGATGTGATACGGGCAGGCATGAAAGCTCTAGTATCCTGTTGTACCGCCTCTAGCTTAGACACAAGATGTGATACAGGTGAGCATGGAGGCTCTAGTACCCTTATGGGCCACCTCAAGCTTGGATAAAAGATGTGATACGGGTGGGCATGGAGGCTCTAGTATCCTGTTGTGCCGCCTCTAGCTTAGATACAAGATGTGATACAGGCAGGCATGGAGGCTCTAGTACCCTGTTGGGCCACCTCAAGCTTGTATATAAGATATAATACGGGTGGGCATGGAGGCTCTAGTATCCTGTTGTACCCCTTCTAGCTTGTATATAAGATGTGATACGGGTGGGCATGGAGGCATGGAGGCTCTAGTATCCTGTTGTACCCCTTCTAGCTTGTATATAAGATGTGATACGGGTGGGCATGGAGGCTCTAGTATCCTGTTGTACTGCCTACCAACGGACGGCAGAGGGGAGTACTCATCTCGGGTCATGGCTCTACACAACCTGTGCTGATATATAGAAAGATAATTATTGCTGACCTGTCAGTGCCGTATCCAGTCTCTTGTAGTTACAGGAAATGAACGTGACACACCAGCCTCTGATTGGCTGCAATCAACTGACTACCTGTGTTGGCCGCTGTCACAACAAACACCAGTACTGCAGCGCTGGATCCTATCAGAGTGGTAAGTGTAGCGATTTATTAATTTAGTACAGACAGCCCTATTAGGCCACGTTCACACATGGCGTTTTTTGTAGAGTTTTTTTTTTATTCAGTTTTTAATTGCCGTTGAAAAACGCCATGTGTGAACACAGCTTTAAAAAGATTCTGTCTGGTAGTTGGACAACCCCTTTAAAAGCAACCAGTCGTCCCCTATAAGCACTATGAAGTTTTGGAGCACATAGGATGGGTCCGGAGGAGTCCGGGGGGTGTTCTGCTTACCTCCCCAGCTCACGGTTCCTGCACCGTAGCCCCTGGAAGTCGGTACGCGGTGTGTATGATTCACCAGTCAGTGTGCGCACATCCTGTTCTCTAAGGGAATGCGCCTGCGCTGACTGAAAAGTCCCACTCACATCCTCGGACTCCTCCGACCTGAACTATGGGCACCATAAGGCCGGCTTCACACGGGTGATATAATCACGCGAGATTTGTGCATTTTGAGACGCACAAATCTGAACCACCACCTTGTGAATGGAGTCACACACATGAGCGATGCGGGAAACAAACCGCGGCATGTTCTATCTGGCTGCGTGATCTCGCATTGCAGCGTCCATTGTTTTTAATGGAGCCGGTGGCAGCAATGGGGGAGAGAACAGCCGCGGCAGAGGATTGAATTCACATGGTGGGGGCGCGATATGGTGGCGGGATTCACGGTCTCGTATCATGCATACCTGTGTGAAGTTAGGCCAACTTAGTTGTGACTTTGGCCAGTATCGTGTCTCCCATTACACTGTGCGGCACATGACCTGTACATAGAGACTGGCCTATGGTAAGCAATAATGCACTGCACTACAAAAGTACTGCAGTGCAACGTCATAGCAAACAGAGCTTTTATGGTTCAAGTCCCCCACAGTGACATAAAAAATGAAAGAAAAAAAAAAATGGTAAAAAAAGAAGTAAAATTAAATTACCAAAAAACTCTTTTACGCACTTTCCCCTTTCTATAAACATATATATATATATATATATATATATATATATATATAAACCCACATTTCTGGTATCCGTAACGATCTCTACAGTGAATTGAACGCACTATTCATCTTGCAAAAAACGTAAATATAAACCCTAAAAGATGCAGAGGCAAAATGCTCATTTTGTTCATTTTGTCTCCCAAAATAACGCCAAGTCAACAGAAAAATAAAAAAGTTATGTCTTTTGAAAATTGGAGATGAAAATACCCCAAAAATCTTCACGCCTTTATGGCCAAAATAGGCGGAGCGATCAGCTGGGGGGGCTGGACCACCTACTAGCAGCTTATTCGGCTCCAAAGTCCACCCCTCCCAACTCCTTAGCCGTGGATAACACAGTAGGCGTCATCCATGTAGCGCTGCCGAGTCTCACATGTGCGCCGCGAGGTCTTCAGCTGGCGCATGCACAGATGAACTGTCTCTTTGTGGGAATATTCACGTTACTCGTCGTTCATGCAGCGGTTGTGACCTCACGGCGCACACAAGTGCAAGTGCAAAATAACGCAGCATGTCCTGTTTTGAGGCGATTCCACTGCAAGAACTGCTCATTCTTTCTTTTTTATTATTTTTCACGTTTAAAAACGCACCTACAGTGATGCGAATAGCGCATTTTGAACATGGGAACGTTTCGCAGAAACCTGAAAAACGCAGGTTTACAACTGTGATATATATATACGATTTTCTCTGACCTATATTGCACTGGCCTGTGTAAATACAGTGTAAAGCACGCGCTGCGGAGCGCGGTGTGTAAGGGTATAGTCACACCAAATCTGAGAACCCCGGCAGTTTTGGCGCAGATGTGAGATGTGTTTTTTGGTCACATGGTTTTTACAGGTAAAAGTACACACGGTCTTTGATGTGGTTCTCAGCTGCACCCTGACTGCGACACGTGAAAACGCTTTACGTACGCTTTTACTCCCGTGCATTTATAGTGACGTATTTTTCGTGACGTTTTTCTGGATTATTTTTTTCCATAAACCCTGCGGCTGGATTTTAGCAGATCAACAGTGAAGTGTGGAGCGCCATAAACACTACAGGGATCCTTTGTGGGGGGGAGGGTTCTCCTTTAGTCGGGCGTTTCTTGGGTCAGTGGCTATTTTTGTAATCGCAGCATCCTGCAGATTTGGCGTTACTGCAGGTCACCGCATTGTATGTGGTGCGGACATGTCAGCGCTGGGACAGGAAGAACAGACGGGCTCATTAATCTAATCTATCTAGAAGACAAACTGGCCTTGTTGCCCATAGCAACCAATCAGAGCGCAGCTGTCATGTAACTAGAGCCATTTCAGAAATCAGAGCTGTGCTGTGATTGGTTGCTATGGGCAACAAGGCCAAATTTTCTTTTTCAGACAGCTTTGATAAATGAAGGCAAGAGAAGGGTGGTATCGCCAGCATCAGGGGGCAGGAGAGCGGTGGAGGACCCTGGTAGTGCCGGCATCAGGGGGCAGGAGAGTGGTGAAGGGTCTTGGTAGCGCCGGCATCAGGGGGCAGGAGAGCGGTGGAAGACCCTGGTAGTGCTGGTATCTGGGGGCAGGAGAGAGGTGGAGGACCCTGGTAGTGCTGGCATCAGGGGGCAGGAGAGCGGTGGAGGACCTTGGTAGCGCCAGTATCTGGGGGCAGGAGAGCGGTGGAGGACCCTGGTAGTGCTGGCATCAGGGGGCAGGAGAGCGGTGGAGGACCTTGGTAGCGCCAGTATCTGGGGTCAGGAGAGCGGTGGAGGACCCTGGTAGTGCCGGTATCTGGGGGCAGGAGAGCGGTGGAGGACCCTAGTAGCGCCGGTGTCTGGGGGCAGGAGAGCGGTGGAGGACCCTGGTAGCGCCGGTATCTGGGGGCAGGGGAACAGTAATGTGACGGCTTCTCCTCTTATCTTACAAGATATATGATGTTTAACCCTCGCGATTCTATTGCACTAGCCGTTTTTATTAAGTCCAGGTCTCTGCAGGGTGTTAATGTGAGTGATTATCACATGTTTATGCTATATTGCACTGCGATATTCCTTGTAGTATTCGCCTACAGGAACGCATTACACTGAATCTGTACCTGCAGCGTCATGCGGATCTGATCTTGTGATGGTGAAAATCCCGCATTGTCGTATTTTTTAGGTTTTTGACAGAAATCGTATTACAGAGCCCTCCCCAAGTAGCAACAAACGCGGCTCACACATTGCAGTATGGCGGCATAAGCTGCGTAACGCTGGTCTAAATATGGGGCGCTTCATCAGAACATATAGCCAAATATTGGTGAAAGGGTCATAGTCCGGTTTGGTTGCTGATTTAGCACCGAAATTCCAATTAGAGCCAAATACCGGTGAATGGGGATTTCACTCACAGCGGAAAACAATCTGCCGTGGATTGGAGTCTCGCTGCGGATTTTCACCTTCCCAGCATGCTCTGCAGGTTGTGGATATTTCAAGGCGGATTTTATTCATTTTAATATGAGTGAAATTTGCGCCAAAAGCCTCAGAATTTGTTGTGGATTATTCTGCAGAATTCCAGTGTGGATTTACGCAATATGTGAGAAATGACCTAAAACGTGTATAGAAGATCCCTGGTTAGAGAGGCCTGCGGCCGGTCCTGCCCACCTGTGAGGGTGTGTGTATGTGCGGTCGAGTGAGGTCACAGGGGTTTCCATAGAATTCCTGTGAGGTCACAGCGGTCTGCAGTTCTAGAAGCCGATAGAACCCGTCCACACAGGCAGTTCCTGCAGCAGCGGCACTACAACAGTCACCGGAGCTCTGCTGCCTCTGCTACACCCCATAACTTCTCCTCAACCGTTGGCTGCGTACATCATCTCTGTCCGGAGGAGCTTCTGGGCACTCCAGATGGACGTTACGTGGATATACCCGCTGCTGTTCACTGTTAGCAGCCTTCATCATCCCTGTCCGAGAGGACCTTCTGGGCGCTCCAGGTGGACGTTACGTGGATATACCCGCTGCTGCTCGCTGTTAGCAGCCTACATCATCTCTGTCCGAGAGGAGTTTCTGGACGCTCTAGATAGACGTCACGTGGATATAACCGCTGCTGCTTGCTGTTAGCAGCCTACATCATCCCTGTCCGGAGGAGCTTCTGGACGCTCTAGGTGGACGTTACGTGGATGTAACCGCTGCTGCTTGCTGTTAGCAGCCTACATCATCTCTGTCCAAGAGGAGCTTCTGGACACTGCAGGTGGACGTTACGTGGATATAACCACTGCTGCTCGCTGTTAGCAGCCTACATCATCTCTGTCCGAGAGGAGCTTCTGGACGCTGCAGGTGGACGTTACGTGGATATAACCGCTGCTGCTCGCTGTTAGCAGCCTTCATCATCCCTGTCCGGAGGAGCTTCTGGCCGCTCACAGATAAGTGTCACATCTCTCTGGGTTTCCATGTTTATATACTGAGCCGGTGATTGTTAGATATCATGGGGAACCCTTTTATATGAGAGGATTGTATTCTCAGCCGCTCGCTAGAGAACATCTAATAGACAAGTCCTTCCTTTAGGCCTCATGTCCACGGGGAAAATCGGGCCCGCTACGGATTCTACATGTAGAATCCGTAGCGGGTCCCTCCTGCCCCGCGGACATGACCGCTGAAAATAAGAATAAATGAGAATAAACTCACCTCCCATCCGCTCCGTTTCTTCTCTGCGTCGCGGCCGGATCTTTTTTCTTCGGCCGGCGGATGAATTCGTCACGCCGGCGGCACGTCGCCGGCACGTCGTCGACGTGCCGCGCGCATGCGCCGGGCACATCCGCCGAGCCGAAGCAAGGGAGATGCGGCCGTGAGAAAGAGAAGACCTTCCCGGCCCGCTGCGGGTGAGTAAATGCTTTTAAATTCCTATTTTAGGTCTCCCGCGGATCCGGACGGCTTCCATAGGCTTCAATAGAAGCCCGCGGGAGCCGTCCCCACGGGAGACCCGCACGAAAATGGAGCATGGTCCAGATTTTTTCATGCTCCATTTTTTTTAAAATCACTTTTATTGACGATCCGCGGGTATTTATCTACCCGGGGGTGGTCAATGCATCCCTATGGGGTGCGGATCCGCGCGCGGGAGAAGAGTTAAAATCCGCTGCGGATTTTAATTCTTATTTTCCCCGTGGACATGAGGCCTTATACTGCAGGCGCATTTTTTTTGTGTGTCTTTTTGATGCGCTTTGCTGCTAAACTGCTGTGAAAAGTCATTTTTTTAAAACCCCTTAAGGACCACTTTTTCTGGATTTTACCCGTATGGTGATTTTACTCCCCTATTTTTTGTTTGTTTTCTTTAGCTACCAAAATGATTTTGCTGCATTTTTCTTTCTATGACATATAGGGCCATTTTTTATTTATTTTTTATTTATTTATTTTTTTTTAAATATCTAGTAATAAGCTAAAAAATGTTGTTTTTTTAAATAATAGTTGTTTATTTGTAAAATTAGAATATTTACACTAAAATAAAGTAGGGAATGGGTTCCTCATTTCGGTTTCGCTGTATAGATATATAATTTGTATAGTTTTAGATTACAGGGCGCAAATAGCGCTGATTTTGGCTGGTGTCGGTGTTGAGTCGTTTTATTTAATATATATTTAATTCTGTATTTATTTATTTTTACATCAAACACCTCCTGGGGGGTCGTTTATATTGCCTCTTTTCTGTTTCACACTTTCCCACTATAGCTGAGGCATCCATATCAGCCCCAGTTCGGGCTCATGTCCACGGGCGTTTTCCCACCACGAATTCCGCATGCATTGCACGCATGAGTGATATGCAGAGAATGGAGGCAATGAAAGTATATGGGCTTCCATTACTCCATACCCACCTGTGTGTGGGCACTGCCTATCGATACGCAAGGGAAATAAATTGCAGCATGCACTATCTCTCTGTGTGTCATATGCAGCCCTTGTTTGGGCTGTGTATCAATACGCTGTCCATACACAATACATTGATACAGGCAGCGTTTCCATACACATCCCTGCGCTGTTCAGAGCGGGGAATTAAAAAGAGAAAATCAGACTGCGCATGTGCGTGACGACAGATTCCCAGGCATACGCAGTGCCATACACAGCCCATAAACGGTCTCTGCCGGAGGAGTGTATTGGCTATATATGTGTACAACACTGAGTGTTTTATATATATATACCCGTGGACATGAGCCCTTAAAGGGGAGACATCCCCCTATAGTGACAATAGTGTGGAGGAGGGGAAGAAAAATGGATGGAGCGCCCCCGGGGAAGAGGAAATGGGATAAAAATGGAAGTGGGACTGCTTGATCTCGGGTGTTTTGTCAAAAAAACTCAGTTTTTTTTCATTTAAAACCAGCTTGTATCCGCGTCTGGGGGTTTGGGAACGTCTTCCTCAGTACTTGCTGGGGTTACACGATACAACACATTCATATATGGTGTAGAGTCACAGTGGAGTAAAAGGTGACGTGGACAGTAGTTGGTAGTGTGATATACCAGGCGCTTTTACGCCACGCAGGAAAGATAGTCCTGGAACTATCTTTCCCGGCCGGAATATAACCACTGCCATAGACTCCTATGGGAGCCAATGACAGCTGCCGGAGAGGGGAGGTGGGAGGGAGTTTAGCAGCGTGACTGCTGAACTCTCTCCCCCTTCTCTCCTCCTCTTTGCCCCTCGCCAGTTGTTTGCAATGGGAGGGAGCGGGGCGGGGACGGAGCTAAGCACCACCCCTCCTATTGCTGGCGGCCAACAAGGGACGGAGAGGGGGCGGGAGCTTGGCACACTAGCTCCTGCCCCGTCCCGCCTCCTCCCTTTGCAGAGAGTCGATGAGGGGAAGGGAAGGGGGAGAACAGCTTAGCAGAGCTAAACTGTCTTCTTCCCCTGCCCAACGGCATTGCGGCTTCAGCGTATATGCACTGGGCTCAGGCCGTCTGAACGGGCACACAAACGTTAGATTTCTGTGCCCGTTCACATGTTTTTATGGCGCCGGTGGGCACACGTCAAAACACCAACGGCCGTGTGAAAGGGCCCTCATAGTAATAAAACCAATAGTAGCGATAATGGCAATAGAGACTATCAAATAAAATGAGTCTTGGCATAACGTTAGTCCCTGCATGGCAGCTATAGGGCAAAAGAAAATGTACATTTAAAAGACGATATAACTAACTGTATATATCGTATTTTTTGCTTTATAAGGCCTTAGTCACAGGGGTGTTTTCTCCTGCGATTTGCGGTTCGCATGACGGATGCGCATCCGCAAATCGCGTGACCGGGGCCGAAAAATCGCCCGACTGACTGAGCCCTAAGGGTGCATTCAGATGAGTGTGTGCGTGTGCCATACATAGGTGCGCACAAAGCACGCACCCACATATGTGCACAAACACGCGTGAATGCAGGTCCGTGTAGCATTGCTTTCAATGGAACACATAGGATGCCGGCAACCCCTGCAGTGATTTTCAGAGAAGGGTTTGAAATATAAGCCCTCCCCTGAAAATCAGCCATGGTTTCTCTTTAAGGAAAAAAATAATAATATATACATATATAGGCTGAAGAATTCCTCTGCCACAGCTCTTCCTGATTGGTTGAGCGCTTTGACCAATCACAGCTATAATATATATATTTTCATTTTTTTTTCTGCATCTAGGGCTCATTTAAGGGCTTTGACTAAGATTTCATATTGTCAAAGTTGCATCCATTTGCACGAAAACAGCATTTTTGTGCGAATCAAAAAAACGTTGTCCTATTTTTTTGCAGGGGCGAATTGTTCACTAGTAAAAAATGGATATGTGACCACATTCATTAGAAAGCATTTGTTCTATGGATGCGGGGAAAAACGCTCCTCTGACTGAGCCCTAAAAATCTATATATTTTGGAAGACGTTTTTCCATGAAATAGATCTTAAAAGACGCCCGCAGTGCAATTGGCTGTGTGTGTGGAAAAAAAAGGATGTCTGTGGTGCGATTGGCTGTGTGTGGCAAAAAGAAAAAAAAAAGATGCCCGCAATGCGATTGGCTGTGTGTGGAAAAAAAAGGATGTCTGTTGTGCGATTGGCTGTGTGTGGCAAAAAGAAAAAAAACATGCCCACAGTGCGATTGGCTGTGTGTGGCAAAAAGAAAAAAAAAAAAAGATGCCCGCAGTGCGATTGGCTGTGTGTGGCAAAAAGAAAAAAAAAAAGATACCCGCAGTGCGATTGGCTGTGTGTGGAAAAAAAAGGATGTCTGTGGTGCCATTGGCTGTGTGGGGCAAAAAAAAAAACATGCCGCAGTGCGATTGGCAGTGTGAGTAAAAGAAAGGGTGTCTGTGATGCGATTGGCTGTGTGTGGCAAAAAGAAAAAAAAAATAAACATGCCCGCAGTGCGATTGGCTGTGTGTGGCAAAAAGGAAAAAAAAAAAAAAACATGCCCGCAGTGCGATTAGCTGTGTGTGGAAAAAAAAGGATGTCTGTTGTGCGATTGGCTGTGTGTGGCAAAAAGAAAAAAAAGATGCCCGCAGTGCGATTGGCTGTGTGTGGCAAAAAGAAAAAAAAAAGATGCCCGCAGTGTGATTGGCTGTGTGTGGCAAAAAGAAAAAAAAAAGATGCCCGCAGTGCGATTGACTGTGTGTGGAAAAAAAAGGATGTCTGTGGTGCGATTGGCTGTGTGGGGCAAAAAAATAAATAAACATGCTGCAGTGCGATTGGCAGTGTGTGTAAAAGAAAGGGTGTCTGTGATGCGATTGGCTGTGTGTGGCAAAAAGAAAAAAAATATGCCCGCAGTGTGATTGGCTGTGTGTGGCAAAAAGAAAAAAAAAAAAGATGCCCGCAGTGCGATTGGCTGTGTGTGGCAAAAAGAAAAAAAAAAAAAGATGCCCGCAGTGCGATTGGCTGTGTGTGGCAAAAAGAAAAAAAAAAGATGCCAGCACTGCGATTGGCTGTGTGTGGAAAAAAAAGGATGACTGTGGTGCGATTGGCTGTGTGTGGCAAAAAGAAAAAAAACATGCCCGCAGTGCGATTGGCTGTGCGTGGCAAAAAGAAAAAACAAAGATGCCCGCAGTGCGATTGACAGTGTGTGGAGAAGAAAGGGTGTCTATGGTGCGATTGGCTGTGTGTGGCAAAAAATAAAAAAAAACATGCCCGCAGTGCGATTGGCTGTGTGTGGCAAAAAGAAAAAAAAAAAGATGCCCGCAGTGCGATTGGCTGTGTGTGGCAAAAAGGAAAAAAAAAAGATGCCGGCAGTGCGATTGGCTGTGTGTGGGAAAAAAAGGATTTCTGTGGTGCGATTGGCTGTGTGTGGCAAAAAGAAAAGAAACATGCCCGCAGTGCGATTGGCTGTGTGTGGCAAAAAGAAAAAAAAAAAAAGATGCCCGCAGTGCGATTGGCTGTGTGTGGCAAAAAGAAAAAAAAAAGATGCCCGCAGTGCGATTGGCTGTGTGTGGAAAAACAAGGATGTCTGCAGTGCGATTGGCTGTGTGTGGCAAAAAGAAAAAAAAAAGATGCCCGCAGTGCGATTGGCTGTGTGTGTAAAAGAAAGGGTGTCTGTGATGCGATTGGCTGTGTGTGGCAAAAAGCAAAAAAAAAAAGATGCCCGCAGTGCGATTGGCTGTGTGTGGAAAAAAAAGGATGTCTGTGGTGCGATTGGCTGTGTGTGGCAAAAAGAAAAAAAAAAGAAGATGCCCGCAGTGCGATTGGCTGTGTGTGGCAAAAAGAAAAAAAACATGTCCGCAGTGCGATTGGCTGTGTGTGGCAAAAAGAAAAAAAAAAGATGCCCGCAGTGCGATTGGCTGTGTGTGGAAAAAAAAAGGATGTCTGTGGTGCGATTGGCTGTGTGTGGCAAAAAGAAAAAAAAAAAAAGATGCCCGCAGTGCGATTGGCTGTGTGTGGCAAAAAGAAAAAAAAAAAAAAGATGCCCGCAGTGCGATTGGCTGTGTGTGGCAAAAAGAAAAAAAAAAGATGCCCGCAGTGCGATTGGCTGTGTGTGGAAAAAAAGGATGTCTGTGGTGCGATTGGCTGTGTGTGGCAAAAAGAAAAAAAGAAAAAGATGCCCGCAGTGCAATTGGCTGTGTGTGGCAAAAAGAAAAAAAAAAGATGCCCGCAGTGCGATTGGCTGTGTGTGTAAAAGAAAGGGTGTTTGTGATGCGATTGGCTGTGTGTGGCAAAAAGCAAAAAAAAAAAAACATGCCCACAGTGCGATTGGCTGTGTGTGGCAAACAGCAAAAAAAAAAAAAGATGCCCACAGTGTGATTGGCTGTGTGTGGCAAAAAGAAAAAAAAACAAACCATGTCCGCAGTGCGATTGGCTGTGTGTGGCAAAAAGAAAAAAAAAAAAAGATGCCCGCAGTGCGATTGGCTGTGTGTGGCAAAAAGACAAAAAAAAAAGATGCCCGCAGTGCGATTGGCTGTGTGTGGCAAAAAGAAAAAAAAAAGATGCCCGCAGTGCGATTGGCTGTGTGTGTAAAAGAAAGGGTGTCTGTGATGCGATTGGCTGTGTGTGGCAAAAAGAAAAAAAAAAAAACATGCCCGCAGTGCGATTGGCTGTGTGTGGCAAAAAGAAAAAATAAAGATGCCCGCAGTGCGATTGGCTGTGTGTGGAAAAAAAGGATGTCTGTAGTGCAATTGGCTGTGTGTGGCAAAAAGAAAAAAAGAAAAAGATGCCCGCAGTGCGATTGGCTGTGTGTGGCAAAAAGAAAAAAAAAAGATGCCCGCAGTGCGATTGGCTGTGTGTGTAAAAGAAAGGGTGTCTGTGATGCGATTGGCTGTGTGTGGCAAAAAGAAAAAAAAAAAACATGCCCGCAGTGCGATTGGCTGTGTGTGGCAAAAAGAAAAAAAAAAAAGATGCCCGCAGTGCAATTGGCTGTGTGTGGCAAAAAGAAAAAAAAAATAAGATGCCCGCAGTGCGATTGGCTGTGTGTGGAAAAAAAAGGATGTCTGTGGTGCGATTGGCTGTGTGTGGCAAAAAGAAAAAAAAAAGAAGATGCCCGCAGTGCGATTGGCTGTGTGTGGAAAAAAAAGGATGTCTGTGGTGCCATTGGCTGTGTGGGGCAAAAAAAGGATGTCTGTGGTGCGATTAGCTGTGTGTGGAAAAAAAAGGATGTCTGTTGTGCGATTGGCTGTGTGTGGCAAAAAGAAAAAAAAGATGCCCGCAGTGCGATTGGCTGTGTGTGGCAAAAAGAAAAAAAAAAGATGCCCGCAGTGTGATTGGCTGTGTGTGGCAAAAAGAAAAAAAAAAGATGCCCGCAGTGCGATTGACTGTGTGTGGAAAAAAAAGGATGTCTGTGGTGCGATTGGCTGTGTGGGGCAAAAAAAAAAATAAACATGCTGCAGTGCGATTGGCAGTGTGTGTAAAAGAAAGGGTGTCTGTGATGCGATTGGCTGTGTGTGGCAAAAAGAAAAAAAATATGCCCGCAGTGTGATTGGCTGTGTGTGGCAAAAAGAAAAAAAAAAAAGATGCCCGCAGTGCGATTGGCTGTGTGTGGCAAAAAGAACAAAAAAAAAAAGATGCCCGCAGTGCGATTGGCTGTGTGTGGCAAAAAGAAAAAAAAAAGATGCCAGCACTGCGATTGGCTGTGTGTGGAAAAAAAAGGATGACTGTGGTGCGATTGGCTGTGTGTGGCAAAAAGAAAAAAAACATGCCCGCAGTGCGATTGGCTGTGTGTGGCAAAAAGAAAAAACAAAGATGCCCGCAGTGCGATTGACAGTGTGTGGAGAAGAAAGGGTGTCTATGGTGCGATTGGCTGTGTGTGGCAAAAAATAAAAAAAAACATGCCCGCAGTGCGATTGGCTGTGTGTGGCAAAAAGAAAAAAAAAAAGATGCCCGCAGTGCGATTGGCTGTGTGTGGCAAAAAGGAAAAAAAAAAGATGCCGGCAGTGCGATTGGCTGTGTGTGGGAAAAAAAGGATTTCTGTGGTGCGATTGGCTGTGTGTGGCAAAAAGAAAAGAAACATGCCCGCAGTGCAATTGGCTGTGTGTGGCAAAAAGAAAAAAAAAAAAAGATGCCCGCAGTGCGATTGGCTGTGTGTGGCTAAAAGAAAAAAAAAAGATGCCCGCAGTGCGATTGGCTGTGTGTGGAAAAACAAGGATGTCTGCAGAGCGATTGGCTGTGTGTGGCAAAAAGAAAAAAAAAAGATGCCCGCAGTGCGATTGGCTGTGTGTGTAAAAGAAAGGGTGTCTGTGATGCGATTAGCTGTGTGTGGCAAAAAGCAAAAAAAAAAAGATGCCCGCAGTGCGATTGGCTGTGTGTGGCAAAAAGAAAAAAAAAAGATGCCCGCAGTGCGATTGGCTGTGTGTGGAAAAAAAAGGATGTCTGTGGTGCGATTGGCTGTGTGTGGCAAAAAGAAAAAAAAAAGAAGATGCCCGCAGTGCGATTGGCTGTGTGTGGCAAAAAGAAAAAAAACATGTCCGCAGTGCGATTGGCTGTGTGTGGCAAAAAGAAAAAAAAAAGATGCCCGCAGTGCGATTGGCTGTGTGTGGAAAAAAAAGGATGTCTGTGGTGCGATTGGCTGTGTGTGGCAAAAAGAAAAAAAAAAAAAGATGCCCGCAGTGCGATTGGCTGTGTGTGGCAAAAAGAAAAAAAAAAAAAAGATGCCCGCAGTGCGATTGGCTGTGTGTGGCAAAAAGAAAAAAAAAAGATGCCCGCAGTGCGATTGGCTGTGTGTGGAAAAAAAGGATGTCTGTGGTGCGATTGGCTGTGTGTGGCAAAAAGAAAAAGATGCCCGCAGTGCGATTGGCTGTGTGTGGCAAAAAGAAAAAAAAAAGATGCCCGCAGTGCGATTGGCTGTGTGTGTAAAAGAAAGGGTGTTTGTGATGCGATTGGCTGTGTGTGGCAAAAAGCAAAAAAAAAAAAACATGCCCACAGTGCGATTGGCTGTGTGTGGCAAAAAGCAAAAAAAAAAAAAGATGCCCACAGTGTGATTGGCTGTGTGTGGCAAAAAGAAAAAAAAACAAACCATGTCCGCAGTGCGATTGGCTGTGTGTGGCAAAAAGAAAAAAAAAAAAAGATGCCCGCAGTGCGATTGGCTGTGTGTGGCAAAAAGACAAAAAAAAAAGATGCCCGCAGTGCGATTGGCTGTGTGTGGCAAAAAGAAAAAAAAAAGATGCCCGCAGTGCGATTGGCTGTGTTTGTAAAAGAAAGGGTGTCTGTGATGCGATTGGCTGTGTGTGGCAAAAAGAAAAAAAAAAAAACATGCCCGCAGTGCGATTGGCTGTGTGTGGCAAAAAGAAAAAAAAAAGATGCCCGCAGTGCGATTGGCTGTGTGTGGAAAAAAAGGATGTCTGTAGTGCGATTGGCTGTGTGTGGCAAAAAGAAAAAAAGGAAAAGATGCCCGCAGTGCGATTGGCTGTGTGTGGCAAAAAGAAAAAAAAAAGATGCCCGCAGTGCGATTGGCTGTGTGTGTAAAAGAAAGGGTGTCTGTGATGCGATTGGCTGTGTGTGGCAAAAAGAAAAAAAAAAAACATGCCCGCAGTGCGATTGGCTGTGTGTGGCAAAAAGAAAAAAAAAAAAAGATGCCCGCAGTGCGATTGGCTGTGTGTGGCAAAAAGAAAAAAAAAATAAGATGCCCGCAGTGCGATTGGCTGTGTGTGGCAAAAAGAAAAAAAAAAGATGCATGCACTGCGATTGGCTGTGTGTGGAAAAAAATGGATGTCTGTGGTGCGATTGGCTGTGTGTGGCAAAAAGAAAAAAAAAAGATGCCCGCAGTGCGATTGGCTGTGTGTGTAAAAGAAAGGGTGTCTGTGATGCGATTGGCTGTGTGTGGCAAAAAGGAAAAAAAAACATGCCCGCAGTGCGATTGGCTGTGTGTGGCAAAAAGAAAAAAAAAAGATGCCCGCAGTGCGATTGGCTGTGTGTGGCAAAAAGGAAAAAAAAAATATGCCCGCAGTGCGATTGGCTGTGTGTGGGAAAAAAAGGATGTCTGTGGTGCGATTGGCTGTGTGTGGCAAAAAGAAAAAAAAAAAGATGCCCGCAGTGCGATTGGCTGTGTGTGGCAACAAAAAAAAAAGAAAAGATGCCCGCAGTGCGATTGGCTGTGTGTGGCAAAAAGAACAAAAAAAAAAAGATGCCCGCAGTGCGATTGGCTGTGTGTGGCAAAAAGAAAAAAAAAAGATGCCAGCACTGCGATTGGCTGTGTGTGGAAAAAAAAGGATGACTGTGGTGCGATTGGCTGTGTGTGGAAAAAAGAAAAAAAACATGCCCGCAGTGCGATTGGCTGTGTGTGGCAAAAAGAAAAAACAAAGATGCCCGCAGTGCGATTGACAGTGTGTGGAGAAGAAAGGGTGTCTATGGTGCGATTGGCTGTGTGTGGCAAAAAATAAAAAAAAACATGCCCGCAGTGCGATTGGCTGTGTGTGGCAAAAAGAAAAAAAAAAAGATGCCCGCAGTGCGATTGGCTGTGTGTGGCAAAAAGGAAAAAAAAAAGATGCCGGCAGTGCGATTGGCTGTGTGTGGGAAAAAAAGGATTTCTGTGGTGCGATTGGCTGTGTGTGGCAAAAAGAAAAGAAACATGCCCGCAGTGCGATTGGCTGTGTGTGGCAAAAAGAAAAAAAAAAAAAGATGCCCGCAGTGCGATTGGCTGTGTGTGGCAAAAAGAAAAAAAAAAGATGCCCGCAGTGCGATTGGCTGTGTGTGGAAAAACAAGGATGTCTGCAGAGCGATTGGCTGTGTGTGGCAAAAAGAAAAAAAAAAGATGCCCGCAGTGCGATTGGCTGTGTGTGTAAAAGAAAGGGTGTCTGTGATGCGATTAGCTGTGTGTGGCAAAAAGCAAAAAAAAAAAGATGCCCGCAGTGCGATTGGCTGTGTGTGGCAAAAAGAAAAAAAAAAGATGCCCGCAGTGCGATTGGCTGTGTGTGGAAAAAAAAGGATGTCTGTGGTGCGATTGGCTGTGTGTGGCAAAAAGAAAAAAAAAAGAAGATGCCCGCAGTGCGATTGGCTGTGTGTGGCAAAAAGAAAAAAAACATGTCCGCAGTGCGATTGGCTGTGTGTGGCAAAAAGAAAAAAAAAAGATGCCCGCAGTGCGATTGGCTGTGTGTGGAAAAAAAAGGATGTCTGTGGTGCGATTGGCTGTGTGTGGCAAAAAGAAAAAAAAAAAAAGATGCCCGCAGTGCGATTGGCTGTGTGTGGCAAAAAGAAAAAAAAAAAAAAGATGCCCGCAGTGCGATTGGCGGTGTGTGGCAAAAAGAAAAAAAAAAGATGCCCGCAGTGCGATTGGCTGTGTGTGGAAAAAAAGGATGTCTGTGGTGCGATTGGCTGTGTGTGGCAAAAAGAAAAAGATGCCCGCAGTGCGATTGGCTGTGTGTGGCAAAAAGAAAAAAAAAAGATGCCCGCAGTGCGATTGGCTGTGTGTGTAAAAGAAAGGGTGTTTGTGATGCGATTGGCTGTGTGTGGCAAAAAGCAAAAAAAAAAAAACATGCCCACAGTGCGATTGGCTGTGTGTGGCAAAAAGCAAAAAAAAAAAAAGATGCCCACAGTGTGATTGGCTGTGTGTGGCAAAAAGAAAAAAAAAAAAACCACGTCCGCAATGCGATTGGCTGTGTGTGGCAAAAAGAAAAAAAAAAAAAGATGCCCGCAGTGCGATTGGCTGTGTGTGGCAAAAAGACAAAAAAAAAAGATGCCCGCAGTGCGATTGGCTGTGTGTGGCAAAAAGAAAAAAAAAAGATGCCCGCAGTGCGATTGGCTGTGTGTGTAAAAGAAAGGGTGTCTGTGATGCGATTGGCTGTGTGTGGCAAAAAGAAAAAAAAAAAACATGCCCGCAGTGCGATTGGCTGTGTGTGGCAAAAAGAAAAAAAAAAGATGCCCGCAGTGCGATTGGCTGTGTGTGGAAAAAAAGGATGTCTGTAGTGCGATTGGCTGTGTGTGGCAAAAAGAAAAAAAGAAAAAGATGCCCGCAGTGCGATTGGCTGTGTGTGGCAAAAAGAAAAAAAAAAGATGCCCGCAGTGCGA
The DNA here is from genome assembly GCF_035609145.1 of Eleutherodactylus coqui. Classification (NCBI taxonomy): domain Eukaryota; kingdom Metazoa; phylum Chordata; class Amphibia; order Anura; family Eleutherodactylidae; genus Eleutherodactylus; species Eleutherodactylus coqui. The sequence goes on from NC_089847.1 coordinate 106,047,359, forward strand.
TTGGCTGTGTGTGTAAAAGAAAGGGTGTCTGTGATGCGATTGGCTGTGTGTGGCAAAAAGAAAAAAAAAAAAACATGCCCGCAGTGCGATTGGCTGTGTGTGGCAAAAAGAAAAAAAAAAAAAGATGCCCGCAGTGCGATTGGCTGTGTGTGGCAAAAAGAAAAAAAAAATAAGATGCCCGCAGTGCGATTGGCTGTGTGTGGCAAAAAGAAAAAAAAAAGATGCATGCACTGCGATTGGCTGTGTGTGGAAAAAAATGGATGTCTGTGGTGCGATTGGCTGTGTGTGGCAAAAAGAAAAAAAAAAGATGCCCGCAGTGCGATTGGCTGTGTGTGTAAAAGAAAGGGTGTCTGTGATGCGATTGGCTGTGTGTGGCAAAAAGGAAAAAAAAACATGCCCGCAGTGCGATTGGCTGTGTGTGGCAAAAAGAAAAAAAAAAGATGCCCGCAGTGCGATTGGCTGTGTGTGGCAAAAAGGAAAAAAAAAATATGCCCGCAGTGCGATTGGCTGTGTGTGGGAAAAAAAGGATGTCTGTGGTGCGATTGGCTGTGTGTGGCAAAAAGAAAAAAAAAAAGATGCCCGCAGTGCGATTGGCTGTGTGTGGCAAAAAGGAAAAAAAAAAGATGCCCGCAGTGCGATTGGCTGTGTGTGGGAAAAAAAGGATGTCTGTGGTGCGATTGGCTGTGTGTGGCAAAAAGAAAAAAAAAAAGATGCCCGCAGTGCGATTGGCTGTGTGTGGCAAAAAGGAAAAAAAAAATATGCCCGCAGTGCGATTGGCTGTGTGTGGGAAAAAAAGGATGTCTGTGATGCGATTGGCTGTGTGTGGCAAAAAGAAAAAAAAAAAGATGCCCGCAGTGCGATTGGCTGTGTGTGGCAAAAAGGAAAAAAAAAAGATGCCCGCAGTGCGATTGGCTGTGTGTGGAAAAAAAGGATGTCTGTGGTGCGATTGGCTGTGTGTGGCAAAAAGAAAAAAAGGAAAAGATGCCCGCAGTGCGATTGGCTGTGTGTGGCTAAAAGAAAAAAAAAAGATGCCCGCAGTGCGATTGGCTGTGTGTGGAAAAAAAAGGATGTCTGTGGTGCGATTGGCTGTGTGTGGCAAAAAGAAAAAAAAAAGATGCCCGCAGTGCGATTGGCTGTGTGTGTAAAAGAAAGGGTGTCTGTGATGCGATTGGCTGTGTGTGGCAAAAAGAAAAAAAAAAAAAAGATGCCCGCAGTGCGATTGGCTGTGTGTGGCAAAAAGCAAAAAAAAAAAAAGATGCCTGCAGTGCCATTGGCTGTGTGTGGCAAAAAGAAAAAAAAAAGATGCCCGCAGTGCGATTGGCTGTGTGTGGAAAAAAAAGGATGTCTGTGGTGCGATTGGCTGTGTGTGGCAAAAAGAAAAAAAAAAGAAGATGCCCGCAGTGCGATTGGCTGTGTGTGGCAAAAAGAAAAAAACATGTCCGCAGTGCGATTGCCTGTGTGTGGCAAAAAGAAAAAAAAAAGATGCCCGCAGTGCGATTGGCTGTGTGTGGAAAAAAAAGGATGTCTGTGGTGCGATTGGCTGTGTGTGGCAAAAAGAAAAAGAAAAAAAGATGCCCACAGTGCGATTGGCTGTGTGTGGCAAAAAGAAAAAAAAAAAAAGATGCCCGCAGTGCGATTGGCTGTGTGTCAAAAAGAAAAAAAAAAAAAGATGCCCGCAGTGCGATTGGCTGTGTGTGGCAAAAAGAAAAAAAAAAGATGCCCGCAGTGCGATTGGCTGTGTGTGGAAAAAAAGGATGTCTGTGGTGCGATTGGCTGTGTGTGGCAAAAAGAAAAAGATGCCCGCAGTGCGATTGGCTGTGTGTGGCAAAAAGAAAAAAAAAAGATGCCCGCAGTGCGATTGGCTGTGTGTGGAAAAGAAACGGTGTCTGTGATGCGATTGGCTGTGTGTGGCGAAAAAAAAAAAAAAGATGCCCACAGTGCGATTGGCTGTGTGTGGCAAAAAGCAATAAAAAAAAAAAGATGCCCACAGTGCGATTGGCTGTGTGTGGCAAAAAGAAAAAAAAATAAAGATGCCCGCAGTGCGATTGGCTGTGTGTGGCAAAAAGAAAAAAAAACATGCCCGCAGTGCGATTGGCTGTGTGTTGAAAAAAAAGGATGTCTGTGGTGCGATTGGCTGTGTGGCAAAAAGAAAACAAAGATGCCCGCAGTGCGATTGGCTGTGTGTGGCAAAAAGAAAAAAAAACATGCCCGCAGTGCGATTGGCTGTGTGTTGAAAAAAAAGGATGTCTGTGGTGCGATTGGCTGTGTGGCAAAAAAAAACATAGATGCCCGCAGTGCGATTGGCTGTGTGGCAAAAAGAAAAAAAATATATGCCCGCAATGCGATTGGCTGTGTGTGGCAAAAAGAAAAAACAAATATGCCCGCAGTGCGATTGGTTGTGTGTGGCGAAAAAGGAAAAAACAAGATGCCCGCAGTGCGATTGGCAGTGTGTGGAAAAGAAACGGTGTCTGTGATGCGATTGGCTGTGTATGGCAAAAAGGAAAAAAAAAAGATGCCCGCAGTGCGATTGGCTGTGTGTGGCAAAAAGGAAAAAAAAAAGATGCCCGCAGTGCGATTGGCTGTGTGTGGGAAAAAAAGGATGTCTGTGGTGCGATTGGCTGTGTGTGGCAAAAAGAAAAGAAACATGCCCGCAGTGCGATTGGCTGTGTGTGGCAAAAAGAAAAAAAAAAAGATGCCCGCAGTGCGATTGGCTGTGTGTGGCAAAAAGGAAAAAAAAAAGATGCCCGCAGTGCGATTGGCTGTGTGTGGCAAAAAGGAAAAAAAAAAGATGCCCGCAGTGCGATTGGCTGTGTGTGGCAAAAAGGAAAAAAAATGATGCCTGCAGTGCGATTGACAATGTGTGGAAAAGAAAGGGTGTCTGTGATGCGATTGGCTGTGTGTGGCAAAAAGCAAAAAAAAAAGATGCCTGCAGTGCGATTGGCTGTGTCTGGAAAAAAACGGTGTCTATGGTGCGATTGGCTGTGTGTGGCAAAAAGGAAAAAAAAACATGCCCGCAGTGCGATTGGCTGTGTGTGGCAAAAAGGAAAAAAAAAAAGATGCCCGCAGTGCGATTGGCTGTGTGTGGAAAAAAAAGGATGTCTGTGGTGCGATTGGCTGTGTGTGGCAAAAAGAAAAAAGAAAAAAGATGCCCGCAGTGCGATTGGCTGTGTGTGGCAAAAAGAAAAAAAAAAAAAGATGCCCGCAGTGCGATTGGCTGTGTGTGGCAAAAAGAAAAAAAAAAGATGCCCGCAGTGCGATTGGCTGTGTGTGGAAAAAAAAGGATGTCTGTGGTGCGATTGGCTGTGTGTGGCAAAAAGAAAAAAAGAAAAAGATGCCCGCAGTGTGATTGGGTGTGTGTGGCAAAAAGAAAAAAAAAAGATGCCCGCAGTGCGATTGGCTGTGTGTGGAAAAGAAAGGGTGTCTGTGATGCGATTGGCTGTGTGTGGCAAAAAAAAAAAAATAAAAAGATGCCCGCAGTGCGATTGGCTGTGTGTGGCAAAAAGAAAAAAAAAAGATGCCCGCAGTGCGATTGGCTGTGTGTGGAAAAACAAGGATGTCTGTGGTGCGATTGGCTGTGTGTGGCAAAAAGAAAAAAAAAAGATGCCCGCAGTGCGATTGGCTGTGTGTGTAAAAGAAAGGGTGTCTGTGATGCGATTGGCTGTGTGTGGCAAAAAGCAAAAAAAAAAAAAAGATGCCCACAGTGCGATTGGCTGTGTTTGGCAAAAAGCAAAAAAAAAAAGATGCCCGCAGTGCGATTGGCTGTGTGTGGCAAAAAGAAAAAAAAAAGATGCCCGCAGTGCGATTGGCTGTGTGTGGAAAAAAAAGGATGTCTGTGGTGCGATTGGCTGTGTGTGGCAAAAAGAAAAAAAAAAAAAGATGCCCGCAGTGCGATTGGCTGTGTGTGGCAAAAAGAAAATAACATGTCCGCAGTGCGATTGGCTGTGTGTGGCAAAAAGAAAAAAAAAAGATGCCCGCAGTGCGATTGGCTGTGTGTGGAAAAAAAAGGATGTCTGTGGTGCGATTGGCTGTGTGTGGCAAAAAGAAAAAAAAAAAAAGATGCCCGCAGTGCGATTGGCTGTGTGTGGCAAAAAGAAAAAAAAAAGATGCCCGCACTGCGATTGGCTGTGTGTGGAAAAAAAAGGATGTCTGTGGTGCGATTGGCTGTGTGTGGCAAAAAGAAAAAAAACATGCCCGCAGTGCGATTGGCTGTGTGTGGCAAAAAGAAAAAACAAAGATGCCCGCAGTGCGATTGACAGTGTGTGGAGAAGAAAGGGTGTCTATGGTGCGATTGGCTGTGTGTGGCAAAAAGGAAAAAAAAACATGCCCGCAGTGCGATTGGCTGTGTGTGGCAAAAAGAAAAAAAATAAGATGCCCGCAGTGCGATTGGCTGTGTGTGGCAAAAAGGAAAAAAAAAAGATGCCCGCAGTGCGATTGGCTGTGTGTGGGAAAAAAAGGATGTCTGTGGTGCGATTGGCTGTGTGTGGCAAAAAGAAAAGAAACATGCCCGCAGTTTGATTGGCTGTGTGTGGCAAAAAGAAAAAAAAAAAGATGCCCGCAGTGCGATTGGCTGTGTGTGGCAAAAAGAAAAAAAAGATGCCCGCAGTGCGATTGGCTGTGTGTGGAAAAAAAGGATGTCTGTGGTGCGATTGGCTGTGTGTGGCAAAAAGAAAAAAAGAAAAAGATGCCCGCAGTGCGATTGGCTGTGTGTGGCTAAAAGAAAAAAAAAAGATGCCCGCAGTGCGATTGGCTGTGTGTGTAAAAGAAAGGGTGTCTGTGATGCGATTGGCTGTGTGTGGCAAAAAGAAAAAAAAAAGAAGATGCCCGCAGTGCGATTGGCTGTGTGTGGCTAAAAGAAAAAAAAAAGATGCCCGCAGTGCGATTGGCTGTGTGTGTAAAAGAAAGGGTGTCTGTGGTGCGATTGGCTGTGTGTGGCAAAAAGAAAAAAAAAAGAAGATGCCCGCAGTGCGATTGGCTGTGTGTGGCAAAAAGAAAAAAACATGTCCGCAGTGCGATTGGCTGTGTGTGGCAAAAAGAAAAAAAAAAGATGCCCGCAGTGCGATTGGCTGTGTGTGGCAAAAAGAAAAAAAAAAAAGATGCCCGCAGTGCGATTGGCTGTGTGTGGCAAAAAGAAAAAAAAAAAAAAGATGCCCGCAGTGCGATTGGCTGTGTGTGGCAAAAAGAAAAAAAAAAAAAGATGCCCGCAGTGCGATTGGCTGTGTGTGGAAAAAAAGGATGTCTGTGGTGCGATTGGCTGTGTGTGGCAAAAAGAAAAAAAGAAAAAGATGCCCGCAGTGCGATTGGCTGTGTGTGGCAAAAAGGAAAAAAAAACATGCCCGCAGTGCGATTGGCTGTGTGTGGCAAAAAGAAAAAAAAAAAGATGCCCGCAGTGCGATTGGCTGTGTGTGGCAAAAAGGAAAAAAAAAAGATGCCCGCAGTGCGATTGGCTGTGTGTGGGAAAAAAAGGATGTCTGTGGTGCGATTGGCTGTGTGTGGCAAAAAGAAAAGAAACATGCCCGCAGTGTGATTGGCTGTGTGTGGCAAAAAAAAAAAAAAAAGATGCCCGCAGTGCGATTGGCTGTGTGTGGCAAAAAGAAAAAAAAGATGCCCGCAGTGCGATTGGCTGTGTGTGGAAAAAAAGGATGTCTGTGGTGCGATTGGCTGTGTGTGGCAAAAAGAAAAAAAGAAAAAGATGCCCGCAGTGCGATTGGCTGTGTGTGGCAAAAAGAAAAAAAAAAGATGCCCGCAGTGCGATTGGCTGTGTGTGTAAAAGAAAGGGTGTCTGTGATGCGATTGGCTGTGTGTGGCAAAAAGCAAAAAAAAAAAAAGATGCCCACAGTGCGATTGGCTGTGTGTGGCAAAAAGCAATTTAAAAAAAAAAAGATACCCACAGTGCGATTGGCTGTGTGTGGCAAAAAGAAAAAAAAAAAAGATGCCCGCAGTGCGATTGGCTGTGTGTGGCAAAAAGAAAAAAAAAAAAAGATGCCCGCAGTGCGATTGGCTGTGTGTGGCAAAAAGAAAAAAAAACATGCCCGCAGTGCGATTGGCTGTGTGTTGAAAAAAAAGGATGTCTGTGGTGCGATTGGCTGTGTGGCAAAAAAAAACATAGATGCCCGCAGTGCGATTGGCTGTGTGTGGCAAAAAGAAAAAAAAAAATATGCCCGCAATGCGATTGGCTGTGTGTGGCAAAAAGAAAAAACAAATATGCCCGCAGTGCGATTGGTTGTGTGTGGCGAAAAGGAAAAAAAAAAGATGCCCGCAGTGCGATTGGCAGTGTGTGGAAAAGAAACGGTGTCTGTGATGCGATTGGCTGTGTGTGGCAACAAGCAAAAAAAAGATGCCCGCAGTGCGATTGGCTGTGTGTGGCAAAAAGAAAAAAAAAATCATGCCCGCAGTGCGATTGGCTGTGTGTGGCAAAAAGCAAAAAAAAACATGCCCGCAGTGCGATTGGCTGTGTGTGGCAAAAAGGAAGAAAAAAGATGCCCGCAATGCGATTGGCTGTGTGTGGGAAAAAAAGGATGTCTGTGGTGCGATTGGCTGTGTGTGGCAAAAAAAAAAAAAACATGCCCGCAGTGGGATTGGCTGTGTGTGGCAAAAAGGAAAAAAAAACATGCCCGCAGTGCGGGCTAGAGTGGGGGCGGAGCTATAGGGCTTCTCTCAGATTTCCCATAGCAAATATATAGAGGGTGGGGCTAGAGCTTGGATCCTCTAGCCCCACCCCCTCCACCCACGCTTTCTGGAAAGCCCTCGGGAAAGCCCCGTAACTCCACCCCCTCTCTATTTCTGCTATATGGAAATCCCTGGGGGAGAGCATCCCCTACTGCTCTGAACTGCTGGAGAATTAGCAGAGCTAGAGGAATACCCCGCTGGTTACAGCAGGACATTTTAAAACATGCTGCCGAGAAGCACATTGTAAATGTCCTGTTGTAAATTCCTGTTAGTCCCCGCAGGGATTAGGGGAACCCTCAGGGAGTCCCCTCATCCCTGCAAGGACTAATAGGAGTTTACAGCAGTCATTTAAAATGTGCTTCTGGACAGCGGGTTTTAAATGTCCTGCATAAGCTCCTGCTCCCATAGGGGTCAATGGAAACTCCTGCACAGAGCACACCAAAAATAGTGAATACCCGGCCAATATACGGTCATCTGAATAAGCCCTAATATTGTATGCACTGTATACCTTTTTGATAAATTTGATCCATTTTTGCAAATTTTTTTTTTATGTTTAATAAAGTTTTGTAGTTGTACGCCTTTTTTTTTTTTTTAAATCCCCTTTATGCCCACGTTTGCGGCTCCTGACAATTTTGCCACGGGATTGGAATTATAATCATACGTCAATTTATCATCAATTCTCAACAGCATTGTGGGCTATCGCCCACCCCTTTTAAAGAGGGTCGCTGCCTAGCCGTGCCAACCCTCTGCAGTGTGTGCCTGCGGTTCCTCCTCATGGCAGACGCACTTATAGACATGAGGGTGGTGTGGCATGAGGGCAGCTGAAGGCTGCGCAGGGACACTTTGGTGTGCGCTGTGGACACTGGGTCGTGCGGGGGGGTTGGGCAGCATGTAACCCAGGAGAAGTGGCAGCGGAGTGTCATGCAGGCAGTGATTGTGCTTTGTTGGAGGTACTGTGGTGCTTAGCTAAGGTATGCATTGCTAATGAGGGCTTTTCAGAAGTAAAAGTTTTTGGGAGGGGGGGGCCCCACTCTTGCCGCTATTGTGGCTTAATAGTGGGACCTGTGAACTTGAGATGCAGCCCAACATGTAGCCCCTCGCCTGCCCTATCCGTTGCTTTGTCGTTCCCATTACTTTCTTGAATTGCCCAGATTTTCACACATGAAAACCTTAGCGAGCATCGGCGATATACAAAAATGCTCGGGTCGCCCATTGACTTCAATGGGGTTCGTTATTCTGCTGAATGGAATGACTACAGAATTAAAATGCATGTACAGCCTTCTCCCCCCCTCTTTTTTTTTTTTTTTTTTCTTCCCAACTTTATCCCACACCATGAACCCAATGCTGTCAATGCACACCATTCTGAAGTAGCTTTCCAATAGATTCCCTTTTTTTTTTTTTTCTCATTTTTACATACATATACACATTTATTTATGCACCCCCTCGGGTGTAGCAATCATATCATATTTCCCAATAGGCTGTACATGCATTTTAATTCTGTAGTCATTCCATTCAGCTGAAAGCAACCACACGATTTTGAGTCCATCCGCTCTCATATTGGTACTTTTAAGATTGGTATTTTACTCAGGATTGTCTTCATCCTATTTTAACAGATATTTGTTTTGTATAAATTCCATGATAATTTACATGTACGGATGCTCCTATTCTTTTATGCTTTTTGTCTCATATATTTTATCACTGTTCAGATCGATGCTTTCATCATATATTTATTGTTCTTATTGACACATTTGTGAGACTTCATTATGTATATGAATTTTTTTTTCCTCTCCCCTCTCCTCCCCTTTCTTTGTTAATCACTCCTCCATTATCTATTTGTACTTATCACACAGTCCTATCCAGCCGAACTGACGAAGGGGTTCTTCCCCGAAACGCGTATTCCATTGCTGGTTTTTAATTTCTGAAAAAATAATAAAAAAGAAGTGCTTTCACCATTACACATTGGACTTTGATCTACATCTTCTAGTAGCTTAGAGTGTTGCGCCTCCATACCAGTTCTTTTCACATCCTTTTCGATACTGTATGTTGTGTCACTACAACTTCTGCGGTGCAACACGAACCCTCTGTACAGTAGATAAAGCTACACATAGAGGTAACAGCTTATTCAGAACGGGGTCAAAGTCTAGAGCCACAGCTATTAATGGGGTTGTCTGGGACTGCGATACTGATAAGCTATCCTCAGTCTATCAGTATCAGGACTCAAGCTGATCACCTGTCTAAAGTGACCGCAGCACTCAAGCGTACTCCATGGCCACTTCACTGCATATCACGCACAGCGCCATACATTTCATAGCAGCTGAGCTTGGTATGACAGCAGCTCAATTCCATTTTCCTGAATTGGACTGAGCTGCTCCTAGGTCACCGATGAAAAGGATGTCCTAGTCCTGATAAGAGGCTGCAGTGCTCACCCAAGCACCATAGGGGATTGATCGTGGGGGTCCCAAGCAGCGTATCTCCACCAATCTGATATTGATGACCTATCCTGAGGATAGGTCATTAATATCTTAGTCAATGAAAACCCCGTTAGGTATAGAAGCTACTACCTACATAATTTAAAAGTATTGCAAGGTTTGTTGTTCTAATAGGTGTAGGTACCGGTGGTACCATGTGTCTTAAAAAGGAGAGGGTAAAATAGCAACAAAAAAAACATATTCTGTAAATTAAATTGTGATACGTTGTAATTGTGCACTGTGGACACCAGATGGCACTATTTATAATGTATAAAGTTAGTGAACTGCTTGCTGATTTGTCCCTATGTTAACCCTTGAGTGAACTGAAACAGTTGAACCCTGTTTTAGATTCACCTTTGCTAAAAGTTTGGTTTGATGTTAAGCTGGACCATGGGTGGTTTGTCTCAGCCAAACCCAGTAAAAGGAGAAGGAAGGAGAAGAATAGGACGAGAAAGTAGGAAACAACAAAGGGAAGAAGGAAAAAGAAGAATGGAAAAGATGAAGAAGGGAAAGAAGAAAGGGGTGAAAAGGAAGAAAAAAGGGGAAGAATGGAAAAAGGAGAATAAAAAAAATATTTTTCTTCTTTCTTTTACATTCTCCTCATTCTTCTTCTCTTCCTTCTTCTTGTTTTATTTTCCTTTTCTTCCTTGTTGTTTCTTCTTTAACTTTACCTTAAAAACAGATGAAAGGTACTTAGATACACTCCTAGATGATCTGAGGGTGTTTTATGGCTGTGAGACAGTGCTATACAGCAGTTTTAGGGATATTGGGGAAGTTCCAGCCCAGATCGAACTAACTTGTGCGTAACCGAACTTCATGCTGAAGTTCAGCAAAGCGGCAGAGCCAAACTTATTAGTTGGCTCATCGCTACTATTGTATATTGAGTTGCCCTTATCGTGAGCTTTGTCATTGCACACCCTGTCTTATCCACAGTAATGTCACATATATTATTTGTGAATTAACCCCAAAACATGATAGATCCCAGTAACAAATCTTCTGCTCTGTATTCAGCCTCATATACGATTGTCTACTTTTGGACCTCACAGGTCCCCGTGTCAGAGAGTCCCATTACATCCGTCTATCAGCTCAAACTTCCTTGCAGCCGGATACAATTTCTTTACTGTACCTGACCTGTAGTGCCATCTTGTGTTGTACATGTGTGTCTCCACGCCCAGGAAAAGGATTCTTTAAAACAAAGTTCTACCTTTAAAGAGCGGGTTGGACGATTGTATAAATAGCAATAATCTAAATTACCTTTTTACTGGTAACTGCAGTTAGTGTTCTAAAAGTTCCCTACTTTATTCCCATACGGCCACCCATCTTCTTGGTGGTCAGCTCCTGTAAGAGAATCACTCCAATGTGTAATGTTGCCACAGCAATATAATGATGCAAAAATTGCATGAAGATTGTAGCGTGCACCAAAATTTGGTGTAGCATGCTCACTGGACACTAACCGATTGGTTGATGCCTTGACATAAAAAAGGGCAATTTCTGAAGCGTAGAGAGTTGACTAGGTGCCGAACTGAAGAGTAAGGCCGGGGTCACATCTGCGCTGGAACCTTCTCTCTAAGGTTCCATCCTAGATCCGGCACAGAATACCAAAAGAAATAGCACTGCATACAGCACTTTTTCTTCCAGTAAAATGCTGGGCAACTCAGTGGAAACTGAACGGACCCCATTATAGTCAATACGGTCTATTCAGCGCTGTTCAGTTCCATCATAAGACGGACCCGTTCAGCCAGGGGATTCTCCTTTCCTGCTCCCCGACACAGATGTGAAAGCAGCCTAAGAAGTTGCTGGCCATGCTGCCTTGAGGTGAGAAAGTGAGAGTAAGATAGCAATAGCCTTGACAGTGGGAGGACTGGCGTAACTATAGGGGATGCAGAGGATGTGTTACCATGCAGAGCGGCGCAGGGTCCCGCGGTCGGCGCACGCTGATCCGGTGTCGGCTCTGGTGTCCTGGACCTGTGGAGTCGGGGCTCTCCCGGCGGCGTGGCGCAGCCAGTGAGCGGCGGCGTGGGCGTGTCTGCCCGTAGGGTGCCGCCCGCACTCCTCCACCTTCTTATGCAGCAGTGGGAGAGTCGGCTCCTCCCACTCTCCGTCCCTGGGCAGAGGCTTGCAGTCATAAGGCTGGCAGTGACCTGAGCTCACTGCCAGTTATTGGTTCGGTCAGCGTCTAGTAGGTCCTGTCTGCAGCTAGCCTCAGTTCAGCCTCTAGTTTGCCTGTCTGCTTCCATCTCCAGCTTTGCTTTGCTCTGTATGTTCTGTTGGTCATTTCCATCTGCCTTCTCTGTCGGCACTCTGTCCCCCCATTTAGTTAGTCACATCTTGTCAGTCGCCAGGTCCCTAGCCAGTGCAGGGACCGCCGTCCAGTTGTCCGCTTGGGGTTAGCCAGGGCCGAGGCAAGTAGGCAGGGACAGTGGGGTGCAGGAAGTTCAGGGCGCCACCTGGCGCTTGGGGGGTCAGAGTGCCGTAACAGGATGCAGTTGCACCCGGGCCCAGAAGCCTTAGGGGGCCCATAAGGTCTCTCTTCTCCATATAGGGAGCCCAGTACTATGAATAAAGCATTATAGTTGGGGGCCCTGTTACAGGTTTTGAATTAGGGCCCAGGAACCTCAAGTTATTTACAGTACCTAGTGCCTGGAAATTTTGTGCTACTTGTCCATTAGAAGCCATAGACCAGCAGTCTGAAAATGTATATGAACCTCATTTGACATGCAAATTGACAATATCAGAAGTTCGTTAATGAATCAATGCAAGAAATGTGAAAGATATACGTGAGAGGTGGGCAAGCAAATTGGCGAGGGATGCAAGCAGTGGCACTCGGTAACTCAGCATCTCCAATCTCGACCTTTAGAGGCACTGAAACTCCCTCCAAGTACTCTGCCCAGACTGTAGTAGTTGAGGCATGCTTCAATCCTAAGCGCCTGGCACAACTCCTTCAGTTTTTTGGTATTTTCAGACTACTACAAACTCTCAGCAATCCACGTGTCTGGCAACATTCACTAATTGCAACTTCGCAGCTCAATTATTCGACTGCCTTATATTTTAGCTCTACCTTTTGGAAGACCTCCATTGTGTAAAACTGGTATTTGTTCCCTAGCACCTAAGAGTACAAAACTTCAAACCATAAAAACAAGATTACATTAAACAAAACTTTAGACACAGATCGCCTTCTTACAATAGTTAGTCTTGTCGAGTCTGCTTAGCTCTATTACATTGCCAGAACCCTGTTCGGCTATAACACACTGTGAAAACCCAACACAGATCTGGTATATCATTGTGAAGGCTTGTCTGCTGGTCTACGCAGCAGAATTATAATTCATTTATTACCATTGGTTGATAAAACAAACACAACATGAATATGCAAGATAAAGAATTTAACATCTAAAATGTCAAACAAACATATGTAGGCGCAGTAGAATCATACATGATTGACTTCTCGGAACACGGGCACACAAATGAAAAACAATAGAATGTTTAGTATAAATATTTTGGAACATATGCGAACAGCGAGAAACACGTCACGTCGACACGGGGGCCAGTCTGGAGGCGTTTTCATTATCTTCTGGTAGTTCCAGCCTCGGCTGTTCACTAAAGGCTTTTTGAACAACTATTTCTATTATCTGTAGTATCTTATTGTGAAGGGAAAAATGACATTGTATGAAGGATGATACAAGATCCCTACCGCATACATTCATTTCACTAACATAAGCTACTCCCTGATCTCCAGTCTGATCACAGTTTTGTAAGACTCCAACTGCTATTGTAGACATCGTCACACCAAGGAGTTGTGTTGGCCCTGCACTAATGTCTAAGTGGTCAATCTGTCCCTGTTGTGAATTTTTTATAGCATTTCCCTAGGTAGAAATATTATGTACCTACTACTATACACTTTGGTAGATACAACCTATATCAAGCTTTTCTTTTCTCATCCATGAAGAATATTTTCAGCCATGTGATATTTGAGTGAATTCTTGAATGCACAGCGCGTTTCGATTTTTTATTTTTTTTCCCCCCTCAGCATCTTCTTGGGGGAGGGTGTATATATTAAACAGATACCCTCAATATAACATCTTATTCATTACCTTGTGGCCTGTTTTCTACCTTTCAGCAAGTACAGTAAGACACAGGCCTCCAAACTAAACAGCATATGTTCTCTTGCCGATGAAATCCCCACAAAAGACTATTTGTGAGGAAGCAGAAAATCGTGAAAAGATCTGCAAATATAGGTGAAAATGAGAAAGTAAATATATTAAATGAATATATGGTATATTCAAATTCTTGTTTGTTTTTGTTTTACAAGACCCAATTTATTTAGTTCTGGTTGTAGATTTCTCCAGGGAACATTTAGATAAACTAATGGGTTGAAGTAAATAAGAAGACACTTACAACATACAAGACGATGTCTGTGTGACTTGCCACACTTCATGCTTCTGTGGCATCTCAAGAGTCGCTTGTCTAAGGAATCCTGAAACTCCTTAAATACATGCTTGCAAATTAGGAAAATCAATTCAAAATATGTACAGTGCAATTTCTTTAATGTGGCGTTAAAGCGACACTCTGGTTTCAGGGCAAAATTATATCCTGGTACTGGAGGGCTTGAAAAAATATTATCTGCAATTTTTCTTCTTTGCCGTCCGATCTGCTAGTTCTGGTCCTGGTTTTTGGCTGCTACAATTTCCTATCTAGCACACAGTGCACTGCTCTGATTGGCCAGTGCTGATCACGTGACCAACATCAGTCAATCAAAGAGCAGGTATAGTGCATTGATAGTCTAACACCACTAATGCACTATGAGGATTAGGTAATCTGAAAATTGTGTCAGCCATCTTGAACAGCTAAAAATGTGAACTGGAACCGGTAGTTCAGACAGACAGCAGTGAGAAACATCTGCAGGTAATATACCACAGGTATACTACAGATAATATACCACCCACTCTCTTCAGTCCCAGGATAGAATGTTGTCCAAAAACGGGAGGGTCGCTATAATGGTGTCAGGGAAATTCTAAGTACAGCACCAATCAGGCCCACCCCACTTGCCCCGCTGCCGGCGGAAAGAAGAAAACACCACACGGAGGTCTGGTATAGTTTCTCACACGGGGACATGACTGCGCTGCGCGCTTTATTACAGATTACATGAGATCTTATACCCTTTGGTCTCATCACTAGCAATGGGTGATGGGCTCATTGGCTAAAATTCACAGCATAACCATATATGGGAAGTCCGGATTTCCGGCCTGAGACAGTGAAAGTTCAGATGCATAGTTGAACGGTCTCCATCTTGATAAGGCACTTCTGGGAAAACAGCCAAGTACACGCGGCCTTGTGTCTGGTTCTTCTTGTGTTCAAGATACATTTTGTCTTCGCCTTGCAAGGCCTCTTGGAATATCTGATGTAAGGCGACATATACGTTTTTCTCATTTTAACTTTGAATAGAACTTGCATACAGGTATAAAAGCATAAAGAACATATGGCAATATATACATATACCCTCACAAACCCCCCTAAAAACTTATATGGAGATCAAGCATCAGACCTTGCACTCTTCCTCGGTCGCCTCCCTTGCGTCAGGGTTTCTCCACTGCCCGTAGGGCCCTACTCCTAGGAAGGGGATCCCTACCTCACCTCAGAAGGAGGCCATGGATTCCCTGGGCTCATTTCCGGGCAACCATACCCTCTATCTGTACAAGTTAACACCCCACAGGGTGTGCCCTCGCTCGAACCTAAGGTCTTCTGCACTATCCCTAGGCAAATGGGAATTCCACTGACAGTCCATCTTAGGAGATCGGGGCAGGTGCAGTACTAGTACATTTCTCCATTCTTCTGATAACATATCTGGTTGGCATTATCGGAACTGGCTCTTCATCTTTTTCAAACAAGGGAAATTTTGGTCACATTATCCAGTCCCTTACTCATACTCTTTTTGATTAAAGGGATAATACACATACAGGAAGTTACATACCCCACCTCTTTCTGCTAAAATCATATCCAGGGCAACTCTAGGGCCATGGATGCAGTGGGCCCTAACTGGTCAGCTAACCCTTGTAAAGCATGCCTGGTGTAGTTTACAAACCTCTGCTGATTGGAATAGATATAATTCATCCAATCTACATTATTATTAACAGTGACAATAGCAAATAAGGACTCAAAACCTGCTTTAACCTGATCTCTAGAATTAAATTAATCTCGCACCCCCCTTGGCACTCCTATTACATCTATGTATACATGTGGATCAAAGTTACCACCTGGAGCGTCAACTTCTCTCTTAGCACAATGCGGTGTTAGATTCTCACCTTCAGTGTACTCTTCATATTGCACATTTGATTGTATTAATTTGTTCTGAAACAGGGGGCTAGTGTACAGTAGTCAAAAGTGTGTGTTAGAGGAATAGTGCCACATTATAGCATGTAAATGATATGCAGGATCATGAGTTCTTTCAGTGCGAAGTGTGGATCCAAGTGGGCTTTCCTTCGAGCTTGACTGCAGTTGGGGTGGTGAACAACATCTGGTAGGGACATTCAAACAAGGTTTCTCTCTTAAATTTTTTCACATAGACCCTGTCACCTGGTTTCAGATTGTGACACTCATCTGTAGGACCTGGGAGAAAAGCAGAGACTGCTGAATGCATTATTGACAATTCCTTGGAGAGGCCTATGACAAAATTAACAAGAAAATCATTCCCCAAATTCAGCTACTGTGGCATGTACCCTCCTGGGGAAAAGAAAAACTAATGAAAGACACTCAATTCAAAATTTGCCCATTTCCTCTATTGTCTTTTGTATCTACTTTCCCCCTACTCCGCGGATGGTAGGGTGTGTGAAAAGCCTGGAATATACCCAAAGCAGACATGATGTGTTGCATTATTTCACCTGTGAAGTGTGTACCTTTGTTTGACTCAATCACTTCCGGTGCCCCATATCTGCAGATTACCTCATTCATGAGCTTCTGTGCGGTTACCTGCTTATTTACTTTGGTAACAGAGTAGGTCTCTCCAACCTGAAAAACATCAACAATAGAGATGAGCGAGCACCAAAATGCTCGGGTGCTCGTTACTCGGGACGAAATTATCGCGATGCTCAGGGGTTCGTTTCGAATAACGAACCCCATTGAAGTCAATGGGCGACCCGAGCATTTTTGTATTTCGCCGATGCTCGCTAAGGTTTTCATGTGTGAAAATCTGGGCAATTCAAGAAAGTGATGGGAACGACACAGCAACGGATAGGGCAGGCGAGGGGCTACATGTTGGGCTGCATCTCAAGTTCACAGGTCCCACTATTAAGCCACAATAGCGGCAAGAGTGGGCCCCCCCCCTCCCAACAACTTTTACTTCTGAAAAGCCCTCATTAGCAATGCATACCTTAGCTAAGCACCACACTACCTCCAACAAAGCACAATCACTGCCTGCATGACACTCCGCTGCCACTTCTCCTGGGTTACATGCTGCCCAACCCCCCCGCACGACCCAGTGTCCACAGCGCACACCAAAGTGTCCCTGCGCAGCCTTCAGCTGCCCTCATGCCACACCACCCTCATGTCTATAAGTGCGTCTGCCATGAGGAGGAACCGCAGGCACACACTGCAGAGGGTTGGCACGGCTAGGCAGCGACCCTCTTTAAAAGAGGCGGGGCGATAGCCCACAATGCTGTACAGAAGCAATGAGAAATATAATCCTGTGCCACCGCCATCAGGAGCTGCACACGTGGGCATAGCAATGGGGAACCTATGTGCCACACACTATTCATTTTGTCAAGGTGTCTGCATGCCCCAGTCAGACCGCGGTTTTTAATTCATAGACACAGGCAGGTACAACTCCCTATTGTGAAGTCCCTGTGGACCGACAGCATGGGTGGCTCCCTGGAACCCACCGGCGGTACATAAAAATATCCCATTGCATTGCCCAACACAGCTGAGGTAGTAATGTCGTGCTTAATGCAGGTGGGCTTCGGCCCACACTGCACGCCCTAGTCTGACTGGGGTTCTTTAGAAGTGGAAACAGATGCATCTATAATTCCCTGTGGACCCACAGCATGGGTGGGTGCCAGGAAGCCACCGGCGGTACATACAAATATCCCATTGCATTGCCCAACACAGCTGAGGTAGTAATGTTGTGCTTAATGCAGGTGGGCTTAACAGTAACCTCGTTGGTGGTAATGTGGTGGTGACTGTGGACCTGGTAGCGCGGTTTTATGTAGTTGGTTTTCGGAATGTGGCCAGGATTAAGTGGGCCGTGGCGGGGGGATGGTGGTGGTGCTCTCTTGTTGTGTCGTTAAAGGTGAAATTCTTGGACTGCCACCAGACGGACCAATGCAAAGGTATTTGCCAAGAATGTTTTCATTGTTGGAGGAGGAGGGGGATGTTTTGGAGGCACTATGTGTCCTCTACACGTGTCCGTGGTTATATGCACCTTAACAGTAACAGCATTGGTGGGAAATGGCCTCGCCGCCATCATGTCTTTGTGAAGCCTCTGTTTCCACACCCCAGTGACATACCATTAGCAGCGGTATAGGCAGAGCCCACAATTATTAACATTTCAGCGGTAGCATTAGGGACAGGCCCCACTAACATATCACTAGCAGCAGTATAGGGGGAGCGCAGTCTTAGTTCCATTTCAGTAATAGTAGCACTAAAGACAGGCCCCAGTAACATTCCCATTGCAGCAGTTTAGGGAGATAACAGTCTCTTTCACATTTCAGTAGCTGCAGTATAGACAAGGCCCCAGTTACATTTATGTAGCTAAAGTGTAGGCCAACCCCACACACCTTTCTGTACCATGAGTGCAGGCGAAGAACATAGAAATTACTATGATTGATTACACTGTAGGTGAGGGCCCAAAAAAATTGGTGTACCAACAGTAGTAATGTACCTCAGAAAAAATTGGCCATGCCCAACCAAGATGGCAGGTGAAACCCATTAATGGCTTTGGTTAATGTGGCTTAAGTGGTAACTAGGCCTGGAGGCAGCCCAGTTTAACGAAAAATTGGTTCAAGTTAAAGTTTCAACGCTTTTAAGAGCATTGAAACGTATAAAAATTGTTTAGAAAAATTATATGAGTGAGCCTTGTGGCCCTAAGAAAAATTGCCCGTTCGGCGTGATTACGTGAGGTTTCAGGAGGAGGAGCAGGAGGAGGAGGAGGAATATTATGCACAGATTGATGAAGCAGAAATGTCCCCGTTTTGGATGGTGAGAGAGAACGATGCTTCCATCCGCGGGTGCAGCCTACGTATTGTTTAGGTATCGCTGCTGTCCGCTGGTGGAGAAGAAAAGTCTGGGGAAATCCAGGCTTTGTTCATCTTTATGAGTGTAAGCCTGTCGGCACTGTGGGTTGACAGGCGGGTACGCTTATCTGTGATGATTCCCCCAGCCGCACTAAACACCCTCTCTGACAAGACGCTAGCCGCAGGACAAGCAAGCACCTCCAGGGCATACAGCGCGAGTTCAGGCCACGTGTCCAGCTTCGACACCCAGTAGTTGTAGGTGGCAGAGGCGTCAGGGAGGACGGTCGTGCGAACGGCTACGTACACTCTCACCATCCTTTTACAGTGCTCCCGCCGACTCAGCCGTGACTGGGGAGCGGTGACACAGTCTTGGTGGGGAGCCATAAAGCTGTCCAGGGCCTTAAAGACTGTTGCACTGCCTGTGCTGTACATGCTGCTCGATCTCCGCGGCTCCCCTGCTACCTGGCCCTCGGAACTGCGCCTTCTGCCACTAGCGCTGTCGGATGGGAATTTTACCATCAGCTTGTCCGCCAGGGTCCTGTGGTATAGCAACACTCTCGAACCCCTTTCCTCTTCGGGAATGAGAGTGGAAAGGTTCTCCTTATACCGTGGGTCGAGCAGTGTGTACACCCAGTAATCCGTAGTGGCCAGAATGCGTGTAACGCGAGGGTCACGAGAAAGGCATCCTAACATGAAGTCAGCCATGTGTGCCAGGGTACCTGTACGCAACACATGGCTGTCCTCACTAGGAAGATCACTTTCAGGATCCTCCTCCTCCTCCTCCTCCTCCTCAGGCCATACACGCTGAAAGGATGACAGGCAAGCAGCATGGGTACCGTCGGCAGTGGGCCAAGCTCTCTCTTCCCCCTCCTCATCCTCCTCATGCTCCTCCTCCTGAACGCGCTGAGATATAGACAGGAGGGTGCTCTGACTATCCAGCGACATACTGTCTTCCCCCAGCTCTGTTTCCGAGCGCAAAGCGTCTGCCTTTATGCTTTGCAGGGAACTTCTCAAGATGCATAGCAGAGGAATGGTGATGCTAATGATTGCAGCATCGCCGCTCACCACCTGGGTAGACTGCTCAAAGTTTTGAAGGACCTGGCAGATGTCTGCCAACCAGGCCCACTCTTCTGAAAATAATTGAGGAGGCTGACTCCCACTGCGCCGCCCATGTTGGAGTTGGTATTCCACTATAGCTCTACGCTGCTCATAGAGCCTGGCCAACATGTGGAGCGTAGAGTTCCACCGTGTGGGTACGTCGCACAGCAGTCGGTGCACTGGCAGAGTAAACCGATGTTGCAGGGTCCGCAGGGTGGCAGCGTCCGTGTGGGACTTGCGGAAATGTGCGCAGAGCCGGCGCACCTTTACGAGCAGGTCTGACAAGCGTGGGTAGCTTTTCAGAAAGCGCTGAACCACCAAATTAAAGATGTGGGCCAGGCATGGCACGTGCGTGAGGCTGCCGAGCTGCAGAGCCGCCACCAGGTTACGGCCGTTGTCACACACGACCATGCCCGGTTGGAGGCTCAGTGGCGCAAGCCAGTGGTCGGTCTGCTCTGTCAGACCCTGCAGCAGTTCATGGGCCGTGTGCCTCTTATCTCCTAAGCTGAGTAGTTTCAGCACGGCCTGCTGACGCTTGCCCACCGCTGTGCTGCCACGACGCGCAACACCGACTGCTGGCGACGCGCTGCTGCTGAAACATCTTGATTGCGAGACAGAGGTTGCGTTGGAGGAGGAGGAGGGTGCTTTAGTGGAGGAAGCATACACCGCCGCAGATACCACCACCGAGCTGGGGCCCGCAATTCTGGGGGTGGGTAGGACGTGAGCAGTCCCAGGCTCTGACTGTGTCCCAGCCTCCACTAAATTCACCCAATGTGCCGTCAGGGAGATGTAGTGGCCCTGCCCGCCTGTGCTTGTCCACGTGTCCGTTGTTAAGTGGACCTTGGCAGTAACCGCGTTGGTGAGGGCGCGTACAATGTTGCGGGAGACGTGGTCGTGCAGGGCTGGGACGGCACATCGGGAAAAGTAGTGGCGACTGGGAACTGAGTAGCGCGGGGCCGCCGCCGCCATCATACTTTTGAAGGACTCCGTTTCCACAACCCTATACGGCAGCATCTCAAGGCTGATAAATTTGGCTATGTGGACGGTTAACGCTTGAGCGTGCGGGTGCGTGGCGGCGTACTTGCGCTTGTGCTCAAACACTTGCGCTAGCGACGGCTGGACGGTGCGGTGCGAGACATTGCTGGATTGGGCCGAGGACAGCGGAGGTGAGGGTGTGGGTGCAGGCCAGGAGACGGTAGTGCCTGTGTCCTCAGAGCGGGGTTGGATCTCAGTGGCAGGTTGGGGCACAGGGGGAGAGGCAGCGGTGCAAACCGGAGGCGGTGAACGGCCTTCGTCCCACCTTGTGGGGTGCTTGGCCATCATATGTCTGCGCATGCTGGTGGTGGTGAGGCTGTTGGTGGTGGCTCCCCGGCTGATCTTGGCGCGACAAAGGTTGCACACCACTGTTCGTCGGTCGTCAGGCGTCTCTGTGAAAAACTGCCAGACCTTAGAGCACCTTGGCCTCTGCAGGGTGGCATGGCGCGAGGGTGCGCTTTGGGAAACAGTTGGTGGATTATTCGGTCTGGCCCTGCCTCTACCCCTGGCCACCGCACTGCCTCTTGCAACCTGCCCTGCTGCTGCCCTTGCCTCCCCCTCTGAAGACCTGTCCTGAGTAGGCGTTGCAAACCAGGTGGGGTCAGTCACCTCATCGTCCTGCTGCTCTTCCTCAGAATCCTCTGTGCGCTCCTCCCTCGGACTTACTGCCCTTACTACTACCTCAGTGATAGACAACTGTGTCTCATCGTCATCCTCACCCACTGAAAGGTCTTGAGACAGTTGCCGGAAGTCCCCAGCCTCATCCCCCGGACCCCGGGAACTTTCCAATGGTTGGGCATCAGTGACGATAAACTCCTCTGGTGGGAGAGGAACCACTGCTGCCCAATCTGAGCAGGGGCCCGAGAACAGTTCCTGGGAGTCTTCCCGCTCCTGAGCATGTGTCATTGTAGTGGAGTGAGGAGGCTGGGAGGAAGGAGGAGCAGCAGACAGAGGATTCGGATTTGCAGCAGTGGACGGCGCAGAACTGTGGGTGGACGATAGGTTGCTCGAAGCACTTTCTGCCATCCACGACAGGACCTGCTCACACTGCTCATTTTCTAATAAAGGTCTCCCGCGTGGACCCATTAATTGTGCGATGAATGTGGGGACGCCAGAAACGTGCCTCTCTCGTAATCGCGCAGCAGTCGGCTGCGATACACCTGGATCAGGAGTTCGGCCTGTGCCCACACCCTCACTTGGCCCTCCGCGTCCTCGGCCGCGTCCACGTCCTCTAGGCCTACCCCTACCCCTCAGCATGCTGTATTACCAGTGATTTGATTTCCCAGGCAGGAAATAAATTGGCGCAAGCCTGCTGTTAAACGTAGCTGGCTGCGTATGATTTCTTTACGTTCTCCACCCACCACTCACGTACCCAGAATGCTGAGGACTGTCAGAGGCAGGCCAAATAGAATGTTTCCCTTTTTTTTTTTTTAAAGGGAAGGCCCACTGACTATATTCAATCAGATTAGAAATGTGTTCCACAGAACTGCAGTGTTATATGAAGTGCAGCAGAGCGGTGATTTTTCCCAGGCAGGAAATAAATTGGCGCAAGCCTGCTGTTAAACGTAGCTGGCTGCGTATGATTTCTTTACGTTCTCCACCCACCACACACGTACCCAGAACGCTGAGGACTGTCAGAGGCAGGCCAAATAGAATGTTTCCCTTTTTTTTTTTAAAGGGAAGGCCCACTGACTATATTCAATCAATAATATATGTCTTCTGGCCCTGCCTACACAATTCTGTCCCTGTAGTATTACTGCAGGGCGCCATGCTCTCCACAGCCAATTTTGAAAAAAAAAAAATATGCAACACTGCTAACAGCAGCCTGCACAGTACTGCACACGGTTAAATGTGGCCCTAAGAAGGACCGTTGGGGTTTTTGAAGCCTACACTCACTCCTAACACTCTCCCTGCCTAACCACCACTTCTGTCCCTGTAGTATTACTGCAGGGCGCAATGCTCTGCACAGCCGATTTTGAAAAAAAAAAAAAAATGTGCAACACTCCTAACAGCAGCCTCCACACTACTGCACACGGATAGATGTGGCCCTAAGAAGGACCGTTGGGGTTCTTGAAGCCTACACTCACTCCTAACACTCTCCCTACAGTAGCTCCAACACAACAGCACTTTCCCTCAGCTAACTCACAACGCATCTGAGGCGAGCCGCGGGAGGGGCCGATTTTTATACTCGGGTGACATCTGATCTCGCCAGCCACTCACAGCAGGGGGGTGGTATAGGGCTTGAACGTCACAGGGGGAAGTTGTAATGCCTTCCCTGTCTTTCAATTGGCCAGAAAAGCGCGCTAACGTCTCAGAGATGAAAGTGAAAGTAACCCGAACACCGCGTGGTGCTCGTTAAGAGTAACGAGCATCCCGAACACCCTAATATTCGCCCGAGCATCAAGCTCGGACGAGTACGTTCGCTCATCTCTACTCTTAACACATTAAAGAATTTCGTAGAAGGCAATGCATTGGAGGACAGGATATGCCCAGAGTTTCTGACATTGCTTGCATTTGAAATGAAACTTTCTGGTGTTCAATCCGAGTTGTAATTTGTATATGACGCTGCATATAAAAGGTCAAAATCAGAAAGGCAGGTCTTTGGTAGTGTTACACTAATAACGGCTGCACAAATAGTGTCTAACCTATCTATCTACCCATCTCATATCTATCTATCTATCTATCTATCTATCTATCTATCTATCTATCTATCTATCTATCTATCTATCTATCTATCTATCTATCTCATATCTATCTATCTCATATTTATCTATCATATAGCTATCTTAATATCTTTTTATCTATCTCATATCTATCCATTTTATATCTATCTATCTCATAATTATCTATCTTATATCTATCTTAATATCTGTTTATCTATCTATTTCATATATATCTAATATCTATCTATCTAGTATCTATCTATCTATCTATCTATCTCATAACTATGTATCTATCTATCATCTATCTATCTTCATATCAATTTATCCATCTACCTCATGTATATCTATCTATCTATGAATCTATCTATCTCATATTTATCTATCTTATATCTATCTTAATATCTATGTATCTATCTCGTGTATATATATCTATCTTCTATCCATCTCATATCTATTTATCTATCTATCTATCTATCTATCTATCTATCTATCTAATATCTATTAATCTCTCTATCTATCTATCTATCTTCTATCTATCTCATATCTATTTTTCCATCTATCAACTATCTATCTTCTTTTTATCTATCTAATATCTATCTATCTTTCTCATATCTATTTATCTATCTATCACCTATCTATCTTATATCGATCTTCCTATCTATCTATCTATCTATCTATCTATCTATCTATCTATCTATCTATCTATCTTATATCTATCTATCTATCGTATATCTATCTATCTATCTTTTCTATCTATCTATCTATCTATCTATCAGAAGTGGCAATTGGTATAAATGTTTAATAATTAGAGATGAGCGAACACCAAAATGTTCGGGTGTTCGTTATTCGGAACGAACTTCCCGCGATGTTCGAGGGTTCGTTTCGAACAACGAACCCCATTGAAGTCAATGGGCGACCAGAACATTTTTGTATTTCGCCGATGCTCGCTAAGGTTTTCATGTGTGAAAATCTGGGCAATTCAAGAAAGTGATGGGAACAACACAGCAACGGATAGGGCAGGCGAGGGGCTACATGTTGGGCTGCATCTCAAGTTCACAGGTCCCACTATTAAGCCACAATAGCGGCAAGAGTGGGCCCCCCCCCTCCCAACAACTTTTACTTCTGAAAAGCCCTCATTAGCATGGCATACCTTTGCTAAGCACCACACTAGCTACAACAAAGCACAATCACTGCCTGGATGACACTCCACTGCCACTTCTCCTGGGTTACATGCTGCCCAACCGCCCCCCCTCCCCCCCACAGCGCACACCAAAGTGTCCCTGCGCAGCCTTCAGCTGCCCTCATGCCACGCCACACTCATGTCTATTTAGAAGTGCGTCTGCCATGAGGAGGAACCGCAGGCACACACTGCAGAGGGTTGGCACGGCTAGGCAGCGACCCTCTTTAATAGGGGCGGGGCGATAGCCCACAATGCTGTACAGAAGCAATGAGAAATAGAATCCTGTGCCACCGCCATCAGGAGCTGCACACGTGGGCATAGCAATGGGGAACCTATGTGCCACACACTATTCATTCTGTCAAGGTGTCTGCATGCCCCAGTCAGACTGGTAATATGCACCTTAACAGTAACCGCGTTGGTGGTAATGTGGTGGTGACTGCGGACCTAGTAGCACGGTTGTATTTTGTTGGTTTTCGGAATGTGGCCAGGATTAAGTGGGCCGTGGCGGGGGGATGGTGTGGGGGCTCTCTTGTTGTGTCGGTAAAGGTGAAATTCTTGGACTGCCACCAGACGAACCAATGCAAAGGCATTTGCCAAGAATGTTTTCCCTGTTGGAGGAGGAGGGGGATGTTTTTGAGGCACTACGTGTCCTCTCCACGTGTCCGTGGTTATATGCACCTTAACAGTAACCGCGTTGGTGGGAAATGGCCTCGCCGCCATCATGTCTTTGGGAAGCCTCTGTTTCCACACCCCAGAGACATACCATTAGCAGCGGTATAGGCAGAGCCCAGAATTCGTAACATTTCAGCCGTAGCATTAGGACAGGCCCCACTAACATATCAGTAGCAGCATTATAGGAGGAGCGCAGTCTTCGTTCCATGTCAGCAATAGTAGCACTCAAGACAGGCCCCAGTAACAATTCCGAAGCAGCAGTATAGCGGGAGCGCAGTCTTCGTTCCATGTAAGCAATAGTAGCACTCAGGACAGGCCCCATTAACAATTCTGAAGCAGCAGTATAGCGGGAGCGCAGTCTTCGTTCCATGTCAGCAATAGTAGCACTCAAGACAGGCCCCAGTAACAATTCCGAAGCAGCAGTATAGCGGGAGCGCAGTCTTCGTTCTATGTAAGCAATAGTAGCACTCAGGACAGGCCCCATTAACAATTCTGAAGCAGCAGTATAGCGGGAGCGCAGTCTTCGTTCCATGTCAGCAATAGTAGCACTCAAGACAGGCCCCAGTAACAATTCCGAAGCAGCAGTATAGCGGGAGCGCAGTCTTCGTTCCATGTAAGCAATAGTAGCACTCAGGACAGGCCCCATTAACAATTCTGAAGCAGCAGTATAGCGGGAGCGCAGTCTTCGTTCCATGTCAGCAATAGCAGCACTCAAGACAGGCCCCAGTAACAATTCCGAAGCAGCAGTATAGCGGGAGCGCAGTCTTCGTTCCATGTAAGCAATAGTAGCACTCAGGACAGGCCCCATTAACAATTCTGAAGCAGCAGTATAGCGGGAGCGCAGTCTTCGTTCCATGTCAGCAATAGTAGCACTCAAGACAGGCCCCAGTAACAATTCTGAAGCAGCAGTATAGTGGGAGCGCAGTCTTAGTTCCATTTCAGTAGCCTTAGTATAGCCAAGGCACAAGTTACATTTATGTAGCTAAAGTGTAGGCCAACCCCACACACCTTTCTGTACCATGAGTGCAGGCGAAGAACATAGAAATTACTATGATTACACTGTAGGTGAGGGCCCCAAAAAATTGGTGTACCAACAGTACTAATGTACCTCAGTAAAAATTGGCCATGCCCAACCAAGATGGCAGGTGAATCGCTTTGGTTAATGTGGCTTAAGTGGTAACTAGGCCTGGAGGCAGCCCAGTGTAACGAAAAATTGGTTCAAGTTAAAGTTCCAACGCTTTTAAGCGCATTGAAACTTATAAAAATTGTTCAGAAAAATTATTTGAGTGAGCCTTGTGGCCCTAAGAAAAATTGCCCGTTCAGCGTGATTATGTGAGGTTTCAGGAGGAGGAGGAGGAGGAATATTAGACACAGATTGATGAAGCAGAAATGTCCCCGTTTTGGATGGTGAGAGAGAACGTAGCTTCCATCCGCGGGTGCAGCCTACGTATTGCTTACGTATCGCTGCTGTCCGCTGGTGGAGAACAGAAGTCTGGGGAAATCCAGCCTTTGTTCATCTTGATGAGTGTTAGCCTGTCGGCACTGTCGGTTGACAAGCGGCTACGCTTATCTGTGATGATTCCCCCAGCCGCACTAAACACCCTTTCCGACAAGACGCTAGCCGCAGGACAAGCAAGCACCTCAAGGGCATACAGCGCTAGTTCAGGCCACGTGTCCAGCTTCGACACCCAGTAGTTGTAGGGGGCAGAGGCGTCACCAAGGATGGTCGTGCGATCCGCTACGTACTCCCTCACCATCCTTTTACAGTGCTCCCGCCGACTCAGCCGTGACTGGGGAGCGGTGACACAGTCTTGGTGGGGAGCCATAAAGCTGGCCAGGCCCTTAAAGACTGTTGCACTGCCTGGGATGTACATGCTGCTCGATCTACGCACATCCCCTGCTACCTTGCCCTCGGTACTGCGCCTTCTGCCACTAGCGCTGTCGGCTGGGAATTTTACCATCAGCTTGTCCGCAAGGGTCCTGTGGTATAGCAACACTCTCGAACCCCTTTCCTCTTCGGGAATCAGAGTGGGCAGGTTCTCCTTATACCGTGGATCGAGCAGTGTGTACACCCAGTAATCCGTCGTGGCCAGAATGCGTGCAACGCGAGGGTCACGAGAAAGGCATCCTAACATGAAGTCAGCCATGTGTGCCAGGGTACCAGTACGCAACACATGGCTGTCCTCACTAGGAAGATCACTTTCAGGATCCTCCTCCTCCTCCTCCTCCTCAGGCCATACACGCTGAAAGGATGACAGGCAATCAGCCGGTGTACCGTCAGCAGCGGCCCAAGCTGTCTCTTCCCCCTCCTCCTCATCCTCCTCATGCTCCTCCTCCTCCTCCTGTACGCGCTGAGAAATAGACAGGAGGGTGCCCTGACTATCCAGCGGCATACTGTCTTCCCCCGCCCCCGTTTCCGAGCGCAAAGCAGCTGCCTTTATGGTTTGCAGGGAATTTCTCAAGATGCATAGCAGAGGAATGGTGACGCTAATGATTGTAGCATCGCCGCTCACCACCTGGGTAGACTCCTCAAAATTACCAAGGACATGGCAGATGTCTGCCAACCAGGCCCACTCTTCTGAAAATAATTGAGGAGGCTGACTCCCACTGCGCCGCCCATGTTGGAGTTGGTATTCCACTATAGCTCTACGCTGCTCATAGAGCCTGGCCAACATGTGGAGCGTAGAGTTCCACCGTGTGGGCACGTCGCACAGCAGTCGGTGCACTGGCAGCTTAAAGTGATGTTGCAGGGTGCGCAGGGTGGCAGTGTCCGTGTGGGACTTGCGGAAATGTGCGCAGAGCCGGCGCGCCTTTACGAGCAGGTCTGACAAGCGTGGGTAGCTTTTCAGAAAGCGCTGAACCACCAAATTAAAGACGTGGGCCAGGCATGGCACGTGCGTGAGGCTGCCGAGCTGCAGAGCCGCCACCAGGTTACGGCCGTTGTCACACACGACCATGCCCGGTTGGAGGCTCATCGGCGCAAGCCAGCGGTCGGTCTGCTGTGTCAGACCCTGCAGCAGTTCGTGGGCCGTGTGCCTCTTATCGCCTAAGCTGAGTAGTTTCAGCACGGCCTGCTGACGCTTGCCCACCGCTGTGCTGCCACACTGCGCGACACCGACTGCTGGCGACATGCTGCTGCTAACACATCTTGATTGCGAGACAGAGGAGGAGGAGGAGGAGGAGGAGGGTGCTTTAGTGGAGGAAGCATACACCTCCGCAGATACCACCACCGAGCTGGGGCCCGCAATTCTGGGGGTGGGTAGGACGTGAGCGGTCCCAGGCTCTGACTCTGTCCCAGCCTCCACTAAATTCACCCAATGTGCCGTCAGGGAGATGTAGTGGCCCTGCCCGCCTGTGCTTGTCCACGTGTCCGTAGTTAAGTGGACCGTGGCAGTAACCGCGTTGGTGAGGGCGCGTACAATGTTGCGGGAGACGTGGTCGTGCAGGGCTGGGACGGCACATCGGGAAAAGTAGTGGCGACTGGGAACTGAGTAGCGCGGGGCCGCCGCCTCCATGATACTTTTGAAGGACTCCGTTTCCACAACCCTATACGGCAGCATCTCAAGGCTGATGAATTTTGCGATGCGGACGGTTAACGTTTGAGCGTGCGGGTGCGTGGCGGCGTACTTGCGCTTGCGCTCGAACACTTGCGCAAGCGACGGCTGGACGGTGCGCTGAACTACACTGCTGGATGGGGCCGAGGACAGCGGAGATGAGGGTGTGGGTGCAGGCCATGAGGCGGTAGTGCCTGTGTCCTGAGAGGGGGGTTGCATCTCAGTGGCAGGTTGGGGCACAGGGGGAGAGGCAGGGGTGCAAACCGGAGGCGCTGAACGGCCTTCGTCCCACCTTGTGGGGTGCTTGGCCATCATATGTCTGCGCATGGTGGTGGTGGTGAGGCTGTTGGTGTTGGCTCCCCGGCTGAGCTTTGCGCAACAAAGGTTGCACACCACTGTTCGTCGGTCGTCAGGCGTCTCTGTGAAAAACTGCCAGACCTTAGAGCACCTCGGCCTCTGCAGGGTGGCATGGCGCGAGGGGGCGCTTTGGGAAACACTTGGTGGATTATTCGGTCTGGCCCTGCCTCTACCCCTGGCCCTGGCCACCGCACTGCCTCTTGCAACCTGCCCTGCTGATGCCCTTGACTCCCCCTCTGAAGACCTGTCCTCCTGAGTAAGCGTTGCACACCAGGTGGGGTCAGTCACCTCATCGTCCTGCTGCTCTTCCTCCGAATCCTCTGTGCGCTGCTCCCTCGGACTTACTGCCCTTACTACTACCTCACTGCAAGACAACTGTGTCTGATCGTCATCGTCCTCCTCACCCACAGAAAGTTGTTGAGACAGTTGGCGGAAGTCCCCAGCCTCATCCCCCGGACCCCGGGAACTTTCGAATGGTTGGGCATCAGTGACTATAAACTCCTCTGGTGGGAGAGGAACCGCTGTTGCCCAATCTAAGCAGGGGCCCGAGAACAGTTCCTGGGAGTGTTCCCGCACCTGAGCAGGTGTCATTGTAGTGGAGTGAGGAGGCTGGGAGGAAGGAGGAGCAGCAGACAGAGGATTCGGATTTGCAGCAGTGGACGGCGCAGAACTGCGTGTTGACGATAGGTTGCTCGAAGCACTTTCTGCCATCCAGGACAGGACCTGCTCACACTGCTCATTTTCTATTAACCGTCTCCCGCGTGGACCCATTAATTGGGCGATGAATGTGGGGACGCCAGAAACGTGCCTCTCTCCTAATCGCGCAGCAGTCGGCTGCGACACACCGGGATCAGGAGCTCGGCCTGTGCCCACACCCTGACTTGGCCCTCCGCGTCCTCGGCCGCGTCCACGTCCTCTAGGCCTACCCCTACCCCTCAGCATGCTGTATTACCAGTGATTTGATTTCACAGGCAGGAAATAAATTGGCGCAAGACTGCAGGCCAAATATAATTTTTTCCCTTTTTGGAAAACGAAAGGCCCCACTGCCTCTAGTGAATGAATAATCTAAGTTTAATAACTGTGCTGTGTCCCTGCTTATGTGTCACAGAACGTGAGGGTAGCAGAGTTATTATAACTCTGGCAGAGCAGGTATTTTTTTCCCAATTAAGGAAAGCAAATGGCGAAGCCAGCAGTAAAGCGTAGCTGGGTGCGTCTGATTTTTCAACGTTTTTCACGCAGCTCACACGTGTCCACAGCCCTTAGGACGGACAGAGGCTGGACAAATAGATTTGTTTTCAGTTTTTTTCCACCAAAAGGCAGCACTGCGTATATTCAATGAACATGAGAAGTTTAATAACTGTGCTGTTTTCCTGCTTATGTGTCACAGAACGTGAGGGTAGCAGAGTTATTAACTGTGGCAGAGCAGGTATTTTTTTTCCCAATTAAGGAAAGCAAATGGCGAAGCCAGCAGTAAAGCGTAGCTGGGTGCGTCTGATTTTTCAACGTTGTTCACGCAGCTCACACGTGTCCACAGCCCTTAGGACGGACAGAGGCTGGACAAATAGATTTGTTTTCAGTTTTTTTCCACCAAAAGGCAGCACTGCGTATATTCAATGAACATGAGAAGTTTAATAACTGTGCTGTTTTCCTGCTTATGTGTCACAGAACGTGAGGGTAGCAGAGTTATTAACTGTGGCAGAGCAGGTATTTTTTTTCCCAATTAAGGAAAGCAAATGGCGAAGCCAGCAGTAAAGCGTAGCTGGGTGCGTCTGATTTTTCAACGTTGTTCACGCAGCTCACACGTGTCCACAGCCCTTAGGACGGACAGAGGCTGGACAAATAGATTTGTTTTCAGTTTTTTTCCACCAAAAGGCAGCACTGCGTATATTCAATGAACATGAGAAGTTTAATAACTGTGCTGTGTCCCTGCTAATGTGTCACAGAACGTGAGGGTAGCAGAGTTATTATAACTCTGGCAGAGCAGGTATTTTTTTCCCAATTAAGGAAAGCAAATGGCGAAGCCAGCAGTAAAGCGTAGCTGGGTGCGTCTGATTTTTCAACGTTGTTCACGCAGCTCACACGTGTCCACAGCCCTTAGGACGGACAGAGGCTGGACAAATAGATTTGTTTTCAGTTTTTTTCCACCAAAAGGCAGCACTGCGTATATTCAATGAACATGAGAAGTTTAATAACTGTGCTGTTTTCCTGCTTATGTGTCACAGAACGTGAGGGTAGCAGAGTTATTAACTGTGGCAGAGCAGGTATTTTTTTTCCCAATTAAGGAAAGCAAATGGCAAAGCCAGGAGTAAAACGTAGCTGGGTGCGTCTGATTTTTACAGGTTGCACACGCAGCCGACACGTGTCCACCGGCGTTAGGACGGACAGAGGCAGGACAAATTGAATTATTTTCCGTTTTTTGGCACCAAAAGGCAGCACTGCGTATATTCAATGAATAACAACTGTGTTGTGGCCCTGCCTATACAATTCTTTCCCTGAAGTATCAATGGAGGGTGCAATGCTCTGCAGAGGCGATTTTGAGAAGCAAAAAAAAATGCAGCACAGCTAACAGCAGCCTGGACAGTACTGCACACGGTTAAATATGGCCCTAGAAAGGACCGTTGAGGTTCTTGAAGGCTACACTCACTCCTAACACTCTCCCTGCCTATGCAGCACTTCTGTCCCTAATGCCGGGTGCAACGCTCTGCAGAGCCGATTTTGAGAAAAAAAAAATTGCCACTGCTAACAGCAGCCAACACACAGCTATCAGTGGCCCTAATAAGGACCTTTGGGGGGTCTTGAAGCCTACACTAACTACCAATTCTTTCCCTACAGCAGCTCCGGCACAAACAGCACTGTCCCTCATCTAACTCACATGGCATCTGAGGCGAACCGCGGGAGGGGCCGACTTTTATGTTCGGGTGACACCTGATCTTCCCAGCCACTCACAGCAGGGGGGTGGTATAGGGCTTGAACGTCACAGGGGGAAGTTGTAATGCCTTCCCTGTCTTTCAATTGGCCAGAAAAGCGCGCAAACGTCTCAGGGAAGTAAGTGAAAGTAACCAGAACACCGCATGGTGTTCGTTACGAATAACGAACATCCCGAACACCCTAATATTCGCACGAATATCAAGCTCGGAAGAACACGTTCGCTCATCTCTATTAATAATATGAAATGTTGTGCTGCTGTTTTGTTGCTCTTTTATATGTCTATTTATTATGTACAGGGTGGTGGCTCTGTCTCTATCACAGGTCAGGCTCACACAACATTGTAAGCTGGTGTGCCGCAAACGAGAGCCGCTGGCACAGCATGCAGCAAATATGCAATGATATTGCATACCTGCTGTGTATCACCATGCACTATCTTGGCGTGTATGCTCGTGTTTTATGTGCCGAAATAGTGCATACTGCGATTTTTCTTGTGCGCGTAGTTCATCTAATTTGTATGAGCTGCAACATTGCAGCCTATGGGAGATTGGTACAGCGTATTTGCTAGGTACCTGTATCCCCAGAGGCCCCTTTTTTTAAGGAAGAGGTACTGTTAGGGTTGCTGCTGGGATCTGTTGTACTGTATAGGTTTTCAGCAGCATAGTCCCACAGGAGTGGAATGATTGACCTTGTTGGGTGTGGATTTCCCCAGTCAGCCAATCCCCAAGGTCTGTGCTCAATATATATACCAGCTCCTTTGCGTGAGACTGCTGTTCTTTTTCCAGTCTGTTCTGGTCTGAACAGTGTCATGCTCCTGCATGTCTGAGCAGGCTCTGTTCTGCATGAACTGTGCCTTACTTCTGCATGTCTGTGCAACCTTCTGTATCTTTTGTGCTTATTCTGTATTTCCAGTGTGATCAGTGTTTGTTCCTGAAGTGTCTGCGCAGCGTTCAGGATGTTCAGTGTGAACAGTGTTTGTTCCTGAAGAGTCTGTGCAGCGTTCAGGATATTCAGTGTGAACAGTGTTTGCTCCTGAAGTGTCTGTGCAGCGTTCAGGATGTTCAGTGTGAACAGTGTCATGCTCCTGAATGTCTGTGGCTCTCAGTATGTGTGGTGTGAACTGTGTCTTGGTGTGGGTCGTGTATCATCTAGAATGAGGTAGGTCCCTAGGTTCCAGCACAGGGTCGACCCTATCAGGACGATCGCCCCACATTGCAGGAAAGTTTTCCTGGGGTTAGTTGTCCCATTAGTGTAGGGACTCTTGAAGTTGGGCTTGCAGGCTTAAGTATCTTGGCCAAAATACAAACTAATTTCATTGGTTCATTCTATAGTTATTCAAACTGGCTATGCGTGCAAGAATGCTGGTAAGTGTTTTGAGTGTTTGTCAGTCAGTGTATTATGTCTATCCTTTAGTTATGTTTGCTGCTTCTGAGTTTGCCTGCTGGCGATTTGCATGTCCAGCTCGCAGTTCGGCAGTTTGCGGGCCAGTAAAACTCTGCTGAGTGTTCATGACCCAGTTTGATGTTACAGTATTACTCGCTCAAAACCTGCTCATGTAATAAACTGTGACCATACGCTCATGTAAGTCAGGCCTCACGCTGCTAAACAAATTGAGGTCATTTCCCAAAGTCTATGCAAAGCAGGGGAATGAGTAAAGGTTATATAGTCTAGACCTCAGCTTGTGAAGCTTAGAGTAAGCTTACAAAGCTTGTAGTCCTGCATTGAGTTTGGTTACACCTGGAAGATGTGGCCTATTGATTGATTCAAAGCAGAATAGCTTGAACATAGAACTACCACCACTTGTCAGCATGAAGGATGAGAGCAGGGGCAGTGAGGCCTGGTGTATGCCACCAGCAATATTGGTGCTGAACCTGACCATACATAGTAGGTGTGATTCTGCAAGAGGGTAAAGGGGAACATTTTCAGTGAAGTGCAGAAAGCAGGAAGTCATTGGCCGACTGGGGCACCTAGCTGTGGAACGAATCTGAGTGGGTGGAACTAATAACCATAAGAAGTAACCAAGGTCCAGTAACATTGACTGAGATGGAGTGAGAGTGCTACAGCCACCTGTTAGGTTGTGCTTCTGGGACCTGTAGTATTATGGGTTGTCAGGACTACATTTCCACAGGTGTGGAATGATTGAGCTGGCTGGGTGTGATGTTCTCTAGCCAGCCAATCATCACCGGTCTGTTGCATATAAAAATCAGCCCTCTTGCTGGAAAGAGCTGGTATTACTCATTCCCCCTTGTGTTTGCATTCATGCTTGTTGCTTTGTGGTTGTGAGCTCTGATGTGTTCTGTGTGACTGAGCTGGTTGCAGAGATGTAGTGTAAACAGTCCTGTTCCATTTTGTATGTGTTTCCATGCTGTATTAGTGTGAATTGTGTCCTAATCTGCTTTGATTGTTTACCATATCTGGGTGAGTTAGTACTTGGTTTGCAGCATGGGGCTGTCCTAATCAGATGATCACCCTGTTTGCAGGCCGGTTTTCTGGGTGTAGTTGTCTCATTAGAGTAGGGACCCGCGAGACAACAAGGACCTTTGAAGTGGGCTTGCGGGCTTAAGTGACTTGGCCAATCCACAAACCAATACCTCCTACATTCTTGATCTGTTCCCCCTATTATGTGTGTAGGTATGTATGGTGCATGTTTTGGTTGCCAGTCCATTAGTTATGTCTGCTGTCTCCGTGTTCCACCGGGGTTTGACAGTTCATGTGCATGAAAGACATAGCACCACCACTACGAGTAACTGGTCAGTTTTGGATACATTTTTAAATTGTGTGTAAAGTGTGCAATCATATACAGGAAATATCCAGGTTATATCAGAATGGTCAATATCCCTATATACAGGAAATGTATAGCTTATACCAGTTGTACATATATAATTATATACAGGAGATGTGATTTTTTTTTTATTATAAAAAATTGCTAAAATGTAACAAAAACTATATAAATTAGGTATCGTCACAAAATGAAGCTAAAATATTATTTGCACTGTGTAGTGAACTCTATAAAAGCAATCCCCCCCCCCAAAAAAAAATTAATTGTGTTTTTTTTCCTATTTCTTCTCACAAAAAATTGAAAGGTTTTTCAATACTATATATGTTATATTAAATGGTGCCATTAAAAATTACAACTCATTTCACAAAAAGCAAGCCCTCATACAGCTATGTCATTGGAAATATCAAAAAGTTATGGCTCTTGGGAGGTGGGGTGAAAAAAAAATAAAAAAAATTAAGCTGGCTGGTCTATAAGCGGTTAAAATTATGTTAATAGGAAAGTCATGCTAAATTATTAATATCACATCTAAATATTTTCCGTAATCACCGATTATAACATCCATTGTTGGCAAAGTTCGGTAAAGATGGGCTTACCTCATATGTACTAGTAATTCCAGCTCTATAGAACACAGGTACAAACAACTCTGCTGAAAAAATGACAACGAAGGTATAGGCAATGAAAAATAAGCCAAAGGAAGCCCCGAAACGATAAACTTCAGCCGGGGCCCCAAGAATCGTCACCGCTGACATAAAGCTGGCAGTCAGGGATAATGCCACCGGTCCGCATGTCATCTGTTTACCGCCAAAGTCAGCCGAGGTTGTTTTTTTTCTCTCTTTTACAGCAAAAAATACTCCAATTCCTGCAGATATCAAAAACAACGACCCAAAAACAAGGTAGTCCCACAGCGCAAATGTGATGATTTCTGGAATCTGTAATCTGGGCATTTTGTTATTAAATTATTATTGAATATTTTGAGGGAAAAATCTTCACTATTAACATTGAGAAGAAAAGTCATTAAGAAGGGCAAGAAGTTCAGAAAGGCCTTTTATGTACTTTTTTGGATCGAGTTAACCATTAGTTATATACTCAGCAGTTCTCCACCTCTAATTTACTGCCTGTGACAATGTTGGATTCAAGAGTAGACATCATTTCTGAAATACCTCTCTAAGTTAAGTTGCATTGCTTTCTGAAAAATTATTCTATAATTATATTATCATCACAAATGTTGAAAAAAGGCCCATGACTAGAGATGAGCGAACCTACTCGGCCACGCCCCTTTTTCGCCCGAGCACCGCGATTTTCGAGTACTTCCGTACTCGGGCGAAAAGATTCGGGGGGCGCCGTGGGTGAGTGGGGGGTTGCAGCGGGGAGTGGGGGGGAGAGGGAGAGAGGGCTCCCCCCTGTTCCCCGCTGCTACCCCCCGCTCCGCCGCACCTCCCCCCGCCCCACGGCACCTCCCGAATCTTTTTTACCCGAGTACGGAAGTACTCGAAAATCGCGGTGCTCGATCGAGTAATTACTCGAAATGAGTAGGTTTGCTCATCTCTACCCACGACCATCACATTTTACCTTTTTACATTAATTAGTTCTTAGATGAAAATCTAGCTCTTTTTTTAAAGGGACCCTATCATCATCTCTGCGGCACTGATAAAACAATGAAGTAGTGCGCATTTCCAAAGTTGTTTAATTAGACAGCCTGTTGAAATTATATCTCTAAAAAGAAGGTATTCACGTATATCACACTGTATGCAAATTCCCAGCGAGCGGTCTAGTAGGCAGGTCGGACCGTCTCTGTTGGGCTGACTGGACCGTTTCTGGCTATGGGTATAAATCGAGTAATGACTATCTTCTTGTTATGTTACTCCACATTGCTATTTTCCAAGATGGCCAACGCATCCCTGCTGACATGCAGCTTGATATTTACCCCAATTTCGCTGCCGTACTATTGATCAACAATTCGGTCCCAAGAGCTACATACAAAATAGTCGTTCCTGGTTGTTCTTAATGAGCAAGCCCGACTTTTGTCACAAAAAAATAAAATAAAATACTGGCTAAGGTTAAAGGAGGTGTGGTTCAGGGGTTTGGTTGGGGGCTTATCACGATGTATGGTTTTACCTATAGAATTTCAGTGGCTGCAACTAGTAATTGTATCCCTTAGTGTTCCCAAAAGTAGTAGTGCTCCAATAGTAGAAATACCCGCAGTAGTAATAGCACCCTCAGAGGTCACCCCAATAGTAATAGTGCTCAAAGTAATGGCCCCAATAGTAACAGTGCCTAGAGTAGTAATAGTACTCCCTGAAGTGGCCCCAATAGTAACAGTGCCCACTGTAGTAGTGCCCCCAGAAGTGGCCCCAATAGTAACACTGCTCTCAGTAGTGCCCCAGTAATAACAGCGCCCACAATAGTTTCCCCATAGTATCAATGCACCTAGAAGTGGTCCCAATAGTAACATTGCCTGCAGTAGTAATAGTACTCCCAGAAGTGGCCCCAATAGTAACAGTGCCCACAGTAGTAGTGTCCCCAGAAGTGGCCCCAATAGTAACAGTGCTCATAGTAGCAATAGTACCCCCAGAAGTGACCCAAATAGTAACAGTGCCCCAGTAATAACAGTGTCCACAATAGTGTCCCCATAGTAACAATGCACCTAGTAGTGGCCCAAATAGTAACAGTGCCCACAGTAGTGGTAGTGCCCCCGGAAGTGGCCCCGATAGTATTAGTGTTCTCAGTAGTGCCTTAGTAGTAATAATGCCCGCAATAGTGTCCCCCATAGTAACAATGCACCCAGTAGTGGCCCCAATAGTAACAGTGACTGCAGTAGTAATAATGCCCCCAGAAGTGACTCAATGGTAACAGTGCTCATAGTAGTAATAGTACCCCCAGAAATGACCCCAATAATAACAGTGCTCTCAGAGATGCCCCAGTAGTATTAGTGCCCACAATAGTGTCCCCATAGTAACAATGCACCCAGTAGTGGCCCTATTAGTGACAGTGTCTGCAGTAGTAACAGTGCCTCTTGTAGCAATAGTGCCCCTATTAGTAACAGTGCTCCCAGTAGTGGTCCCCAGTAGTAATAATGCCCCTAGTAGTGGCCCCCAATAGTAATAGGGCTCCCCTTGTACACTACCCACCTTGAACCTGCGGCCAGGCAGCAAACCAGCACCATCCAATATGTCAGTCACTCTGTCTAGCTCCTATCCGGTCGCCACTGTTGTGATCAGAGGATGTGACTCCTGACCTCTCCTCCTGGCATCTGCAGTGCATACAGGACATAGATGTTGGGAGGAG
Source organism: Eleutherodactylus coqui (assembly GCF_035609145.1). Taxonomy (NCBI): domain Eukaryota; kingdom Metazoa; phylum Chordata; class Amphibia; order Anura; family Eleutherodactylidae; genus Eleutherodactylus; species Eleutherodactylus coqui. The sequence continues at coordinate 106,085,259 of NC_089847.1, forward strand.
AGGTCAGTGGTCACAGTGTCTGTTTACAACAGCAATGGCCCACTGGAAGCTTGACAGGGTAAGTGACATACTGGATGGTGCTGGATTGCTGCCTGGCCACAGGTGAGACCACCTGACATTTCTTTTTTATTACCCATTAATATGGCTGATGAAAAATAAATACTGGTACCGAGGCCTTTGGACTTGATTACCAACTGGGCCAGTGAGTTACCGGCTGGGTGTCAACCCTATCGAGCTGGAATGCCTACAGGTCGTAACCAGATAAACACTTCTGAAGTTCCAGTAGAAGGTGATGGTTTATAACCACACTGAAAACCTTAAAAACTTTTGATTATCATTCTCTGACAGCAACTTTGGGTAACCGGAATATCCCTTTAATAGTAACAGATTTTAATTATTTAACCCCTTCATGACATGGCCTACTTTAGGCTTAAGGACGCAACAATTTTTGGCGGATTTTCTTCTCCGTTTATCAAAGCCATGACTTTTTTATTTTTCCGTCGACGCAGCCGTATAAGGGCTTGTTTTTTGCGTGGCAAACTGTAGTTTTTATCGGTGCCACTTTTGGATACATTGACTATATTGTAAAACTTTTATTTTTTTTTATGATAGCATGGAGAGAAAACGCATCAATTCTGCCATAGATTTTTTTTTCTTTTTTTACAGCGTTAATCATGCAGCATAAATGAGACATTCCATTTTTTCTGCGGGTCGGTACGGTTACAACGATACCAAAATTCTTACTTTTTTTTTTCCACTTTTCTGCAATAAAATCCCTTTTTTTTTTTTTAAATCTTTTTTTTTTTTCTAAATCGCTGCATTCAAAGTCCTGTAACTTTTTTATTTTTTTTATGTACGGAGCTTTGTGAGGGCTTATTATTTGTGAGACGAGCTGCAGTTTTTATTGGTACCATTTTGGGGTACATACGGCTTTTTTGATCACTTTTATTGCATTTTTAGGGAGGCAAAATGCTAAAAAGTAGCATTTTGCCTCAGTTTTGTAGCTTTTTTTTTTACGCTTTTTTCCGTGCACACTCAAAAGCATGTGCAGCTTATTGTACGCGTCGTTGTAGACGCGACAATACCAAATATGTGGGGTTTTAATTTTTTTAACCTTTTTTTTTATGGCAATATGAGAAAAAGCATTAAAAAAAGGGTTTTTTTAAACAGTTAACTATTCTATTAGTCATTGATGCAGAAAACCATTATGGTAATGATCGGCAAATTTGTACAATAAATAACTAGACATCATGGGAATGACCTGTCCAGGATCAGAGCACGCTGTAGTATCCGGGTAAGCAAATGTAAGCAGCACTCTCTGCAAACATCCTTTAATCTGTTCCCCAACTCCAGTCCTCAGGGACCCCAACAGGTCATGTTTTCAGGATTTCCTCAGTGTTGCACAAGTGATGTAATTATTGTCAGTGCCTCAGACACTGCCACAGGTGTTCTTACTAGAGGATATCCTGAAAACATGACCTGTCGGTGGTCCCTGAGGACTGGAGTTGGAAAATACTGAGTTAGAAGGATTACCAGTTCTAGATACATGTCTAATAGCTTTTGTAACATTCTAGCCCTAAAATAAGTACTAGAGATGAGAGAGTATACTCGCTAAAGGCAATTGCTCGAGCGAGCATTGCCTTTAGCGAGTATCTCCCCGCTCGAGACGGAAGGTTCGGGTGCCGGCGCGGGGGAGCGGTGAGTAGCGGCTGTCAGCAGGAGGGGGCGAGAGAGGGAGAGAGAGATCTCCCCTCCGTTCCGCCCCGCTCTCCCCCGCAGCTCCCTGCCCGCTGCCTGCACCCGAACCTTTGGTCTCAAGCGGGCAGGTACTCGCTAAAGGCAATGCTCGCTCGAGCAATTGCCTTTAGCGAGTATACTCGCTCATCTCTAATAAGTACACACCACCACCACTTTAGTCAGAGTGTTATCAAAGCAAGGGAGCCCACAGAAAATACGGCCATCATGCTGGTACTGATTCTACCACAACACCCTATCATACAGCACCCCATTGGTCCCTGCAATGTGATTGTGGAGTGCTGATGGTTTGCCATGGCAGCCTAGGGCCTATTGAATGTCAGGTCTTCAAGGACTTAATACATTTTTGAAAATGAGACTTCCTACCTGTATTCTTGCTAAATTATACTCAGCAATGTGTATCGGCATATTTTTTGGCATGCAGATGTCATCAGTTTACATGTCATGATAGATACCATGGCATTTAAGAGATTAAATGGCCAGGATCTGGGGTTTCTTTGATTCCAACAGTTAGAGCAGGAGCCTGGCTGTCAGGCATCTAAGCCCCAGCTCTTCCTAGAATGGGATTTACATGGCAGACTTAGTAGGACACCGTGTTTTTATGGCACCACTGTAAAAACACGTATTCCCAGCTTGATAATCCACAAGCCTCTGTGCATTGTCTTTATTGTTTACTTTTGAAATTGTTTTGTGACCCCACTTACTTGTGTTGGCCTCAACTCTTGCCAAGGTGAACCTACGTACAATTGTAGCAATGCTAACGCAAATCTCATTAGCATGCTACAGAGGTAGCGAGACTATTTGCGTAGCACAGACAGCCATTAAAACTAAATGGCAGCGGACATGCTAGAGTAGCATAGCCACCTACTCAATTTATGTAGCGTGCCAGCTGTCATGGTTGGCTGTACTATATTGGGTGTGGAAAATCTTCAGACCCTTATACTTTTATTTACATTTTGTTATGTTGTGGCTAGAGATGAGCGAGCACGCTCGGTTAAGACAGGTACTCGAGTGAGCATCGCTCTTCTCGAGTAACTGAATACTTGCCCGAGCAAATGTGTGTGGGGGGGGGGAGGGGGGCGGCAGAGGTGAGCGAGGGGAAACGGGGGTGAACGGGGGAAGAGAGAGATCTCTCTCACTCTCCCCTTGCCCCCCCCAGCATTTGCTCGGATGAGTATTCAGTTACTCGAGAAAGGCGATGCTTGCTCGAGTATCTACCTTAACAGAGCGTGCTCGCTCATCTCTAGTTGTAGCCTTGTGCAAATTAAAAATATATATATATCAATTTCCCCCCCATTATTCACACTCATTACCCCATAATGACAAAGAGAAAACAGAATTTTAGAAATCTTTGTAATCAAAAAAGAAAAATTAAAAACTAACATTTTGCATTCACATAAGTGTTCAGACGCTTTGCCATGACACTTAAAATTTAGCTCTAGTGCCTCCAATTTCTCTTGATCATCTTTGAGATGTATGGCTTTATGGCAGAGTGACCAGAAAGAAGCTTTACTCACACATGAAAGCCCATCTGGAGTTTGTCAAAAAGCACCTAAAGGACTCTCAGAGTGTGAGAAACAAGATTTCTGATCTGATAAAACCGAGACAGAATTTTTTTATCTCAATTCTAAGCGTTCTGTCTGGAGGAAACCACCCACTGCCCATCACCTGCTCAATACCATACCTATAGTAAAGCCTAGTGGTGATGGCATCATGTTGTGGGAGTATTTTTCAGTGGTTGGGTCAAGGAAACTGGTTATAGTTGATGGAAAGCTAAACGGAGCAAAGTAGGAAGATGTTCTTAATGAAAACCTGATTTAAAGTCCAAGAGACCTCAGACTGAGCAGAAGGTTCACTTACCAACAAGACAATGACCCTAAGCATACATCTAAGACAACACAGGAGAAGCTTAAGGACAACTCTGTAAAGGTCCTTGAGTGGCCCAGCCAGAGTCCTGGCTTGAAGTCAATTGAACATCTCTAGAGAGACCTGAGAATGATGTCCACAAACGGTCACCATCCAACCTGACAGAGCTTGAGAAGAACTGCAGAGAGGAATGACAGCAAATCCCAAATCCAAGTGTGCTGGGGTTTTCTTATACTAGAGTGAGATCAACTTGGATTCCTGAAGTGGCACTACCCAACTGCTGCAAAGCGAGTGCCAGAGGTTGGTCTGCCAAGCAGATGTCAGCTGCAACTATCGACCACAAGTGCCGAACTTTCACTGGGAAAGAAATCACCAGTGAGAGCAAAAAGACTGAGCGCCAGTATCTGGATATTAAAGTTTTGGTGGTATGTAATCATGAGTGCCATCACCCAGGCTCATCACCAGTAAGGGTGGCTTCAGACGAGCGTATATTTTGTGCGTGCAGAAGCACGCACAAAAGCACACGTCTATTGGCCCCAATGCATTCCCTATGGTGTGTTGTGTGCACATGTCTGTGCTTTACAGGCATGTGCCTGCAAAGATAGGACATGTGTGCACCATAATGAATGCATGCATTGTTTTCAATGGAGCCGCGGCTGCTCCCAGCGGTTCCATTGGAAGCAATGGTCTGCCGGCACCCTTGATTTGTTTTTCATGGAAGGGCTTTACATATAAGCCCTTCCCTGAAAAACAAAAATTTTAGTGTAAAAAATAAATAAATAAAAAAATAAACTTACCCGTCCGCCGCTGCCGTGTACCCCGCAGGGATGAAGAACACATCTGGCAGCTCTCGCTGAATGAATGACAGGCGAGAGCTGCCTGTGATTGGCTGAGCACCTCAGCCAAGCACATTTAGTTCTTTTAGCAGGCAGAGATTTCAAATCCCCACCTGCTGATAGATCAGCACTACAGAGCAGGGGCCAGCAGGAGAAGATGTGGCTGAGCCCCGGCAGCTGAAGCAATGTGAGTATCTATTTTGTTGTTGTTTTTTTACAGCCCTTTTACTTGATTTTCAGGGAATGGCTTATATTTAAAGCCCTTCCCTGAAAACCAATGACAGGGTGTCGGCAGGAGCATCCTCTACCACAGCTGTCATGTGTGACAGCTGCGGTAGAGAATTGAAGAATTCCTTTGCTGCATCTGTCACAGATGTGGCAGATGTAGCAGCAAGGAATTCTTTTTACTAGCAGGGATGAAGGAAACATCTGCCGCATGCGGCAGATGTGTTCTTCATCCCTGCAGAGTACATGGCAGCGGTGGACAGGTAAGTTTATTTATTTATTTATTTTTTTACACTAAAATTTTTGATTTTCAGGGAAGGGCTTATATGTAAAGACCTTCCCTGAAAAACAATGCAGGGGTGTCGGCAGACCATTGTTTTCAATGGAGCTGCCTGCAGCAGCCGCGGCTCCATTTTAAACAATGCACAGACCTGCATTCACGTGTGTTTTTGCAAGTACATGAGTGCGCACTTATGTACACACCTATGTACGCACAAACACATGCTTGTGTGAAGCCACCCTAAAACGGATAGTTCTTACTTAATCACTGTCCGGCCTCCCCAGAGGTTCTGTGCTAATAATTTGTTCAGGGAACAGTGATTGAATATTTCGGTTAGCAGATTTAGTCATTTAGTTAACTGAAGTTCCTGCCAAACTAAATTATTTTAAAGGAGACTTCTACTTTTCACCAGCATCTGTGGGGCTATTTACCCCTGGCCAGGGTAAACCATTTATTGACTGTGATAATTCTATATTGTGTGCAAAATATTAAGGACACCCTATTTGTAGGGTATGGACCGAGTTAAAGCATTGCTGAATGTTAGTAAACTGCAGTGTATCCAAATAATACCATTGTATGCTATCGCCATATGATTTTTTATTCTAATTTAGTAAAGCATTGTTTGTTTAACTGAACTTGTGTAAAGTCTCTGCATAACTGCTGTCATATTCCACACCTGCAACCCATTTCACCCGGTCCCATTTTCAGGAGTTAGGACCCTTTTACATGAGATAACCTGTCAGACACAGATGCGCAACATGTCACTGTGCAAAACTATCGCTCAGCGAGCCACTGTCCAAGCTGCCTTAGGTCAGGAGTAAAACTCTACTGCGTCATTGCCTTTGCTTCTAGTCGCACTCCAGATGCCCCATTGGGTTGAGGTAGTTACACAACAACTTTTTCCTTCTGGACCTCTGGCAGCTTGCATACCAGGTCCCTGTGTGCAGAGCCCACTGCTCTTTCCACACAGGCAGGCTCTATGCTCCCACTACTCTTCTTCTGCCTCATCTTCCACAGACCCTCTGTAAGCTATGGCACCTCTTTCTAATGGTGCTCCAGGAGCATCTCCTGCTTACTACTGAAGACCCTGTGCTGTCTTGTTGAGAAGCAAGATATTGTCCCATTTATATGCAAGGCATCAACCACTCAATAAGTATCCATTAGGCATCTATGCTGAAGTTTGGCACAGATTTTGGAGCACATAATAATTTAGTGCAGATTTTGGTGCATTTTACAGTCTGTTGATATAGCAAAACTTTAAGCCTTTAGGGTAGCCCCTTACTTTAGCATCCATCTCAAGAATGTTCTTCTGTAGTGTAGAGTGATCTGGCAAGTCTACTAAAACCTTCCAGCAGGTTCCTTTAGATTAACATTGCTCCTTTCATTTCTAATGGAGAATGTCTTTTTCTCCATATTGGAGCTACCTCTTGTTTCCAAACCTGGTACTGCAGTATCTCATATATCAACAGTAGCAGACACCCTGTAGCAGGGGATTCTGACGCCCTGCTACAGCAGAATAAAATTTAACATAATGCATTACTAGTAAGATTACTAGTTGCATAGTTATAGTTCCTCATAAAGTCCATTATAAAATCTTGGAAAATGAAAAAAAAATGGTGTAAAACATTGCAAATAGTTTCCTTTGTACACCTACTATGCAGCAGCTGCAACAGTGGCAAAACACAAGGCAATGTAAAAGACTCTGCAATTTCACTCATGTGGAAAAAGGACCTTTTTCTCTGCTGAATTGATACAGGTAAATCTCAGATTTTGGAAGATATTTCCTTGTTATATACAAAATCCTGTATATTAAAATATAGAAGTCAACTAAACAGAACCAATGAGTGCCGAAGAGTCTGTGGGCTTCCAGTTCTTGATGATTGCCGAGTGCCAGACCCTTGGGTGGGGAAGACAGTGGGGAGAAATTATGGTTTTCTACGGTAGCTCTGCTGTCTCCTCCCATTACACCCAAAATACGGCCTGAACTGGCTGCGTGCAGGGCTAAAGTTAGCAACCGTGCTAAGAAGATTTATGACTTACTGTTTCATGTGACGCCAGTGCCCTTTTTTCAAGTAATTAAATAAATGAGTCCTCAGTCAAATTGTAGGTTTAAACAAGAGGCACACGGTTCTTTACTTAACATTTCCAACTTTGATTTTCCAAACATTACACAGCAACGGTCTTTGACATAATACCTTTGGCATACTTGTTTCCCTCTTTACAATCCCCAAACACATTTGCATTTGAGCGGCGCTTCTTCCCAGGAATACAGTCATCACCAGTCTTAGTTATCTGCTGGAAAAAGTCCTTGGGAGAACACTTCGAAGACCAGGAGCATAACACACAGTGTTCTCTACTGTTCCTTACACCTCTTCCTTCTTCCAGTCCACCAGGAGAACATATCGCAAGACAAATTGGAATTTTCACATCCTGCGCTTAGACTTCAGAAGGAGAGCCTCAGCCTACATGTCCTTCTTTTCCGACTACATTCCGACTTTCAACCCACTTCACTTTAAGTAGAACAGAAGTATAATTTCGCTAGAGTCCCTACATGGCTTGACTTTTTTTCTCATACTTGGGCACAATCTGTTAAACAGCAGAATAGAACAGTTACAGAAAACTTGTGCAGTTTTTTTTAAGACTTAGGGTATGCAAAAATTGCAAATGAGAATTAACCCATTGAACCCAAATATAAGCCACCCCTAAAGGGGTATTACAGAAGATGGGAACATTTTTCAAAATTTCACTATCATTTCAACTTATTGTCATATTCCAAACATTTATCTAAATCGTCAAATTGAACTCCAGTACCTTTTTTTCTGACCCGCACCACTGTGCGAGCTTCAGATTTCCACATTGCTATCTAAAATGGTGCCAAGAAGTACTAAAAATACATCTCCCACAATGCCCCATTGCAAGTGCACATTCACAACTGTAGAAACTGTGTCATCATTACAGAACGTGAAGGCGCTGAGTATACCTGACTAGTAAAACAATAAAACATTCAGGCTTTAATCAATTGAGAACTAAGCGGATGGAAGGAGGGGGGGGGGGGTGAGACTACAAAAACAATATCTCAGCAGCTTTGTAAAACAAGTTCTAACATTATATTGAAAAATTACATGTTATCACCTTATAAAGCCTCGAATTTTCATTTTGAATAATCGAAAATCTCCTTTAATAGTCAGGTTGTGCCTAAAATTGCTGATAGCACTTGTGTAAATTTTCTGTGCCACTGAGAGACCAAGAGTGGCTACTCTCTACCACAACATGTGCCGCCTAGGCATTGCTCACATGATTGCACCGTCTCTTCTTCATCGCCCAATATGCGAATAGCCTCTTGGATATAGGAGGACTTGTCACGTAGAACAATGCCCCCAGATTTGTCGGCTTTGGCCCATCCTATCACAGGATCCTTAGCTCACCAAACATATTCCACAAAATCTACAAATTACCTTAAGAAGGGCACGTATACTGAAATCAATATTGGCACCTTGTAAACTAAAATTGGTAGCAAAACCACAATGGCGTGCCCTTATTTCCCAATTAATATGTTGTTACCATTGTGGGAAAAAAGGCTACAAGAAAAAAATGTTTTACAAGCTACGTGACTGACGAGAGCTTTCCAATTAAATCACCTTTAAATTGTTACTGAATTTTGTTATGTATTTACTAGAATGTCCCTGCCGCTTACATTGAATGTATCACCCAGGCATTAAGGTGCCAGATCAACAAGCACAGATCCAACTCCAACTTTTTTAAACACAGCCTTATCAGACATTACCCATAAGGCCAAATGCCCACGGCCGGGTCGGATTCCAACTGCAAAATCTCTTCAGATCCGAAACTCGCAGTGGGACGGACGGCTTCCATTCACTGCAATGGAAGCTGCCCGTGCAAGGCCGGCACTAGAATAGGACATGCTGCGATTTTTCTCCGTGAGCGGAAAATTGCAGTCGATTTCCGCTCGAAGGCGTGGAAAATTGTTTTCTTTTCATGTCCCATGGGGAGTATTTACTGCGAGATCCGGGGGCGAACGCTCACTCCAGATCCCGCAGTACAAATACGGCCATGGGCATTGGGCCTAACAAAGATTTTACAGTATTCTCTGTTACCATTTTGGAACAAGAAAGACTAGAAAATCTTTATGATGGGCCGTGCATCCCACAGGAAAGCAGCAGTTTGAAAAAAAAGTTTTTATTGCGCATGTTCCCCGGCACACGAGGCGGCACTTCCGCACACATCCACAGAAAAAAGAAGACCTGGACAGGTAAGCAGGGTCACTGGCGATGGGCAGGGTCAGATTCCGCTGTGGGCTCTTGCATTCGGAATCTGACCCGCCCGTGGACATGAGGCCTTAATGCAGCGGATGAGTAGATGCCAGAGAGTTAAACTTCAAAATATATTTATGAAATGTAATGTATCAGAATAAGGAACCCACGGGGCAATAGGCTTGAGTTCATGCTGCCCGTAGTTCAGGTAGCATAAATCTTTTAAAATAATCCCTTTAGGCCTCATGTCCACGGGGAAAATCAGGCCCGCTACGGATTCTCCATGGAGAATCCGTAGCGGGTCCCTCCTGCCCCGCGGACATGAGGGCTGAAAATAACAATTACTTGCCTCTTTCTTCTGCCCGGCAGATGTGCACGGCACGCCGGTTGCGTGCCGCGCGAATGCGCCGGCCCGAAGTAAAAATATTCGGCCGCGACAGAGAGAAGATGAAGAAGGGAAGATCCGGAGCAGGTGAGTATATTCTGATTTTAGGTCTCCCGCGGATCCGGACGGCTTCCATAGGCTTCAAAAGAAGCCTGCGGGAGCCGTCCACACAGGAGACCCGCACCTAAATGGAGCATGTCCATTTTTTTTCATGCTCCATTTTTTTTAAATTCCCTTTTATTGACCATCCGCAGGTATTTATCTACCCGTGGGTGGTCAATGCATCCCTGCGGATTTAAAATCATCTTTTGCCCGTGGACATGAGGCCTTAAACAGGAAGACGATGCAGAATGACAGATTATTCCCATTACTGAAAACCTGAGATTACTTCGGAATAACAATGGGTGTTTTTATAACCTGACAGCTATAGTAGGAATTGTAGCTCTGGAATTGCACTTCCATCAGCAAAGAGTTTGGACCCTGATCCTTGTTAATGGTACAACCCTAAATGATCATTAACAAAACCTCCAGTATTATTTGCTGTACACATGTTTAAAAGGAGAATTACAACTAAAGGCCATAAGGTTAAACACAAGGTAGAATCTCAATGCTACGCTGTTTTGCTTCAGAGCTTTTAGTAGAAGACTCTGTTTCCAAAACCATCGGTTACCTCAAAAACTTGCATGGTGTTCTTGTTTTGAAGGATTCGCTACCAACATAGCAGCATGCAATTAAGGCAGTTAGTAGACCATAATAAATGTGTAGCATGTGTTTACATCTGCAAATAACGTTGAATTTGTTGAGAACTTTTTTTTAAAATGAAGGTATGGTAGGCTAGAAAACGGCAAATCCCATCTACAGTTGGCTAGAGCACAAAATATAAGATTGTCTTATGTTTATATGTATTCATTAGAGATGAGCGAACGTACTCGTCCGAGCTTGATACTCGGGCGAATATTAGCGTGTTCGGGATGCTCGGTACTCGTAACGAGTACCACGCGATGTTCTGGTTACTTTCAGTTTCCTCTCTGAGACGTTAGCGCGCTTTTCTGGCCAATTGAAAGACAGGGAAGGCATTACAACTTCCCCCTGTGACGTTCAAGCCCTATACCACCCCCCTGCTGTGAGTGGCTGGGGAGATCTGATGTCACCCGAGTATAAAAATCGGCCCCTCCCGCGGCTCGGCTCAGATGCCTTGTAAGTTAGCTGAGGGAAAGTGCTATCTTGGAGGAGCTGCTATAGGGAGAGCGTTAGGAGTTAGTGTAGGCTTCAAGAACCCCAACGGTCCTTCTCAGGGCCACATCTAATAGTGTGCAGTACTGTGTTAGCACTGTATTTTTTTTTTTTTTCAAAATTGGATCTGCAGAGCATTGCGCCCTGCAATAGGGACAGAAGTGGTGGTTAGGCAGGGAGAGTGTTAGCAGTGAGTGTAGGCTTCAAGAACCCCAACGGTCCTTTCTAGGGCCACATCTATCCGTGTGCAGTACTGTCCAGGCTGCTTTTTTTTTTTTTTTCCTCAAAACCGGCTGTGCAGACCATTGCACCCGGCATTAATACTACAGGGATAGAATTGTGTAGGCAGGGCCAGAAGACATACATTATTCATTGAATAGACGCAGTGTGGCTTTTCCTTTTGAAAAACAAGGGAAAAAATTCTATTTCGCCTGCCTCTGACAGTCCTCAGGGCTCTGGGTACGTGTGTGCTGCGTGCAGAACGTTAAAAAAAATCAGACGCAGCCAGCTACGTTTTACTGCAGGCTTGCGCCAATTTTTTTCCTGCATGGGAAATCCCTGATCTGCTGTAGCGAATAACTTTGCATCACTGCAGTTCTCTGACACATTTGCAGGGCCACAACACAGTTATTAAACTTAGTAGTATTCATTGAATACACGCAGTGTGGCTTGTCCTTTGAAAAACAAGGGAAAAAATTCTATTTTGGCTGCAGGCTTGCGCCAATTTTTTTCCTGCATGGGAAATCCCTGATCTGCTGTAGCGAATAACTTTGCATCACTGCAGTTCTCTGACACATTTGCAGGGCCACAACACAGTTATTAAACTTAGTAGTATTCATTGAATACATGCAGTGTGGCTTGTCCTTTGAAAAACAAGGGAAAAAATTCTATTTTGGCTGCAGGCTTGTGCCAATTTTTTTCCTGCATGGGAAATCCCTGATCTGCTGTAGCGAATAACTTTGCATCACTGCAGTTCTCTGACACATTTGCAGGGGCACAACACAGTTATTAAACTTATTATTCAGTGAATAGACGCAGTGGGCCTTTCCTGTTACAAAAAAGGGAAAAAAGTATATTTGGCCTGCCTCTGACAGTCCTCGGGGCTCTGGGTACATGTGTGCTGCGTGGAGAACGTTAAAAAATCAGACGCAACCAGCTACGTTTTACAGCAGGCTTGCGCCACTTTCTTTCCTGCCTGTGAAATTCCTTGCTCAGCTGTAGTTAATAACTCTGCAACACTAAAGTTCTGTGACACATTTGCAGGGGCACAACACAGTTATTAAACTTATTATTCAGTGAATAGACGCAGTGGGCCTTTCCTTTTACAAAAAAGGGAAAAAAGTATATTTGGCCTGCCTCTGACAGTCCTCGGGGCTCTGGGTACGTGTGTGCTGTGTGGAGAACGTTAAAAAATCAGACGCAACCAGCTACGTTTTACAGCAGGCTTGCGCCACTTTCTTTCCTGCCTGTGAAATTCCTTGCTCAGCTGTAGTTAATAACTCTGCAACACTAAAGTTCTGTGACACATTTGCAGGGGCACAACACAGTTATTAAACTTATTATTCAGTGAATAGATGCAGTGGGCCTTTCCTTTTACAAAAAAGGGAAAAAAGTATATTTGGCCTGCCTCTGACAGTCCTCGGGGCTCTGGGTACGTGTGTGCTGCGTGGAGAACGTTAAAAAATCAGACGCAACCAGCTACGTTTTACAGCAGGCTTGCGCCACTTTCTTTCCTGCCTGGGAAATCAAATTACTGGTAATACACCATGCTGAGGGGTAGGGGTAGGCCTATAGGACGTGGACGCGGGCGAGGACGCGGAGGCCCAAGTCAGGCTGTGGGCACAGACCGAGCCAGTGCGGTGTCCAGGGGTAGAGGCAGGGCCAGACCGAATAATCCACCAACTGTTTCCCAAAGCGCCCCCTCGCGCCATGCCACCCTGCACAGGTCAAGGTGCTCTACGGTGTGGCAGTTTTTCACAGAGACGCCTGACGACCGACGAACAGTGGTGTGCAACCTTTGTCGCGCCAAGATCAGCTGGGGAGGCACCACCAACAGCATGCGCAGGCATATGATGGCCAAGCACCCCACAAGGTGGGACGATGCCCGTTCACCGCCTCCGGTTTGCACCACTGCCTCTCCCCCTGTGCCCCAATCTGCCACTGAGTTCCAACCCCCCTCTGAGGACACAGGCACTACCGTCTCCTGGCCTGCACCCACACCCTCACCTCCGCTGTCCTCGGCCCCATCCAGCAATGTCTCTTAGCGTAGCGTCCAGACGTCGCTAGCGCCACAGTTTGAGCGCAAGCGCAAGTACGACGCCACGCACCCGCACGCTCAAGCACTAAACGTGCACATTGCAAAATTGATCAGCCTAGAGATGCTGCCGTATAGGCTTGTAGAAACAGAGGCTTTCAAAAGCATGATGGCGGCGGCTGCCCCGCGCTACTCGGTTCCCAGTCGCCACTACTTTTCCCGATGTGCCGTCCCAGGCCTGCACGACCACGTCTCCCGCAACATTGTACGTGCCCTCACCAACGCGGTTACTGCCAAGGTCCACTTAACAACAGACACGTGGACAAGCACAGGCGGGCAGGGCCACTATATCTCCCTGACGGCACATTGGCTGAATTTAGTGGAGGCTGGGACAGAGTCAGAGCCTGGGACCGCTCACATCCTACCCACCCCCAGAATTGCGGGCCACAGCTCGGTGGTGGTATCTGCGGCGGTGTATGCTTCCTCCACTAAAGCACCTTCCTCCTCCTCCTCCTCCAACGCAACCTCTGTCTCGCAATTAAGATGTGTCAGCAGCACGTCGCCAGCAGTCGGTGTCACGCGGCGTGGCAGCACAGCGGTGGGCAAGCGTCAGCAGGCCGTGCTGAAACTACTCAGCTTAGGAGAGAAGAGGCACACGGCCCACGAACTGCTGCAGGGTTTGACAGAGCAGACCGACCGCTGGCTTGCGCCGCTGAGCCTCCAACCGGGCATGGTCGTGTGTGACAATGGCCGTAACCTGGTGGCGACTCTGCAGCTCGGCAGCCTCACGTACGTGCCATGCCTGGCCCACGTCTTTAATTTGGTGGTTCAGCGCTTTCTGAAAAGCTACCCACGCTTGTCATACCTGCTCGGAAAGGTGCGCCAGCTCTGCGCACATTTCCGCAAATCCCACACGCACGCTGCCACCCTGCGGACACTGCAACATCGGTTTAATCTGCCAGTGCACCGACTGCTGTGCGACGTGCCCACACAGTGGAACTCCACGCTCCACATGTTGGCCAGACTCTATGAGCAGCGTAGAGCTATAGTGGAATACCAACTCCAACATGGGCGGCGCAGTGGGAGTCAGCCTCCTCAATTATTTACAGAAGAGTGGGCCTGGTTGGCAGCCATCTGCCAGGTCCTTGGAAACTTTGAGGAGTCTACCCAGATGGTGAGCGGGGATGCTGCAATCATTAGCATCACCATTCCTCTGCTATGCCTCTTGAGAAGTTCCCTGCAAAGCATAAAGGCAGACGCTTTGGAATCAGAAACGGAGGCGGGGGAAGACAGTATGTCGCTGGATAGTCAGAGCAACCTCATGTCTATATCTCAGCGCGTTGAGGAGGAGGGGGAGGAGCATGAGGAGAAGGGGGAAGAGACAGCTTGGCCCACTGCTGAGGGGACAGATGCTGCTTGCCTGTCATCCTTTCAGCGTGTATGGCCAGAGGAGGAGGAGGAGGAGGAGGAGGGGGAAGAGACAGCTTGGCCCACTGCTGAGGGTACAGATGCAGCTTGCCTGTCATCCTTTCAGCGTGTATGGCCTGAGGAGGAGGAGGAGGAGGAGGATCCTGTAAGTGATCTTCCTAGTGAGGACAGCCATGCGTTGCGTACAGGTACCCCGGCACACATGGCTGACTTTATGTTAGGATGCCTTTCTCGTGACCCTCGCGTTACACGCATTCTGGCCACTACGGATTACTGGGTGTACACACTGCTCGACCCACGGTATAAGGAGAGCCTTTCCACTCTCATTCCCGAAGAGGAAAGGGGTTCGAGAATGATGCTATACCACAGGGCGCTGGTGGACAAGCTGATGGTAAACTTCCCATCCGACAGCGCTAGTGGCCGATGGCGCATTTCCGCGGCCCAGGTAGCAGGGGAGGCGCAGAGATCAGGCAGCATGTACAGCGCAGGCAGGGGAACACTCTCTAAGGCCTTTGACAGCTTTATGGCTCCCCAGCAGGACTGTGTCACCGGTCCCCAGTCAAGGCTGAGTTGGCGGGAGCACTGTAAAAGGATGGTGAGGGAGTACGTAGCCGATCGCGCGACCGTCCTCGGTGACGCCTCTGCCCCCTACAACTACTGGGTGTTGAAGCTGGACACGTGGCCTGAACTCGCACTGTATGCCCTGGAGGTGCTTGCTTGTCCTGCGGCTAGCGTCTTGTCAGAGAGTGTGTTTAGTGTGGCTGGGGGAATCATCACGGATAAGCGTACCCGCCTGTCAACCGACAGTGCCGACAGGCTTACACTCATCAAGATGAACAAAGCCTGGATTTCCCCAGACTTCTCTTCTCCACCAGCGGACAGCAGCGATACCTAAACAATACGTAGGCTGCACCCGCGGATGGAAGCATCGTTCTCTATCACCATCCAAAACGGGGACATTTTTGCTTCATCAATCTGTGTATAATATTCCTCCTCCTCCTCCTGCTCCTCCTCCTGAAACCTGACGTAATCACCCTGAACGTGCAATTTTTCTTAGGCCCACAAGGCTCAGTCATATAATTTTTCTAAACAATTTTTATACGTTTCAATGCTCATTAAAGCGTTGAAACTTTCACCTGAACCAATTTTTATTTTAACTGGGCTGCCTCCAGGCCTAGTTACCAATTAAGCCACATTAACCAAAGCGATTAATGGGTTTCACCTGCCCTCTCGGTTGGGCATGGGCAATTTTTCTCAGGTACATTAGTACTGTTGGTACACCAATTTTTGTGGGCCCTCGCCTACAGTGTAATCCAATTAATTTTTTGCCCACCTGCATTACAGCTGACGTAACATCAGCTGTGATGGGCAATGCAATGGGATATTTTTATGTACCGCCGGTGGGTTCCAGGGAGCCACCCATGCTGTGGGTCCACAGGGAGTTGTAACTACATGTGTCCACTTCTAAAGAACCCCAGTCTGACTGGGGCATGCAGTGTGGGCCGAAGCCCACCTGCATTAAACATGACATTATTACCTCAGCTGTGATGGGCAATGCAATGGGATATTTTTATGTACCGCCGGTGGGTTCCAGGGAGCCACCCATGCTGTGGGTCCACAGGGAGTGGTAAATGCATCTGTGTCCACTTCTAAAGAACCCCAGTCTGACTGGGGCATGCAGTGTGGGCCGAAGCCCACCTGCATTAAACATGACATTATTACCTCAGCTGTGATGGGCAATGCAATGGGATATTTTTATGTACCGCCGGTGGGTTCCAGGGAGCCACCCATGCTGTGGGTCCACAGGGAGTGGTAAATGCATCTGTGTCCACTTCTAAAGAACCCCAGTCTGACTGGGGCATGCAGTGTGGGCCGAAGCCCACCTACATTAAACATGACATTACTACCTCAGCTGTGATGGGCAATGCAATGGGATATATTTATGTACCGCCGGTGGCTTCCTGGCACCCACCCATGCTGTGGGTGCACACGGCATTCCCATTGCGGAGTTGGGGATTCCCAGTTGTACCTGCCTGTGACTATTAATAAAAAACCGCGGTCTGACTGGGGCATGCAGACACCTTGACAGAATGAATAGTGTGTGGCACATAGGTTCCCCATTGCTATGCCCACGTGTGCAGCTCCAGATGGAGGTGGCACAGGATTGGATTTCTCATTGCTTCTGTACAGCATTGTGGGCTATCGCCCCGCCCCTTTTAAAGAGGGTCGCTGCCTAGCCGTGCCAACCCTCTGCAGTGTGTGCCTGCGGTTCCTCGTCATGGCAGACGCACTTATAAATAGACATGAGGGTGGCTTGGCATGAGGGCAGCTGAAGGCTGGGCAGGGACAGTTTGGTGTGCGCTGTGGACACTGGGTCGTGGGGGGGGGGTGGTTGGTCAGCATGTAACCCAGGAGAAGTGGCAGCGGAGTGTCATGCAGGCAGTGACTGTGCTTTGTTGGAGGTAGTGTGGTGCTTAGCTAATGTATCCATTGCTAATGAGGGCTTTTTAGAAGTAAAAGTTGTTGGGGGGGGGGGCACTCTTGCCGCTATTGTGGCTTAATAGTGGGGCCTGGGAACTTGAGATGCAGCCCAACATGTAGCCCCTCGCCTGCCCTATCCGTTGCTGTGTCGTTCCCATCACTTTCTTGAATTGCCCAGATTTTCACAAATGAAAACCTTAGCGAGCATCGGCGATATACAAAAATGCTCGGGTCGCCCATTGACTTCAATGGGGTTCGTTACTCGAAACGAACCCTCGAGCATCGCGAAAAGTTCGTCTCGAGTAACGAGCACCCGAGCATTTTGGTGCTCGCTCATCTCTATTTCTGGTTTTCTTTTTTTTAGAACTTTTGGTTTTGGAGTGCTTTTGAAGTGTAAAATTTGCTATATCAAAATGCCACAAAATTTAGTGAATAATTTTTGTTACATTTGTGGGAAAATAACATTTTCGTCACAGAAACGCAATGTGACGCCTCTTGTGAAGACTGCCTATCATCATTATTTTGGTATGAAGGTCGGGAACCAGGATAAGTCATGGGCTCCACATATATGTTGCAACTCTTGTCCAGTTAAACTATGAGAATGGCTGAAAAATAAAAAATGATCTATGGCTTTTGCTATGCGTATAGTTTGGCGGGAGCCTACAAACCATACAGATGATTGTTATTACTGCTTAACTCTGTCTATAAAGGCAGGATTGTCAATGAAGAAAACAGGAACAGTTCAATACCCGAATCTTCCATCTGCTATTCGACCTATTCCACATTTAGATAGTTTACCAGTTCCTTCTCCACCACAACATTATGAGCTTGAAGTAGAAAATGAAGAAAGTGTGGAAAAAGAAGAACCCAACAAGCCTTCCACGTCCCATGACCCTGAGTTTGAGGTAAAAGATAATACAAGGCACAGACTGAGTCGAGAGGAATGCGTGATCTTATTCAAGACCATGACTTGTCAAAGGAGAAGGCTGAACTTCTAGAGTCAAGACTACAGCAATGGAATCTTCTCCAACGTGATGTCAGGGTCTTACAGTACAGAGAACGTCAGAGGGATCTGCTTCCTTTTTTTGCTTCTGGGTTTAGACATCACGGAATTACAGGTGATGGACAGCGGGCTATGGTCAGACCATGGCACCGACAGGATTTTAGACTGCAGTATTTGAGGTACGAAAATGTCGGACACTACAATGTGGTCTATTCTCCTGTATAGGGAGTGTGAAGCTGAAAAATGTGTATAGTCTTTAGGGGTTGGGTTTTGTTCCCGCCAAGTCTACTAAGTGGTATTGCTGAGGGAGGGACTTAACGTTGTGCAACAGAGAATGGGCACGGAGAGTGATAGAATTTCTATCCAGATTCGGGTTAAGAATGCAGTTTGAGTCACCGCAGAAAATTACTGTGCCCCTTTTATTGGCCTTAACCAGTTTGAAAAGTTTTGTGAAATATTGAATTTGCCTTGAATTTAGAGTATAGTGGGAGACGATGGACATCTTGCATGGAGCCTGTTAATAATAGGTAGCGACTAGAGATGAGCGAACCTACTCGGCCATGCCCCTTTTTCACCCGAGCACCGCGATTTTCGAGTACTTCCGTACTCGGGTGAAAAGATTCGGGGGGCGCCGTGGGTGAGTGGCGGGTTGCAGCGGGGAGTGGGGGGGAAAGGGAGAGAGAGAGAGTGCTCCCCCCTGTTCCCCACTGCTACCCCCCGCTGCCACCACGCCATCCCCCGCTCCCCGGAACCCCCCGAATCTGTGCACCCGAGTAGCCAGGTACTCGAAAATAGCGATGTTTGATCGAGTAATTACTCGAAACGAGTACGTTCGCTCATCTCTAGTAGCGACCCTCTAGGTCCACAATAGTGGAGGCATGTGTGAAAGGAACTGATTTACTAAAGAAGATGGTGACTCCCTTGGTTTTGGTTTGTGCTTTCGCTGAATAAAATGTGGGGTATTGAGAAGAAAGCTAACGTGCGGCAGAGTTGGTGGAGAAGTGGGTCTCTTGCAGGCACACTATATCTGCATGTCTGCTCTTGTAATATCGGAACGCCTTTGAACACTTTGGCGGGGAATTAAAGCCTTGTACATTCTCAGAAATTATTTTTAGGTCCATGGGCGGAAGTAAGGACTATTAAGAATGGAAACTGTCTTAGATCCTTCACCCCATGGGAGGGTAGGTTGGGGGGGAGTAGGGAGAGAGAAGAGGCAGGGGGAAACAGGGTGTGGCCAACAAATACAATTAGCTCTAGGAGCTAAGTCAGCTCCGAAATGGGGTGGTTTATAGTGCTGATGGCTAAAGATAAAAGGTAGAAAAACACCCTATGGGAGGTAGGGAGGGGAAGGGGGGAAGCAGACAGGAAGGAGAGAGAGGGAAGCTTGTTTGTAGGTATTAATCTGTTTAGAAGGTGCGTTGTTCCATTCTCCTAAAGATTTGTCACCAGGAGCATGCCTGTCGTACTCTTTTCTCCTTGTTTGAACTCATGAGTATTGTTGGGAGGTGATTTCCCACTCATTTGGATGCAAAGAAATGCTCACAACAGGTGAGGGAGAAAGAGCCAGCAGAAGAGTTCCAGGTCACGTTGCCTCAAAAATCTTATATAACCGTGATACCAAGAAATTCTGTTTCCCTGAAAATAGGCCCTACCCCAAAATAAACCCTAGCAAGATGTTTAAATAGTGTCCAGGCAGTTATACATGTAAAAAAGAAACATATTGGAGCAAAAATTAATGTAAGACACTGTCTTATTTTCGGGAAACATGGGATTATGGATCATTTCTGGGAGTTGTGGCATTTTTCTCTCTGACTCCGGTGTAGGTATAGGAGGTGAGGGGATGTAGGAGATGAAGCTGCAGAGCCCAGCTGAGGAGGAGGTTTTTGAAGGTTTAATTCCTTATCAGCTTAAATGGAAAGCCCCATCTGTATTGTATCCTTTCCTGTTGTAGGGTCAATAAGTACGGCTTGAGGGCCCTCCTCTTGGATAGTGTTGATGGTGCCAAGTTGGGAAACAACTGATAGTTAAAGCCCTGGAATGTTAGCTTGCGGGAAGAGCGAGTGGCGCGCAACAATTGCTCTTTAGTGCGATTGAAGTGGAGTTTTAACACAATGTCCCTGGGGGGGCCGTTTGGGTTTGGTGCTCGCAAAGCTCTATGAATTCTGTCAAGTTCTAATTGGTCAATTGTGATGCTCGGGTAGAGCTCCTGGAACAACGCCGTCACTGTTGATTGAAGATCTTTGATGGATTTGATGGGGACTCCATGATTTGTATTTTCTCCCGACGCACCCTATTTTCAACAACTTCCAACTTATCATAAAGAAAGTATCTCTTCAGGGAGCTGCTCTATTTCTTTTTCATGGGAGTCTAGGACTACGGTAGCATTGCCCATCCCGTCTTCAAGAGTAATTGTCCTCTAGCTAAGCTCTCGAAATTCGTTGGAAAGTTTAGTCGCTATTTTGGAGAGTTGGACTCTCTGAAGCATTATGGTTAGGGCTCCCAGTGTTGGCATTTGAGGGAAGCTGTAAGTCCTCCATCAGAGGAAATAGGGGGCCTCTTGATGATTTTTTAGCACCCTGCTGCGATCTTAGGCTATTTTTCCCTGCTCTGCATTGAATGGGGCGCATGGTTGCTGTGTTAGAAGTAAGTAGGCTGAAAGATGTTTTGTTCTAGTTCCTGGATAGGGTGGGTCTTAGGGTCTCTCCGGAGTTGTGATCACTATTCGTAGCCGTATGTGGGTAACGTTGCATTAGTATGACAACATTCTATTTAGAAACCAGAGTCTCTTTCTTGATACACTTTCGGTAGGATGCACTGGTGTGGCGATGCTTACGTTATATGTATGTTGTACTGCGGAGGCTACCACAAGCTTTCGTCTGCGCTGTAACTAAAGCACGATTGCTTTTTGCTTGTTATAGCAATACTGACCACTAGGTGGCAACAGATTCCTCCTACTATGCATATCTGGCAAGGTGTACTGTAGTTGGAGAAAACTTAGAGCTTTGCAGTGGGTCATGAACTACCAGCACTGACCAATGTAGGTGAGGTGTTGTTCACAGTGCTGGGAGGGATAGAGAACCCTGCATGGGTCCACACAAGGTGGAGAATGCCCTTTTACAGAGCTGGCACTGGTTGTGGGGTGGAGCCAACTAGGAATGGTGGGAGAGTCCTGCCTTAGTGCAGGTGGTGGCCTTACAGGGATTGTAGCAGTAGGGACTCTATTATAAGAGGCCATATGCAGGGTGCCGTCAGTCCTATGTGGTGCCCCTGTGGTTCTGAGTGGCCTCTTGGTGTATGTGCTGCCGGCTCTGCTGTGCGGGGTGTAGCAGAGCAACAGGGGACTCACCCTGGTAGATGTTGCAGTCATTTCACCAGCACTCTGCAGGTCCAGCTGCCGTGCCTCCGCTGTGAATAGGGTTGCCACCCGACCTGTAAATCACCGGTCTGGCCAGTATTTTTACCGCCCAGGCTGGTGCCGGTATTTTTTTTTACCGGCCCTATTACAGGCCGGTATTTTTGTCGGGCCCCGGGGACTGCAGCAGGCTGCGACAAAAATACTGGCCTGTATACTCTGCAGGAGGCAACCCATGATGCAGGACAGCGTCAGTCAGCAGCCAGCAGACTATGGTGATGACGCGCCCCTGTCGAGTGTCCGCCAGAGCACAGGAAGTCTCGCACATGCGCTTCAGCCTGATGGACTACTAGCGTGCGCGGGCAGCAGAGAGATACAGCCCGCGTGTGTATGGCGGGAGTCAGGACTCAGGAGTGGTAGTACTGACTCGGGACTTGGTCGGACCTTGGACATCGGTGGCTGTACAGGCAGGGGTGAGTCTGGTGGTGAGACCGTGACTGAGAGAGAGAGATGTACAAAGGCTGCAGAGCAGAACAGAAGACTAGTCAATATGGTGGCGAGGAGGGGGCTGCTCGCTGCTTGGGGAGTGGGGACTCGGGAGTCTGGGGCCCAGGGAGTGTGGGACACACATAAGAGCCTGAACGCTGCCTGACTGCAGACAGTCAATATAGGAGCACTGGGTGCGTGGGGCTGTAGGAGCACTGGATGGGGCTACTATAGGAGCACTGTTATTGTATGGAGCTACAGGAGCACTGGATGGAGCTATAGGAGCACTGTATGGACTCCTATAGCTCCATACAGTGCTCCTATAGCTCCATACAGTGCTCCTGTAGCTCCATATAGTGCTCCTGTAGTAACCCCATCCAGTGCTCCTGTAGTAGCCCTATCCAGTGTGCTTATAGCTCCATACTATGGAGATATAGGAGCACTGGATGGGGCTGTAGGAGCACTGGATGGGGCTAGAGAAGCACTGAATGGTGCTGTAGGCGCACTGGATGGCAGTATATGGCATACTTGTACGGCATCCAGAGGTCAGGCACAGGCTGCTGTCACTCCTGGTGGTCTGGGGGGTTTCTACAGTAGTCAGTGAGTGACACCAACTTTCCAGGTTGGATCACAACTGTTGCAGGAGGGGCAGGGGGCAGAGCAGTCACACAGAGATGTAGCAGAGCTCTGCTGCAGCCTGCGCCACATTACAGAAAAGTCACACAGAGATGTAGCAGAGCTCTGGGCATCTCCTGTATATAGCGATGTGCGGTATGAATTTTCAATTGTGGGGAAGGGCACCAAGGGGGGAAACTATTACCACTGGAGCTACTGAGGGGGCACTATCACCAGCAGAATGCCGTGATAAGCCACACCCAAGCCACGCCCCCTTTTAACCATGGCCGGTATTTTTTCGTGACAAAGGTGGCAACCCTAGCTGTAAAGCTTCTTTCTCCCGGGGTCAGGGGGTCTTCTCTGGCACCCAGGAGTACCTCAACCTGCAGAGGAGTGCTGTGAGCGTCTCGCGCTCTGTCCCTGATGGGGAGCCGCTGGTCCCTCACACGTGGTTCTCTGAGCTGCGTCTAGCTGCCGGAGCTCCCGCTACCAGCGGTATGAGGTGTGTGGCCTGCTGCTACTCTCTCTGTGGGAGCCTGCAGCGGTCCTTCCAGGTTTGCGGCAGATGAAGTGTGGCTCTCGTTTCCCGCTCTCCACATTGTAAACCATGTTAAATCACATTTTTGCTCACACTCGCAGATACGAATGATCTATTCCGTGACCAGGGGAAAAATTGCCGCATGCCATATTTTGCTGCGGACTCCGCACAGACGGCCTCCATTGAAGTCAGTGGAGTCAGTCCAACCCGCAGCCCATACGCAGCTAACATTGTGTATGGCCCGCGGGTACCCATGCCATTGCTAAGCGACTGCGCAGGAAATACAAGCATTAAAAAAGGGGGAAAAAACTACTGCAGATGACCAATGGACAGAAAATTCAGGTAAGTGGGGTCACCGGCTTCATACCCCAAATCCACTGCAGGCCCTTCCGCATGCAGAATCCGGCCCGCCCGTGTGAAGCCAGCCTAAATTGTATCTTATCCATACAACCTTTCACAAATCTCTACTTTTTTATTTATCGCCCTAGGTCGCAGCAAAAAACAACCCAAGCATCCAGAGCTTCAAGATGCTGAACAAACTAATCAGGACGATGAAGTTGCTGCGTCACAACCTTCAAGGAGCCATGAGGTATGTTATTATTAGAAGGTTTTCCAGGACTACACTACTGATGACCTATCCTTAAAAGTAGGTCAACAATAGTTGATCATGGAGGATCCAGGGCTTGGGATCCCCTCCGATTGAAATGCTGTGCTCTGATGAGTGCCACGTCTTCTTCTCAGGCATGTGACATCACGTTCATCAGTCATGGCTAGAGAGCAGCTCAGTCCATTTTTACAGAATGTTCTGAAATTTTTACAGAATGTTCATTGTTCATACACCACCTGTATGAAGTTTTGCAAAGTTCCAACTTCGGGCGCAGTCACACGGGCGTTTGTAACCAGCGTTTTTCCGCAAGTCTGAAAATTCGCACTAGATAGAACCAATGCTTTTGAATGTGTGCGGTCACATGGGCAAATTTTACATGCGGAAAAACGCCTGCGCTGAAAATTATAGGACACCGGTTCGCAGACCGCATGTAACTGCCTTCTGCGACAAACCGGTGTTCTGTGTATGTGAAACCCCTGGATGCTGTAGCATCCAGGCGTTTCACCTTGTGCTTCATGTGGCCGGTGGCAGCAGTGCCAACCCCATTGGGAACAGATAGTGAAGATAGTGATCCTCTGCCATAGCTGTGAGAGCTGTGGAAGAGGAGAAAGATGTTCTACCATTGAATTCAATGGAGCCGGCAATACAGCCGGCTCCATTGAAAGCAATGGTCTGCCAGCCAGCGCTGCAGTGATTTTCGGGGAAGGGCTTAAAATATAAGCCCATCCCCGAAAACCATCCTAAAAATGTGTAAGAAATAAAAACCAATCTATACTCACCTCTCTGCAGCTGCCAGGGCTCAGCTGTGTCCAGCCGCCTCTTCTCCTGCACTGCTCTGAGGAGCTTTCAGCAGGCAGGGATTTAAAATCAGTGCTATCAGTCACCCCCCAGCCGGGGCGGCTGATCTCACACAGGGAGTGAAGGGTTACGCTGCCTGTCCACAGGCGTCGCGGAGATTCACCGCGGCAGCAAGAGCCAGCAGACAGATCTCCGCGGTGAGCCTATATCTGACAGCCTATATTGTGCTGTGCATATAGAAGAGCTGTGTGTGTAAATACAGAGCGGATCATGGCACCACACTGTTATAAAAACTGTCTGTTACCCATAGCAACCAAACACAGCTGTGCTGTGATTGGTTGCTAAGCCTCTAGCTTAGATGTAATCTGTGCTACAGATGGAGACTCTAGTACCCTGTTGTCCCACCTCTAGCTTGGATACAAGGTGTGATATGGGTTGGCATGGAAGCCCTAGTACCCAGTTGTACCACCTCTAGTTTGGATACAATATGTAATAGGGGCAGGCATGGAGGCTCTGGTACCCTGTTGTACCGCCTCTAGCTTAGATACAAGATGAGATGGAGCATGGAGGCTCTAGTATCCTGTTGTACCACCTCTAGCATGGATACAAGATGTGATACAGGCAGGCATGGAGGCTCTAGTACCCTGTTGTACCGCCTCTAGCTTGGATAGAAGATGTGATACTGGTGGGCATGGAGGCTCTAGTACCCTGTTGTAATACGGTACCTGTACCTTGGATAGAAGATGTGATATGGTCAGACATGTAGGCTCTAGTACCCTGTTGTACTGCCTCTAGCTTGGATACAATATGTGATAGGGGCAGGCATGGAGGCTCCAGTATCTTGCTGTACCCCCTTTAGCTTGAATACATGATGTGATACTGGCAGGCATTAAGGCTCTAGTACCCTGTTGTACCACATCTAGCTTAGACACAAGATGTGATACAGGTGGGCATGGAGGCTCTAGTACCCTGTTTTACTGCCTCTAGCTTAGATACAAGATATAATATAGGCGGGCATGGAGACTCTAGTACCCTGTTGTACCACCCCTAGCTTGGATACAAGGTGTGATATGGGTTGGCATAAGGCCTCTAGTACCCCGATGGGCCACCTCAAGCTTGTATATGATGTGATACGGGCGGGCATGGATAATTTAGTATCGTGTTGTACCACCTCTAGCTTAGATACAAGATGTGATACGGGCCACCTTAAGCTTGTATATAACATGTGATACAGGTGGACATAGATGCTCTAGTACCCTGTTGCACTGCTTTTATCTTGGATACAAGATATGATACGGGTGGGCATGGAGGCTCTAGTACCCTGTTGTACCGCCTCTAGTTTGCATACAATATGTGATAGGGACAGGCATGGAGGCTCTAGTACCCTGTTGTACTGCCTCTAGCTTCGATACAAGATGTCATACGGGTAGACATGGAGGCTCTAGTACCCTGTTGTAATGCCTTTAGCTTAGATACAAGATGTGATACAGGCAGGCATGGAGATTCTTGAAGCCTGTTGTACCACCTCTAGCTTGAATACATGATGTAATACGGGCGGGCATGAAAGCTCTAGTACCCTGTTGCACCGCCTCTAGCTTAGACAAAAGATGTGATACAGGTGAGCATGGAGGCTCTAGTACCCTGATGCGCCACCTCAAGCTTGTATATAAGATGTAATACAGGCGGGCATGGAGGCTCTAGTATCCTGTTGTACCGCCTCTAGCTTAGATACAAGATGTGATACGGGCGGACATGGAGGCTCTAGTACCCTGTTGGACCACCTCAAGCTAGTATATAAGATATAATACGGGTGGGCATGGAGGCTCTAGTATCCTGTTATACCCCTTCTAGCTTGTATATAAGAGATAATACGGGTGGGCATGGAGGCTCTAGTATCCTGTTGTACTGCCTCTAGCTTGGTACAAGGTGTGATATAGGTGGGCATGGATATACATATTTTCTGTATGATACCCTGCAGCTCATCGCTTCACATTTGCTGTTACTGAGCCTCTAGATCGTCCAAACTTGTTGTCTGTCGTAGTTGGCGCCAACGATGGTCCCATATATTAATCTGGTGCCCGGGTAGCCACGAAACTGTGACAATGTTGTGGAGGCTCCTGTGACCCCCTTGTGTGTGGGGCCGAGCATTATCCTGCTGGACAATATACAGGAGATGTATAACTTATACCAGCTGTACATATATACAGGTATACAAGGCCCCTGCAGCCTTTCTTTGTGTGTGCCCTCGCATCACATCTCCCATTGATTTCAATGGTGCCGGCGGCATCATCGTACCATGTGCTGGGTGCATGCAATGCGATGCCAGGTTTCCCTGTTGAAACTACTTCCCCGGAGTGATGCAAGACATTTTTGATACAAAAATGCCTCGCATCCGCGGTGAATTCGCATATTGGCGAGCGCGATATCGGGCCGTGATTCCTGAAGCCACTCTCATTCAGACTTTTTTTTCAACGATTACAGCGCGTGGTAATCGCAGTAAAACGCTCTCATTGATTTCAATGGGGGCTCACAGACGTGTGCTCAAACGGGGCGCTTTTCGAGCGCTGTCTGTTTTATTTTTTGCCTATAGCGCACTTCATCAATGATGAGGTGTGCTAAAGCCACTGTTGCAGCCAGAAACGCTGCCTCCGAAAACGAAGGTAAAATGGCGGCAAAGCGCTGTGCTTTGCCAGGGCCATGTGTGATAGAGGCTTAAGGGGTCCAGAAATAAGTCATGTTTGGAAATGCCACGGCGCCAGATCATGTATGGAAATTTGCTTTGCAGCTGTATGCAGCACGGTTTAGGTATGGGTGCCGGTAAAGAAAGGGGGGGGGGCCCAAGCTGAACTTTTGTATCCGGGCCCCTGAGCCTTTAGTTACGCCCCTGCTATATGTGCACGCTGGGAGCTACAGCAGCTGGAAACTGCAATACGCTAAGGCCTAGTGGCCCATTACATATAGTGGGGCTTCCCGGTTCCCTTCACCACTATGTGCCATCCTCATCCACCATGTCGTCCATGTAGTCCTCCGGTTCACTAAATGACATCTCCTCCTCGGTGGCTTCCTCTTCCTCCATGTCGAGCTCCGGCCCATCTATCGTGTTATCCGCCTGGTGCATTTCCAACTCTCACCGCTCCGCTCGTACTCGAGGTCTCCGTGCTTCCCCATGGAGCTGCAAGTTGGGTTCGGGATCTCCCTCAGACTTTGGGGGTCACGATGGAACGACGTTCGAGGCTCGGCGGCACTAACAGGCCATGTGCACTGGACCCGGCGGCGGGCGAAAAAGGAGCGAACCAACGGACGGCAGAGGGGAGTACTCATCCCGGGTCATGGCTCTACATAACCTGTGCTGATATATAGAAAGATAATTATTGCTGACCTGTCAGTGCCGTATCCAGTCTCTTGTAGTTACAGGAAATGAACGTGACACAGCAGCCTCTGATTGGCTGTAATCAACTGACTACCTGTGGTGGCCGCTGTCATAACAAACACCAGTACTGCAGTGCTGGATCCTATCAGAGTGGTAAGTGTAGCGAGTTATTAATTTAGTACAGACAGCCCTATTAGGCCGCGTTCACACATGGCGTTTTTTGTTGAGTTTTTTTTTTATTCAGTTTTTAATTGCCGTTGAAAAACGCCATGTGTGAACACAGCTTTAAAGAGATTCTGTCTGGTAGTTGGACAACCCCTTTAAAAGCAACCAGTCGTCCCCTATAAGCACTATGAAGTTTTGGTGCACATAGGACAGGTTAGGAGGAGTCCGGGGTGTGTTCTGCTTACCTCCCCAGCTCACGGTTCCTGCGGCGTAGCCCCTGGAAGTTGGCACGCGGTCTGTGTGATTCTTCAGTCAGTGTGCGCGCATACTGATCTCCAAGGGAATGCGCCTGCGCTGGCTGAAAAGTCCCGCTCACATCCCCGGACTACTTCAGACCTGAACTATGGGCGCCATAAGGCCGGCTTCACATGGGGGATACAATCACTCAAGATTTGTGCATTTTGAGATGCACAAATATGAACCACCACCTTCTGAATGGAGTCATACACATGAGCGATGCGGGAAACAAACCGCGGCATGTTCTATCTGGCTGCGTGATCTCGCATCCCAGCATCCATTGTTTTCAATGGGGCCGGAGGCAGCAATGGGGGAGGAAAGCGCTTGCGGAGTTCCTCCCATGCTCTGCGATAGCCGCGGCAGAGGATTGATTCCTCCCCGAAGCCGTGCAAGGCTGTTTTCACATGAAAACGCCTCGCACCCCTGTGAATTCACATGGTGGGGGTGCGATATGGTGGTTTGGATTCACGGCCCCGTATCGCGCTCACCCGTGTGAAGTTAGCCTAACTTAGTTGTGACTTTGGACAGTATTGTGTCTCCCATTACACTGTGCGGCACATGACCTGTACATAGAGACTGGCCTAATGTAAGCAATAATGCACTGCACTACAAAAGTACTGCAGTGCAACATCATAGCAAACAGAGCTTTTATGGTTCAAATCCCCCACAGTGACAAAAAAAAAATAGTGTTAAAAAAAGAAGTAAAGTTAAATTAACAAGAAAACTCTTTTACACACTTTCTCCTTTCATTAAAAAATATATATATTTAAACCCACAATTTTGGTATCCGTAACGACTTGGACAGTGAATTGAACGCGCTATTCATCTTGCACAGCAAAAAACGTAAATATAAACCCTTAAAAAAGCAGAGGCAAAATGCTAATTTTGTTCATTTTGTCTCCCAAAATAACGCCAAGTCAGCGGAAAAATAAAAAAGTTATGTCTTTTGAAATTTGGAGATAAAAAAAACCATAAAAATCTTCACGCCTTTATGGCCAAAATAGGCGGAGCGATCAGCTGGGCGGGCTGGACCACCTACTAGCAGCTTATTCGGCTCCAACGTCCACCCCTCCCAACTCCTTAGCCGTGGATAACACAGTAGGCGTCATCCATGTAGCGCTGCCAAGTCTCACATGTGCGCCGCGAGGTCTTCCGCTGGCGCATGCACAGATGAAATGTCTCTTTGTGGGAATATTCCCGTTACTCGTTCATGCAGCGGTTGTGACCTCACGGCGAACACAAGTGCAAGTGCAAAATAACGCAGCATGTCCTGTTTTGAGGCAATTCCACTGCAAGAACTGCTCATTCTTTCTTTTTTATTATTTTTCACGTTTAAAAACGCACCTACAGTGATGCGAATAGCGCATTTTGAACATGGGAACGTTTCGCAGAAACCTGAAAAACGCAGGTTTACAACTGTGATATATATACGATTTTCTCTCACCTATATCGCACTGGCCCGTGTAAATACAGTGTAAAGCACGCGCTGCGGAGCGCGGTGTGTAAGGGTATAGTCACACCAAATCTGAGAACCCCGCCAGTTTTGGCGCAGATGTGAGATGTGTTTTTTGGTCACATGGTTTTTACAGGTAAAAGTACTCGCGGTCTTTGATGTGGTTCTCAGCCGCACCCTGACTGCGACACGTGAATACACCTTACGGACGCTTTTACTCCCGCGCATTTATAGTGACGTATTTTTAGGGACGTTTTTCTGGATTATTTTTTTCCATAAACCCTGCGGCCGGATTTTAACAGATCAACAGTGAAGTGTGGAGCTCCATAAACACTACAGGGATCCTTTGCGGGGGGGAGGGTTCTCCTTTAGTCGTGCGTTTCTTGGGTCAGTGACTATGTTTGTAATCGTAGCATCCTGCAGGTTTGGCGCTACTGCAGGTCGCCGCATCGTATGTGGTGCGGACATGTCAGCGCTGGGACAGGAAGAACAGACGGGCTCATTAATCTAATCTATCTAGAAGACAAACCTGCCTTGTTGCCCATAGCAACCAATCAGAGCGCAGCTGTCATGTAACTAGAGCCGTTTCAGAAATCAGAGCTGTGCTGTGATTGGTTGCTATGGGCAACAAGGCCAAATTTTTTTTTCAGACAGCTTTGATAAATGAAGGCGAGAGAAGGGTGGTAACGCCGGCATCAGGGGGCAGGAGAGCGGTGGAGGACCCTGGTAGCGCCGGCATCAGGGGGCAGAAGAGCGGTGGAGGACCCTGGTAGTGCTGGCATCAGGGAGCAGGAGAGCGGTGGAGGACCTTGGTAGCGCCAGTATCTGGGGGCAGGAGAGTGGTGGAGGACCCTGGTAGTGCTGGCATCAAGGGGGCAGGAGAGCGGTGGAGGACCCTGGTAGTGCTGGCATCAAGGGGCAGGAGAGCGGTGGAGGACCTTGGTAGCGCCACTATCTGGGGTCAGGAGAGCGGTGGAGGACCCTGGTAGTGCCGGTATCTGGGGGAAGGAGAGCGGTGGAGGACCCTGGTAGTGCCGGTATCTGGGGGCAGGAGAGCGGTGGAGGACCCTGGTAGTGCCGGTATCTGGGGGCAGGAGAGCGGTGGAGGACCCTGGTAGTGATGGTATCTGGGGGCAGGAGAGCGGTGGAGGACCTTGGTAGTGCTGGCATCAGGGGGCAGGAGAGCGGTGGAGGACCCTGGTAGCGCCGGTATCTGGGGGCAGGGGAACAGTAATGTGACGGCTTCTCCTCTTATCTTACAAGATATATGATGTTTAACCCTCGCGATTCTATTGCACTAGCCGTTTTTATTAAGTTCAGCTCTCTGCAGGGTGTTAATGTGAGTGATTATCACATGTTTATGCTATATTGCCCTGCGATATTCCTTGTAGTATTCGCCTACAGGAACGCATTACACTGAATCTGTACCTGCAGTGTCATGCGGATCTGATCTTGTGATGGTGAAAATCCCGCATTGTCGTATTTTTTAGGTTTCTGACAGAAATCGTATTACAGACCCCTCCCCAAGTAGCAACAAACGCGGCTCACACATTGCAGTATGGCGGCATAAGCTGCGTAACGCTGGTCTAAATATGGGGCGCTTCATCAGAACATATAGCCAAATATTGGTGACAGGGTCATAGTCCGGTTTGGTTGCTGATTTAGCACCGAAATTCCAATTAGAGCCAAATACCGGTGAATGGGGATTTCACTCACAGCGGAAAACAATCTGCCGTGGATTGGAGTCTCGCTGCGGATTTTCACCTTCCCAGCATGCTCTGCAGGTTGTGGATATTTCAAGGCGGATTTTATTCATTTTAATATGAGTGAAATCTGCGCCAAAAGCCTCAGAATTTGTTGTGGATTATTCTGCTGAATTCCAGTGTGGATTTACGCAATATGTGAGAAATGAGCCTAAAACGTGTATAGAAGCTCCCTGGTTAGAGAGGCCTGCGGCCGGTCCTGCCCACCTGTGAGGGTGTGTGTATGTGCGGTCGGGTGAGGTCACAGGGGTTTCCATAGAATTCCTGTGAGGTCACAGCGGTCTGCAGTTCTAGAAGCAGATAGAACCCGTCCACACAGGCAGTTCCTGCAGCAGCGGCACTACAACAGTCACCGGAGCTCTGCTGCCTCTGCTACACCTCATAACTTCTCCTCAACCGTTGGCTGCGTACATCATCTCTGTCCGAGAGGAGCTTCTGGGCGCTCCAGGTGGACGTTACGTGGATATACCCGCTGCTGCTCGCTGTAAGCAGCCTTCATCATCCCTGTCTGAGAGGAGCTTCTGGGCGCTCCAGGTGGACGTTACGTGGATATACCCGCTGCTGCTCGCTGTTAGCAGCCTACATCATCTCTGTCCGAGAGGAGCTTCTGGACGCTCCAGGTGGACGTTACGTGGATATAACCGCTGTTGCTCGCTGTTATCAGCCCACATCATCCCTGTCCGAGAGGAGTTTCTGGACGCTCTAGATAGACGTCACGTGGATATAACCGCTGTTGCTCGCTGTTAGCAGCCTACATCATCCCTGTCTGAGAGGAGCTTCTGGACGCTCTAGGTGGACGTTACGTGGATATAACCGCTGCTGCTCGCTGTTAGCAGCCTACATCATCCCTGTCCGAGAGGAGCTTCTGGACGCTCTAGGTGGACGTTACGTGGATGTAACCGCTGCTGTTCACTGTTAGCAGCCTACATCATCCCTGTCTGAGAGGAGCTTCTGGACGCTCTAGGTGGACGTTACGTGGATATAACCGCTGCTGCTTGCTGTTAGCAGCCTACATCATCCCTGTCTGAGAGGAGCTTCTGGACGCTGCACGTGGACGTTACGTGGATGTAACCGCTGCTGCTCGCTGTTAGCAGCCTTCATCATCCCTGTCCGGAGGAGCTTCTGGCCGCTCACAGATAAGTGTCACATCTCTCTGTGTTTTCATGTTTATATACTGAGCCGGTGATTGTTAGATATCATGGGGAACCCTTTTATATGAGGGGATTGTATTCTCAGCCGCTCGCTAGAGAACATCTAATAGACAAGTCCTTCCTTTATACTGCAGGTGCATTTTTTTTGTGTGTCTTTTTGATGCGCTTTGCTGCTAAACTGCTGTGAAAAGTCATTTTTTTAAAACCCCTTAAGGACCACTTTTTCTGGATTTTACCCGTATGGTGATTTTACTCCCCTATTTTTTGTTTGTTTTCTTTAGCTACCAAAATGATTTTTGCTGCATTTTTCTTTCTATGACATATAGGGCCATTTTTTATTTATTTTTTATTTATTTATTTTTTTTAAAATATCTAGTAATAAGCTAAAAAATGTTGTTTTTTTAAATAATAGTTGTTTATTTGTAAAATTAGAATATTTACACTAAAATAAAGTAGGGAATGGGTTCCTAATTTCGGTTTCGCTGTATAGATATATAATTTGTATCGTTTTAGATTACAGGGCGCGAATAGCGCTGATTTTGGCTGGCGTCGGTGTTGGGTCGTTTTATTTAATATATATTTAATTCTGTATTTATTTATTTTTACATCAAACACCTCCTGGGGGGTCATTTATATTGCCTCTTTTCTATTTCACACTTTCCCACTATAGCTGAAGCATCCATATCAGCCCCAGTTCGGGCTCATGTCCACGGGCGTTTTCCCACCACGAATTCCGCATGCATTGCACGCATGAGTGATATGCAGAGAATGGAGGCAATGAAAGTATATGGGCTTCCATTGCTCCATACCCACCTGTGTGTGGGCACTGCCTATCGATACGCAAGGGAAATAAATTGCAGCATGCACTATCTCTCTGTGTGTCATATGCAGCCCTTGTTTGGGCTGTGTATCAATACGCTGTCCATACACAATACATTGATACAGGCAGCGTTTCCATACACATCCCTGCGCTGTTCAGAGCGGGGAATTAAAAAGAGAAAATCAGACTGCGCATGTGCGTGACGACAGATTCCCAGGCATACGCAGTGCCATACACAGCCCATAAACGGTCTCTGCCGGAGGAGTGTATTGGCTATATATGTGTACAACACTGCGGGAGACCCGGAGTATTTTATATATATACCCGTGGACATGAGCCCTTAAAGGGGAGACATCCCCCTATAGTGACAATAGTGTGGAGGAGGGGAAGAAAAATGGATGGAGCGCCCCCGGGGAAGAGGAAATGGGATAAAAATGGAAGTGGGACTGCTTGATCTCGGGTGTTTTGTCAAAAAAACTCAGTTTTTTTTCATTTAAAACCAGCTTGTATCCGCGTCTGGGGGTTTGGGAACGTCTTCCTCAGTACTTGCTGGGGTTACACGATACAACACATTCATATATGGTGTAGAGTCACAGTGGAGTAAAAGGTGACGTGGACAGTAGTTGATAGTGTGATATACCAGGCGCTTTTACGCCACGCAGGAAAGATAGTCCTGGAACTATCTTTCCCGGCCGGAATATAGCCACTGCCATAGACTCCTATGGGAGCCAATGACAGCTGCCGGAGAGGGGAGGTGGGAGGGAGTTTAGCAGCGTGACTGCTGAACTCTCTCCCCCTTCTCTCCTCCTCTTTGCCCCTCGCCAGTTGTTTGCAATGGGAGGGAGCGGGGCGGGGACGGAGCTAAGCACCACCCCTCCTATTGCTGGCGGCCAACAAGGGACGGAGAGGGGGCGGGAGCTTGGCACACTAGCTCCTGCCCCGTCCCGCCTCCTCCCTTTGCAGAGAGTCGGTGAGGGGAAGGGAAGGGGGAGAACAGCTTAGCAGAGCTAAACTGTCTTCTTCCCCTGCCCAACGGCATTGCGGCTTCAGCGTATATGCACTGGGCTCAGGCCGTCTGAACGGGCGCACAAACGTTAGATTTCTGTGCCCGTTCACACGTTTTTATGGCGCCGGTGGGCACACGTCAAAACACCAACGGCCGTGTGAAAGAGCCCTCATAGTAATAAAACCAATAGTAGCGATAATGGCAATAGAGACTATCAAATAAAATGAGTCTTGGCATAACGTTAGTCCCTGCATGGCAGCTATAGGGCAAAAGAAAATGTACATTTAAAAGACGATATAACTAACTGTATATATCGTATTTTTTGCTTTATAAGGCCTTAGTCACAGGGGTGTTTTCTCCTGCGATTTGCGGATCGCATGACAGATGCGCATCCGCAAATCGCGTGACCGAGGCCGAAAAATCGCCCGACTGACTGAGCCCTAAGGGTGCATTCAGATGAGTGTGTACGTGTGCCATACATAGGTGCGCACAAAGCACGCACCCACATATGTGCACAAACACGCGTGAATGCAGGTCCGTGTAGCATTGCTTTCAATGGAACACATAGGATGCCGGCAACCCCTGCAGTGATTTTCAGAGAAAGGTTTGAAATATAAGCCCTCCCCTGAAAATCAGCCATGGCTTCTTTTTAAGGAAAAAAATAATAATATATACATATATAGGCTGAAGAATTCCTCTGCCACAGCTCTTCCTGATTGGTTGAGCGCTTTGACCAATCACAGCTATAATATATATATTTTAAAAAAAATTTTCTGCATCTAGGGCTCATTTAAGGGCTTTGACTAAGATTTCATATTGTCAAAGTTGCATCCATTTGCACGAAAACAGCATTTTTGTGCGAATCAAAAAAACGTCCTATTTTTTTGCAGGGGCGAATTGTTCACTAGTAAAAAATGGATATGTGACCACATTCATTAGAAAGCATTTGTTCTATGGATGGGGGAAAAACGCTCCTCTGACTGAGCCCTAAAAATCTATATATTTTGGAAGACGTTTTTCCATGAAATAGATCTTAAAAGACGCCCGAAGTGCAATTGGCTGTGTGTGTGGAAAAAAAAGGATGTCTGTGGTGCGATTGGCTGTGTGTGGCAAAAAGAAAAAAAAAAGATGCCCGCAGTGCGATTAGCTGTGTGTGTAAAAAAAAGGATGTCTGTTGTGCGATTGGCTGTGTGTGGCAAAAAGAAAAAAAACATGCCCACAGTGCGATTGGCTGTGTGGGGCAAAAAGAAAAAAAAAAAGATGCCCGCAGTGCGATTGGCTGTGTGTGGCAAAATGGGAAAAAAAAAGATGCCCGCAGTGCGATTGGCTGTGTGTGGGAAAAAAAGGATGTCTGTGGTGCGATTGGCTGTGTGTGGCAAAAAAAAAAAAAAAAAGATGCCCGCAGTGCGATTGGCTGTGTGTGGCAAAAAGAAAAGAAAGATGCCCGCAGTGCGATTGGCTGTGTGTGGCAAAAAGAAGAAAAAAAAAGATGCCCGCAGTGCGATTGGCTGTGTGTGGCAAAAAGGAAAAAAAAAAGATGCCCGCAGTGCGATTGGCTGTGTGTGGCAAAAAGGAAAAAAAAAAGATGCCCGCAGTGCGATTGGCTGTGTGTGGCAAAAAGAAAAAAAAATGATGCCCGCAGTCCGATTGGCTGTGTGTGGTGAAAAAAAAGGATGTCTGTGGTGCAATTGGCTGTGTGTGGCAAAAAGAAAAAAAAAAGATGCCCGCAGTGTGATTGGCTGTGTGTGGCAAAAAGAAAAAAAAAAGATGCCCGCAGTGCGATTGGCTGTGTGTGGAAAAAAAAGGATGTCTGTGGTGCGATTGGCTGTGTGGGGCAAAAAAAAAAATAAACATGCTGCAGTGCGATTGGCAGTGTGTGTAAAAGAAAGGGTGTCTGTGATGCGCTTGGCTGTGTGTGGCAAAAAGAAAAAAAATATGCCCGCAGTGTGATTGGCTGTGTGTGGCAAAAAGAAAAAAAAAAAAAGATGCCCGCAGTGCGATTGGCTGTGTGTGGCAAAAAGAAAAAAAAAAAAAGATGCCCGCAGTGCGATTGGCTGTGTGTGGCAAAAAGAAAAAAAAAAGATGCCCGCACTGCGATTGGCTGTGTGTGGAAAAAAAAGGATGTCTGTGGTGCGATTGGCTGTGTGTGGCAAAAAGAAAAAAAACATGCCCGCAGTGCGATTGGCTGTGTGTGGCAAAAAGAAAAAACAAAGATGCCCGCAGTGCGATTGACAGTGTGTGGAGAAGAAAGGGTGTCTATGGTGCGATTGGCTGTGTGTGGCAAAAAGGAAAAAAAAACATGCCCGCAGTGCGATTGGCTGTGTGTGGCAAAAAGAAAAAAAAAAGATGCCCGCAGTGCGATTGGCTGTGTGTGGCAAAAAGGAAAAAAAAAAGATGCCCGCAGTGTGATTGGCTGTGTGTGGGAAAAAAAGGATGTCTGTGGTGCGATTGGCTGTGTGTGGCAAAAAGAAAAGAAACATGCCCGCAGTGCGATTGGCTGTGTGTGGCAAAAAGAAAAGAAAGATGCCCGCAGTGCGATTGGCTGTGTGTGGCAAAAAGAAGAAAAAAAAAGATGCCCGCAGTGCGATTGGCTGTGTGTGGCAAAAAGGAAAAAAAAAAGATGCCCGCAGTGCGATTGGCTGTGTGTGGCAAAAAGGAAAAAAAAAAGATGCCCGCAGTGCGATTGGCTGTGTGTGGCAAAAAGAAAAAAAAATGATGCCCGCAGTCCGATTGGCTGTGTGTGGTGAAAAAAAAGGATGTCTGTGGTGCAATTGGCTGTGTGTGGCAAAAAGAAAAAAAAAAGATGCCCGCAGTGTGATTGGCTGTGTGTGGCAAAAAGAAAAAAAAAAGATGCCCGCAGTGCGATTGGCTGTGTGTGGAAAAAAAAGGATGTCTGTGGTGCGATTGGCTGTGTGGGGCAAAAAAAAAAATAAACATGCTGCAGTGCGATTGGCAGTGTGTGTAAAAGAAAGGGTGTCTGTGATGCGCTTGGCTGTGTGTGGCAAAAAGAAAAAAAATATGCCCGCAGTGTGATTGGCTGTGTGTGGCAAAAAGAAAAAAAAAAAAAGATGCCCGCAGTGCGATTGGCTGTGTGTGGCAAAAAGAAAAAAAAAAAAAGATGCCCGCAGTGCGATTGGCTGTGTGTGGCAAAAAGAAAAAAAAAAGATGCCCGCACTGCGATTGCCTGTGTGTGGAAAAAAAAGGATGTCTGTGGTGCGATTGGCTGTGTGTGGCAAAAAGAAAAAAAACATGCCCGCAGTGCGATTGGCTGTGTGTGGCAAAAAGAAAAAACAAAGATGCCCGCAGTGCGATTGACAGTGTGTGGAGAAGAAAGGGTGTCTATGGTGCGATTGGCTGTGTGTGGCAAAAAGGAAAAAAAAACATGCCCGCAGTGCGATTGGCTGTGTGTGGCAAAAAGAAAAAAAAAAGATGCCCGCAGTGCGATTGGCTGTGTGTGGCAAAAAGGAAAAAAAAAAGATGCCCGCAGTGTGATTGGCTGTGTGTGGGAAAAAAAGGATGTCTGTGGTGCGATTGGCTGTGTGTGGCAAAAAGAAAAGAAACATGCCCGCAGTGCGATTGGCTGTGTGTGGCAAAAAGAAGAAAAAAAAAAGATGCCCGCAGTGCGATTGGCTGTGTGTGGCAAAAAGGAAAAAAAAAAGATGCCCGCAGTGCGATTGGCTGTGTGTGGCAAAAAGGAAAAAAAAAAGATGCCCGCAGTGCGATTGGCTGTGTGTGGCAAAAAGGAAAAAAAAGGATGCCTGCAGTGCGATTGACAATGTGTAGAAAAGAAAGGGTGTCTGTGATGCGATTGGCTGTGTGTGGCAAAAAGCAAAAAAAAAACATGCCTGCAGTGCGATTGGCTGTGTCTGGAAATAAACGGTGTCTATGGTGCGATTGGCTGTGTGTGGCAAAAAGGAAAAAAAAACATGCCCGCAGTGCGATTGGCTGTGTGTGGCAAAAAGGAAAAAAAAAAAGATGCCCGCAGTGCGATTGGCTGTGTGTGGAAAAAAAAGGATGTCTGTGGTGCGATTGGCTGTGTGTGGCAAAAAGAAAAAAAAAAAAAGATGCCCGCAGTGCGATTGGCTGTGTGTGGCAAAAAGAAAAAAAAAAGATGCCCGCAGTGCGATTGGCTGTGTGTGTAAAAGAAAGGGTCTCTGTGATGCGATTGGCTGTGTGTGGCAAAAAGAAAGAAAAAAAAAGATGCCCGCAGTGCGATTGGCTGTGTGTGGCAAAAAGAAAAAAAAAAGATGCCCGCAGTGCGATTGGCTGTGTGTGGGGAAAAAAAAGGATGTCTGTTGTGCGATTGGCTGTGTGTGGCAAAAAGAAAAGAAAAAAAAAGATGCCCGCAGTGCGATTGGCTGTGTGTGGCAAAAAGAAAAAAAAAAAAAACATGCCCGCAGTGCGATTGGCTGTGTGTGTAAAAGAAAGGGTGTCTGTGATGCGATTGGCTGTGTGTGGCAAAAAGCAAAAATAAAAAAAGATGCCCACAGTGCGATTGGCTGTGTGTGGCAAAAAGCAATAAAAAAAAAGATGCC
This sequence comes from Eleutherodactylus coqui, assembly GCF_035609145.1. Classification (NCBI taxonomy): domain Eukaryota; kingdom Metazoa; phylum Chordata; class Amphibia; order Anura; family Eleutherodactylidae; genus Eleutherodactylus; species Eleutherodactylus coqui. Next base: position 106,124,232 of record NC_089847.1, read on the forward strand.
CACAGTGCGATTGGCTGTGTGTGTGGAAATAAAAGGATGTCTGTGGTGCGATTGGCTGTGTGTGGCAAAAAGAAAAAAAAAAGATGCCCGCAGTGCGATTAGCTGTGTGTGTAAAAAAAAGGATGTCTGTTGTGCGATTGGCTGTGTGTGGCAAAAAGAAAAAAAACATGCCCACAGTGCGATTGGCTGTGTGTGGCAAAAAGAAAAAAAAAGATGCCCGCAGTGCGATTAGCTGTGTGTGGAAAAAAAAGGATGTCTGTGGTGCGATTGGCTGTGTGTGGCAAAAAGAAAAAAAAAAGATGCCCGCAGTGCGATTAGCTGTGTGTGTAAAAAAAAAAGGATGTCTGTTGTGCGATTGGCTGTGTGTGGCAAAAAGAAAAAAAACATGCCCACAGTGTGATTGGCTGTGTGTGGCAAAAAGAAAAAAAAAAGATGCCCACAGTGCGATTGGCTGTGTGTGGCAAAAAGAAAAAAAAAAGATGCCCGCAGTGCGATTAGCTGTGTGTGTAAAAAAAAGGATGTCTGTTGTGCGATTGGCTGTGTGTGGCAAAAAGAAAAAAAAAAAAAACATGCCCGCAGTGCGATTGGCTATGTGTGGCAAAAAGAAAAAAAAAAAGATGCCCGCAGTGCGATTGGCTGTGTGTGTGGAAAAAAAAAGGATGTCTGTGGTGCCATTGGCTGTGTGGGGCAAAAAAAAAACAAAAACATGCCGCAGTGCGATTGGCAGTGTGAGTAAAAGAAAGGGTGTCTGTGATGCGATTGGCTGTGTGTGGCAAAAAGCAAAAAAAAAAAAAGATGCCCGCAGTGCGATTGGCTGTGTGTGGCAAAAAGCAAAAAAAAATAAAGATGCCCGCAGTGCGATTGGCTGTGTGTGGCAAAAAGCAAAAAAAAAAAAAAGATGCCCACAGTGCGATTGGCTGTGTGTGGCAAAAAGCAAAAAAAAATACATGCCCGCAGTGCGATTGGCTGTGTGTGGCAAAAAGGAAAAAAAATAAAAACATGCCCGCAGTGCGATTAGCTGTGTGTGGAAAAAAAAGGATGTCTGTTGTGCGATTGGCTGTGTGTGGCAAAAAGAAAAAAAACATGCCCGCAGTGTGATTGGCTGTGTGTGGCAAAAAGAAAAAAAAGATGCCCGCAGTGCGATTGGCTGTGTGTGGCAAAAAGAAAAAAAAAGATGCCCGCAGTGCGATTGGCTGTGTGTGGGGAAGAAAAAGGATGTCTGTTGTGCGATTGGCTGTGTGTGGCAAAAAGAAAAAATTTAAAAAAAAGATGCCCGCAGTGCGAATGGCTGTGTGTGGCAAAAAGAAAAAAATAAAAACATGCCCGCAGTGCGATTGGCTGTGTGTGGCTAAAAGGAAAAAAAAAAAAAACATGCCCGCAGTGCGATTAGCTGTGTGTGGAAAAAAAAGGATGTCTGTTGTGCGATTGGCTGTGTGTGGCAAAAAGAAAAAAAACATGCCCGCAGTGTGATTGGCAGTGTGTGGCAAAAAGAAAAAAAACATGCCCGCAGTGCGATTGGCTGTGTGTGGCAAAAAGAAAAAAAAAAGATGCCTGCAGTGCGATTGGCTGTGTGTGGTGAAAAAAAAGGATGTCTGTGGTGCAATTGGCTGTGTGTGGCAAAAGGAAAAAAAAAAGATGCCCGCAGTGTGATTGGCTGTGTGTGGCAAAAAGAAAAAAAAAAGATGCCCGCAGTGCGATTGGCTGTGTGTGGAAAAAAAAGGATGTCTGTGGTGCGATTGGCTGTGTGGGGCAAAAATAAAAATAAACATGCTGCAGTGCGATTGGCAGTGTGTGTAAAAGAAAGGGTGTCTGTGATGCGATTGGCTGTGTGTGGCAAAAAGAAAAAAAATATGCCCGCAGTGTGATTGGCTGTGTGTGGCAAAAAGAAAAAAAAAAAAAGATGCCCGCAGTGCGATTGGCTGTGTGTGGCAAAAAGAAAAAAAAAAAAAGATGCCCGCAGTGCGATTGGCTGTGTGTGGCAAAAAGAAAAAAAAAAGATGCCCGCACTGCGATTGGCTGTGTGTGGAAAAAAAAGGATGTCTGTGGTGCGATTGGCTGTGTGTTGCAAAAAGAAAAAACAAAGATGCCCGCAGTCGATTGACAGTGTGTGGAGAAGAAAGGGTGTCTATGGTGCGATTGGCTGTGTGTGGCAAAAAGGAAAAAAAAACATGCCCGCAGTGCGATTGGCTGTGTGTGGCAAAAAGAAAAAAAAAAAGATGTCCGCAGTGCGATTGGCTGTGTGTGGCAAAAAGGAAAAAAAAAACATGTCCGCAGTGCGATTGGCTGTGTGTGGGAAAAAAAGGATGTCTGTGGTGCGATTGGCTGTGTGTGGCAAAAAGAAAAGAAACATGCCCGCAGTGCGATTGGCTGTGTGTGGCAAAAAGAAGAAAAAAAAAGATGCCCGCAGTGCGATTGGCTGTGTGTGGCAAAAAGGAAAAAAAAAAGATGCCCGCAGTGCGATTGGCTGTGTGTGGCAAAAAGGAAAAAAAAAAGATGCCCGCAGTGCGATTGGCTGTGTGTGGCAAAAAGAAAAAAAATAAAAGATGCCCGCAGTGCGATTGGCTGTGTGTGGCAAAAAGAAAAAAAAAAGATGCTCGCAGTGCGATTGGCTGTGTGTGGAAAAAAAGGATGTCTGTGGTGCGATTGGCTGTGTGTGGCAAAAAGAAAAAAAGAAAAAGATGCCCGCAGTGCGATTGGCTGTGTGTGGCAAAAAGAAAAAAAAAAGATGCCCGCAGTGCGATTGGCTGTGTGTGTAAAAGAAAGGGTGTCTGTGATGCGATTGGCTGTGTGTGGCAAAAAGCAAAAAAAAAAAAAGATGCCCACAGTGCGATTGGCTGTGTGTGGCAAAAAGCAAAAAACAAAAAAGATGCCCACAGTGCGATTGGCTGTGTGTGGCAAAAAGAAAAAAAAAAAAACATGTCCTCAGTGCGATTGGCTGTGTGTGGCAAAAAGAAAAAAAAAAAAAGATGCCCGCAGTGCGATTGGCTGTGTGTGGGAAAAAGAAAAAAAAAAAAAGATGCCCGCAGTGCGATTGGCTGTGTGTGGCAAAAAGAAAAAAAAACATGCCCGCAGTGCGATTGGCTGTGTGTTGAAAAAAAAGGATGTCTGTGGTGCGATTGGCTGTGTGGCAAAAAGAAAACAAAGATGCCCGCAGTGCGATTGGCTGTGTGTGGCAAAAAGAAAAAAAAACATGCCCGCAGTGCGATTGGCTGTGTGTTGAAAAAAAAGGATGTCTGTTGTGCGATTGGCTGTGTGGCAAAAAGAAAACATAGATGCCCGCAGTGCGATTGGCTGTGTGTGGCAAAAAGAAAAAACAAATATGCCCGCAGTGCGATTGGTTGTGTGTGGCGAAAAGGAAAAAAAAAAGATACCCGCAGTGCGATTGGCAGTGTGTGGAAAAGAAACGGTGTCTGTGATGCGATTGGCTGTGTGTGGCAAAAAGCAAAAAAAAGATGCACGCAGTGCGATTGGCTGTGTGTGGCAAAAAGAAAAAAAAAATCATGCCCGCAGTGCGATTGGTTGTGTGTGGCAAAAAGCAAAAAAAAACATGCCCGCAGTGCGATTGGCTGTGTGTGGCAAAAAGGAAAAAAAAAAGATGCCCGCAGTGCGATTGGCTGTATGTGGGGGAAAAAAGGATGTCTGTGGTGCGATTGGCTGTGTGTGGCAAAAATAAAAGAAACATGCCCGCAGCGCGATTGGCTGTGTGTGGCAAAAAGAAAAAAAAAGATGCCCGCAGTGCGATTGGCTGTATGTGGGGGAAAAAAGGATGTCTGTGGTGCGATTGGCTGTGTGTGGCAAAAATAAAAGAAACATGCCCGCAGCGCGATTGGCTGTGTGTGGCAAAAAGAAGAAAAAAGATGCCCGCAGTGCGATTGGCTGTGTGTGGCAAAAAGGAAGAAAAAAGATGCCCGCAGTGCGATTGGCTGTGTGTGGGGAAAAAAGGATGTCTGTGGTGCGATTGGCTGTGTGTGGCAAAAAGAAAAAAAACATGCCCGCAGTGCGATTGGCTGTGTGTGGCAAAAAGAAGAAAAAAGATGCCCGCAGTGCGATTGGCTGTGTGTGGCAAAAAGGAAGAAAAAAGATGCCCGCAGTGCGATTGGCTGTGTGTGGAAAAAAAGGATGTCTGTGGTGCGATTGGCTGTGTGTGGCAAAAAGAAAAAAAGAAAAAGATGCCCGCAGTGCGATTGGCTGTGTGTGGCAAAAAGAAAAAAAGAAAAAGATGCCCGCAGTGCGATTGGCTGTGTGTGTAAAAGAAAGGGTGTCTGTGATGCGATTGGCTGTGTGTGGCAAAAAGAAAAAAAAAAAAACATGCCCGCAGTGCGATTGGCTGTGTGTGGCAAAAAGAAAAAAAAATAAAAAGATGCCCGCAGTGCGATTGGCTGTGTGTGGCAAAAAGAAAAAAAAAAGATGCCCGCACTGCGATTGGCTGTGTGTGGAAAAAAAAGGATGTCTGTGGTGCGATTGGCTGTGTGTGGCAAAAAGAAAAAAAACATGCCCGCAGTGCGATTGGCTGTGTGTGGCAAAAAGAAAAAACAAAGATGCTCGCAGTGCGATTGGCTGTGTGTGGCAAAAAGAAAAAAAAAAATATGCCCGCAATGCGATTGGCTGTGTGTGGCAAAAAGAAAAAACAAATATGCCCGCAGTGCGATTGGTTGTGTGTGGCGAAAAGGAAAAAAAAAAGATGCCCGCAGTGCGATTGGCAGTGTGTGGAAAAGAAACGGTTTCTGTGATGCGATTGGCTGTGTGTGGCAAAAAGCAAAAAAAAGATGCCCGCAGTGCGATTGGCTGTGTGTGGCAAAAAGAAAAAAAAAATCATACCCGCAGTGCGATTGGTTGTGTGTGGCAAAAAGCAAAAAAAAACATGCCCGCAGTGCGATTGGCTGTGTGTGGCAAAAAGGAAAAAAAAAAGATGCCCGCAGTGCGATTGGCTGTGTGTGGCAAAAAGAAAAAAAACATGCCCGCAGTGCGATTGGCTGTGTGTGGCAAAAAGAAGAAAAAAGATGCCCGCGGTGCGATTGGCTGTGTGTGGCAAAAAGGAAGAAAAAAGATGCCCGCAGTGCGATTGGCTGTGTGTGGAAAAAAAGGATGTCTGTGGTGCGATTGGCTGTGTGTGGCAAAAAGAAAAAGATGCCCGCAGTGCGATTGGCTGTGTGTGGCAAAAAGAAAAAAAGAAAAAGATGCCCGCAGTGCGATTGGCTGTGTGTGTAAAAGAAAGGGTGTCTGTGATGCGATTGGCTGTGTGTGGCAAAAAGAAAAAAAAAAAAACATGCCCGCAGTGCGATTGGCTGTGTGTGGCAAAAATAAAAAAAAATAAAAAGATGCCCGCAGTGCGATTGGCTGTGTGTGGCAAAAAGAAAAAAAAAAGATGCCCGCACTGCGATTGGCTGTGTGTGGAAAAAAAAGGATGTCTGTGGTGCGATTGGCTGTGTGTGGCAAAAAGAAAAAAAACATGCCCGCAGTGCGATTGGCTGTGTGTGGCAAAAAGAAAAAAAACATGCCCGCAGTGCGATTGGCTGTGTGTGGCAAAAAGAAAAAACAAAGATGCCCGCAGTGCGATTGACAGTGTGTGGAGAAGAAAGGGTGTCTATGGTGCGATTGGCTGTGTGTTGCAAAAAGGAAAAAAAAACATGCCCGCAGTGCGATTGGCTGTGTGTGGCAAAAAGAAAAAAAAAAACATGCCCGCAGTGCGATTGGCTGTGTGTGGCAAAAAGGGAAAAAAAAAGATGCCCGCAGTGCGATTGGCTGTGTGTGGGAAAAAAAGGATGTCTGTGATGCGATTCGCTGTGTGTGGAAAAAAGAAAAGAAACATGCCCGCAGTGTGATTGGCTGTGTGTGGCAAAAAGAAAAAAAAAAAGATGCCCGCAGTGCGATTGGCTGTGTGTCGCAAAAAGAAAAAAAAAAGATGCCCGCAGTGCGATTGGCTGTGTGTGGAAAAAAAGGATGTCTGTGGTGCGATTGGCTGTGTGTGGCAAAAAGAAAAAAAGAAAAAGATGCCCGCAGTGCGATTGGCTGTGTGTGGCAAAAAGAAAAGAAGAAAAAGATGCCCGCAGTGCGATTGGCTGTGTGCGGCAAAAAGAAAAAAAAAAGATGCCCGCAGTGCGATTGGCTGTGTGTGTAAAAGAAAGGGTCTCTGTGATGCGATTGGCTGTGTGTGGCAAAAAGAAAAAAAAAAAAAGATGCCCGCAGTGCGATTGGCTGTGTGTGGCAAAAAGAAAAAAAAAAGATGCCCGCAGTGCGATTGGCTGTGTGTGGAAAAAAAAGGATGTCTGTGGTGCGATTGGCTGTGTGTGGCAAAAAGAAAAAAAAAAGATGCCCGCAGTGCGATTGGCTGTGTGTGTAAAAGAAAGGGTGTCTGTGATGCGATTGGCTGTGTGTGGCAAAAAGCAAAAAAAAAAAAAAGATGCCCACAGTGCGATTGGCTGCGTGTGGCAAAAAGCAAAAAAAAAAAAAGATGCCTGCAGTGCGATTGGCTGTGTGTGGCAAAAAGAAAAAAAAAAGAAGATGCCCGCAGTGCGATTGGCTGTGTGTGGCAAAAAGAAAAAAACATGTCCGCAGTGCGATTCGCTGTGTGTGGCAAAAAGAAAAAAAAAAGATGCCCGCAGTGCGATTGGCTGTGTGTGGAAAAAAAAGGATGTCTGTGGTGCGATTGGCTGTCTGTGGCAAAAAGAAAAAAAAAAAGAAGATGCCCGCAGTGCGATTGGCTGTGTGTGGCAAAAAGAAAAAAACATGTCCGCAGTGCGATTCGCTGTGTGTGGCAAAAAGAAAAAAAAAAGATGCCCGCAGTGCGATTGGCTGTGTGTGGAAAAAAAAGGATGTCTGTGGTGCGATTGGCTGTGTGTGGCAAAAAGAAAAAAAAAAAAAGATGCCCGCAGTGCGATTGGCTGTGTGTGGCAAAAAAAAAAAAAATAAAAGATGCCCGCAGTGCGATTGGCTGTGTGTGGCAAAAAGAAAAAAAAAAAAAGATGCCCGCAGTGCGATTGGCTGTGTGTGGCAAAAAGAAAAAAAAAAGATGCTCGCAGTGCGATTGGCTGTGTGTGGAAAAAAAGGATGTCTGTGGTGCGATTGGCTGTGTGTGGCAAAAAGAAAAAAAGAAAAAGATGCCCGCAGTGCGATTGGCTGTGTGTGGCAAAAAGAAAAAAAAAAGATGCCCGCAGTGCGATTGGCTGTGTGTGTAAAAGAAAGGGTGTCTGTGATGCGATTGGCTGTGTGTGGCAAAAAGCAAAAAAAAAAAAAGATGCCCACAGTGCGATTGGCTGTGTGTGGCAAAAAGCAAAAAACAAAAAAGATGCCCACAGTGCGATTGGCTGTGTGTGGCAAAAAGATTAAAAAAAAAACATGTCCTCAGTGCGATTGGCTGTGTGTGGCAAAAAGAAAAAAAAAAAAAGATGCCCGCAGTGCGATTGGCTGTGTGTGGGAAAAAGAAAAAAAAAAAAAGATGCCCGCAGTGCGATTGGCTGTGTGTGGCAAAAAGAAAAAAAAAACATGCCCGCAGTGCGATTGGCTGTGTGTGGAAAAAAAAGGATGTCTGTGGTGCGATTGGCTGTGTGGCAAAAAGAAAACAAAGATGCCCGCAGTGCGATTGGCTGTGTGTGGCAAAAAGAAAAAAAAACATGCCCGCAGTGCGATTGGCTGTGTGTTGAAAAAAAAGGATGTCTGTTGTGCGATTGGCTGTGTGGCAAAAAGAAAACATAGATGCCCGCAGTGCGATTGGCTGTGTGTGGCAAAAAGAAAAAAAAAAATATGCCCGCAATGCGATTGGCTGTGTGTGGCAAAAAGAAAAAACAAATATGCCCGCAGTGCGATTGGTTGTGTGTGGCGAAAAGGAAAAAAAAAAGATGCCCGCAGTGCGATTGGCAGTGTGTGGAAAAGAAACGGTGTCTGTGATGCGATTGGCTGTGTGTGGCAAAAAGCAAAAAAAAGATGCCCGCAGTGCGATTGGCTGTGTGTGGCAAAAAGGAAAAAAAAAAGATGCCCGCAGTGCGATTGGCTGTATGTGGGGGAAAAAAGGATGTCTGTGGTGCGATTGGCTGTGTGTGGCAAAAATAAAAGAAACATGCCCGCAGCGCGATTGGCTGTGTGTGGCAAAAAGAAAAAAAAAGATGCCCGCAGTGCGATTGGCTGTATGTGGGGGGAAAAAGGATGTCTGTGGTGCGATTGGCTGTGTGTGGCAAAAATAAAAGAAACATGCCCGCAGCGCGATTGGCTGTGTGTGGCAAAAAGAAGAAAAAAGATGCCCGCAGTGCGATTGGCTGTGTGTGGCAAAAAGGAAGAAAAAAGATGCCCGCAGTGCAATTGGCTGTGTGTGGGGAAAAAAGGATGTCTGTGGTGCGATTGGCTGTGTGTGGCAAAAAGAAAAAAAACATGCCCGCAGTGCGATTGGCTGTGTGTGGCAAAAAGAAAAAAAAAGATGCCCGCAGTGCGATTGACAGTGTGTGGAGAAGAAAGTGTGTCTGTGATGCGATTGGCTGTGTGTGGCAAAAAGCAAAAAAAAAAAGATGCCCGCAGTGGGATTGGCTGTGTGTGGCAAAAAGGAAAAAAAAACATGCCCGCAGTGCGGGCTAGAGTGGGGGCAGAGCTATAGGGCTTCTCTCAGATTTCCCATAGCAAATATATAGAGGGTGGGGCTAGAGCTTGGATCCTCTAGCCCCACCCCCTCCACCCACGCTTTCTGGAAAGCCCTCGGGAAAGCCCCATAACTCCACCCACTCTCTATTTCTGCTATATGGAAATCCCTGGGGGTGAGCATCCCCTACTGCTCTGAACTGCTGGAGAATTGCCCACCAGCAGAGCTGGAGGAATACCCCGCTGGTTACAGCAGGACATTTTAAAACATGCTGCCGAGAAGCACATTGTAAATGTCCTGTTGTAAATTCCTGTTAGTCCCCGCAGGGATTAGGGGAACCCTCAGGGAGTCCCCTCATCCCCGCGAGGACTAATAGGAGTTTACAGCAGTCATTTAAAATGTGCTTCTGGACAGCGGGTTTTAAATGTCCTGCATAAGCTCCTGATCCCATAGGGGTCAATGGAAACTCCTGCACAGAGCACACCAAAAATAGGACAGGTCCTATCTTTGGTGCACACCGCAGAGCTGCATGTGACCTGCAGCATGTCCTATCTTTGTTAGGTGTGCGAACCGTTTCACGCACCTACATTCTTTCATGTGAGCCCTTCTATAGGAACCCATTGGTTCTTTTAGAAGCGCTCTTTTTGCCCGCGCAAAAAATAAACACTTGCCTGACCCAGAAAAAGCCTTTAAATGAAATGTATAACCGGGTCATTAATGAATCATGTCAGCAAGGGGATTGGAATACCTAAGAGATGGTCTCTTGCCAGGAAAAACTGGGACAAGCCGGGAGTCGGCTAATTCTGACTAGGGGGCGCAATTTATTTCAACTTTAAGGGGGATTTCCTTTTCAGGTAGACACCTTTTTTCCCCCAGCAGATTTGTAGTGGTCACCTGGTTCATATATTCCCTGTGACACAGAGGGACAACCAACAGCCAATGCATGGCTAATCATTTCATTGACAAATCTAGGATCCACCTTTTAGCTCTCTTCACCGGGGTCATCAGCTGTCAAGTCCACAATACATAGGAATAGGAAAGGAACTGCTGTATCCGCCTATGTATTGTATCTACTATGGTGGACTAATAATTGTGGAAATGAATTCATCTCCAAACCACATGTAAGGTATGGGGCTGATGGATCGAGAACGTAGGATGTTAATGCTGATTTTCTGGTTGCATCGTCTTATTTGGTATTGTGATATAACCTGACTAAGTTTTTGGCAGATTACTGAAGGCTCGTGGTTGTCATCTGGCAGAGAAGCTACTGGACGAGCCCCCACAGAAGATACTTTGGTGCAGATGGAGAAACAAGCAGGTATGTGAAATTATCCACTTATTGGTATGTAATAAACTATGGTAGGAGCTGGTGCGGTGCGCATGGCTGAACCACCAGGGAGCTGCAGTTACCGATGTGCTACAGAAGACTGGGAGCTCTAGCTATCAATATACCACAAAGGAATGGGAACTATATCACCAGGGCCTTTAAATGTCACCGGGTCGCCAGGGCCTCTGGATATTGCGGCAGTTATGCACTTGAGAATCTTAATGAGGTCATTCAAATCATTTGGGTTTCATTTTCTTGCAGACTTGGAAGAAGAGTGTGCAGTCTGGAAGAGTCATGAGGAAGAGGAAGAACCCCAACCCCAGCCTGAAGTTCTGGAGGGAAGAGAGCTGTCCAGATGCCATACAAATTCATCTTCCCTGTCAGATTGCAGCTGGAACAAGCGGAGGACATTGGGTGCCAGATTCGGAATCCTTATTTTCCCAGTTTTCAAAATAAAGATTTCAAAATAAAATGAAATTTTAACAAGTGCTGTTCAGGTTTTTTTTTTTGAAAAGGCAAAAAAAAAAAAGGGCCAACATTGAGGACCGTAGATGCAGTGGTCGGCTAAGGGAGGTTGGTGCAGTAGATGAAAGACACATCATGCTTACTTCCCTTCCAAATCAGAAAATGTCCAATAGTGCCACCAGCTCAGAACTAGTAGAGACCAGTGGGACCCAGGCACACCCATCTACTGTTCAGAGAAGTCTGGTCAGAAGTGATCTTCATGGATGATTTGTGGCCAAAAAGTCAAACCTCCCAAGTAGAAACAAGACCGAGCGACTCAACTATACAAAAAACATAGTGCAGCAGATGAAAGACACATCAGAGCACATTTACAAAAGAGCACATTTCCCACAGTAAAAAAGTACGCAGGTGCCTGTAATTTCCTGGGACCGAGTCCCTTAGGACTATTTCAGACGACCGTATAGCGGCTCGGTTTTCATGCCGAGCCGATATACGGTGTCCTTGTCTGCAGGGTGGGGAGGATGGAAGAGCCAGGAGCAGGAATTGAGCTCCCGCCGCTTCCCTGCCCCTCACCACTATTTGCAATGGGAGGGGTGGGGGCAGAGCTAAGCACCGGGACTTAGCTGCGCCCCTGACTCGCCCCCTCCTATTGCAAATAGTGGCAAGGGGCGGAGAGGGGGCGGGAGCTCAGCTCCTGCTCCTGGCTCTTCCATCCTCGCCCCCCTGCAGACAAGAACACCGTATATCGGCTCGGCGTGAAAACCGAGCCGATACACGGTCGTCTGAAATAGCCCTAAGGGACTCAGTCCCAGGAAATTACAGGCATCTGCGTACTTTTTCACTGTGGGAAATGTGCTCTTTTGTAAATGTGCTCTGATGTGTTTTTCATCTGTTGCACATTATATATACGGTTGTCTAAATAAGCCCTTAGGCAGAGATCCCTTCACATGTGCAATCCTTTGGTGAGTGTTATGCCCAAAAGTTTATAAACACCTAGAGACCTAAGGATGTAGCAGAGCCAGTAGGGTGTAGCTGTGTTTTCTCCAGTCATGGTAAGATTACGGCAACTCGCAATGAATCTTGTGATCATCAAAAGAAAATCTGACTGCATTCTCATAAGTAATTGTTCAGTTCAGAAAATGGTGACTGCCCTGCACTGGTGCCAGGTTGGCATTACCCCCTCAGTATGTGTTGTACATGGTACCAGTAATGCCTTCTTTTGCCTTGACAGAATTTGCAGTCATGATTGATGTCCGCACGGCTCCAGGATCCAACCTTTACCCAGTCTTGTTTGTAGATGACAAGCCGCTCAGCAAGTATGCATTTGTGCTGACAAGTGGGAGCCCCGTGGCCACCGACAGGGGTGAGCATCTCGGAGATGAATGAGATTTACATAGATATTCTTACACTGTGGGTTGACATCTTGATGCCTGAATCTATAACTTTGTACTTGTTAGCTGCACTGTTCAGACACGGTCTTCTGTGTCTGGCAAACATGGTTGTCGTCCCATTCTGTCTGTTCCCTGAGCTTGTGTTTGGTGTCTTCCAGGCCTCCTAGGGTTAATAGCTTCAGGCCTCCTGTAGCTGCCCTGGGCCTTTCAGACCTTGCTGCAGTGTTGTGTAAAAACACATGCATGTAAAGCATACCATTTTTGTTTTTAAGGGCTTATTCAGATGACCGTATATCGGCCGGGTATTCACGCCCGGCCAATATACGGCGTCCCTCTCTGGGGTGAGCTCAGAGCACTGCTCCCGGCTCTTCCAGCCTTCTCCTCCTGCAGAGAGGGACGCCGTATATCGGCCAGGTGTGAATACCCGGCCAATATACGGTCGTCTGAATAAGCCCTAATATTGTATGCACTGTATACCTTTTTGATAAATTTGATCCAGTTTTGCAAATTTTTTTTTAATGTTTAATAAAGTTTTGTAGTTGAACGCCTTTTTTTTAATTTTTTTAAAGTCCCCATTTATGCCCATGTTTGCGGCTCCTGACAATTTTGCCACGGAGGTGGCATGGGATTGGAATTATAATCATATGTCAATTTATCATCAATTCTCATCAGCATTGTGGGCTATCGCCCACCACTTTCAAAGAGGGTCGCTGCCTGGCCCTGCCAACCCTCTGCAGTGTGTGCCTCCGGTTCCTCCTCACCCAAGACGCACTTATAAATAGACATGAGGCTGGTGTGGCTATCAAGACAGCGTGTGGCATGAGGGCAGCTGAACGCTGCGCATGGACAGTTTGGTGTGCGCTGTGGACGCAGGGTCGTGCGGGGGAGTTGGGCAGCATGTAACCCAGGAGAAGAGGCAGCGGTGTCACCCGCAGGCAGTTATTGTCCTTGGTTGCAGCTAGTGTGGTGCTTAGCTAAGATGTGCCAGCGCATGTGCCTTGCTACCTTTGGTCTGTCCCAAGTAAATTGTTAGAGGGGTGACCGCCAGGCTCTTGCCCCCAATTTGGCTTAATAGTGGGACCTGAGAGCCTCAGATGCACCCATGCATGCTGCCCCTGCCATTCCCTATCCATTTCTGTGGTGTTTCAATGACTTTCTGATTTTTTTTCAGATGTTTCACACAACCTCCCCCATGCGGAGCGTCGGTCAGCTTGAAAAATGCTCCAGTCCCCCATTGACTTCAATGGGGTTCGTTATTCGAAACGAGCTCCTGAGCATTACGAAAAGTTCGACTCGAGTAACGAGCACCTGAGCATTTTGGTGCTCGCTCATCTCTAGTCCCAACCATCTGCTAAAAGCCACTGCCCTCTAATGTGGGCCACCATCTTCTACCATGGACTAGTGGCCTCTAATGAGGGTAACATCCTCTACCATGTGCTACTGGCCTTGTTGACAATCATCCCACCTCCAGTCAACGTTTTACAATATGCAAAGTGAAAGTTGATACAAAAGAAGTAAACATTATTGTAGCGTTTGGCTTGAACAACTTAATAACTTTTTTAAAAGCCTTTCATTCAAACAAACAGGCTGTGCGGCTGCTCGGCGGGCGGAGATCTGTGGTGGGACGTTGCATTGGTCTCTTATCATTCACAAGTGTCATCACATTTCCTAAAGGTTAGTTGACATGACCGTTGGGAACCTCCGTCGCTGATTTTCACTTTAAAAAACAGGATGAAATAGCGCAGAAAGCAGAGATCTCCCTCCCTCTCTCTCTCCCTCTCCCTCTCTTTCCCTCTCTCTCTCCCTCTCCCGCCTTCTCTCCCCTCTTCTCTCCCCTCTTCTCTTCCCCCCTCTCTTCCCCCCTCTCTTCCCCCCTCTCTCTCTCCTCCACCACCCCCTCTCACCCCTGCGGTCCCCCCGAATCTTCGGGGACGAGCCAGCAGGTACTCAAAAAAGGCGATGCTCTCTCGAGTATATCGCCTTACCGAGTATGCTCGCTGATCTCTAATTATATTCCAGAGAGCCAAGCTGTCTATTAATCATTATGTGACATACTGTATGTTGTGTTACTACAACTTCTGCGGTGCAACACGAACCCTCTGTACAGTAGATAAAGCTACACATAGAGGTAACAGCTTATTCAGAACGGGGTCAAAGTCTAGAGCCACAGCTATTAATGGGGTTGTCTGGGACTGCGATACTGATAAGCTATCCTCAGTCTATCAGGACTCAAGCTGATCACCTGTCTAAAGTGACCGCAGCACTCAAGCGTACTCCATGGCCACTTCACTGCATATCACGCACAGCGCCATACATTTCATAGCAGCTGAGCTTGGTGTGACAGCAGCTCAATTCCATTTTCCTGAATTGGACTGAGCTGCTCCTAGGTCACCGATGAAAAGGATGTCCTAGTCCTGATAAGAGGCTGCAGTGCTCACCCAAGCACCATAGGGGATTGATCGTGGGGGTCCCAAGCAGCGTATCTCCACCAATCTGATATTGATGACCTATCCTGAGGATAGGTCATTAATATCTTAGTCAATGAAAACCCCGTTAGGTATAGAAGCTACTACCTACATAATTTAGAAGTATTGCAAGGTTTGTTGTTCTAATAGGTGTAGGTACCGGTGGTACCATGTGTCTTAAAAAGGAGAGAGGAAAATAGCAACAAAAAAAACATATTCTGTAAATTAAATTGTGATACGTTGTAATTGTGCACTGTGGACACCAGATGGCACTATTTGTAATGTATAAAATTAGTGAACTGCTGGCTGATTTGTCCCTATGTTAACCCTTGAGTGAACTGAAACAGTTGAAGCCTGTTTTAGATTCACCTTTGCTAAAAGTTTGGTTTGATGTTAAGCTGGACCATGGGTGGCTTGTCTCAGCCAAACCCAGTAAAAGGAGAAGGAAGGAGAAGAATAGGACGAGAAAGTAGGAAACAACAGGGGGAAGAAGGAAAAAGAAGAATGGAAAAGAGGGAAAAGATAGAGAAGGGAAAGAAGAAAGGGGTGAAAAAGGAAGAAAAAAGGGGAAGACTGGAAAAAGAAGAAGAAAAAAATATTTTCTTCATTCTTTTACATTCTCCTCCTTCTTCTCATCCGTCTTCTTTTATTTTCCTTTTCTTCCTTGTTGTTTCTTCTTTAACTTTACCTTAAAAACAGATGAAAGGTACTTAGATACACTTCTAGATGATCTGGGGGTGTTTTATGGCTGTGAGACAGTGCTATACAGCAGTTTTAGGGATATTGGGGAAGTTCCAGCCCAGATCGAACTAACTTGTGCCTAACCGAACTTTATGCCGAAGTTCAGCAAAGCGGCAGAGCCAAACTTATTAGTTGGCTCATCACTACTATTGTATATTGAGTTGCTCTTATCATATGCTTTGTCATTGCACACCCTGTCTTATCCACAGTAATGTCACATATTATTTGTGAATTAACCCCAAAACATGATAGATCCCAGTAACAAATCTTCTGCTCTGTATTCAGCCTCATATACGATTGTCTGTCTACTTTTGGACCTCATAGGTCCCTGTGTCAGAGTCCCATTACATCTGTCTATCAGCTCAAACTTCCTTGCAGCCGGATACAATTTCTTTACTGTACCTGACCTGTAGTGCCATCTTGTGTTGTACATGTGTGTCTCCACGCCCAGGAAAAGGATTCTTTAAAACAAAGTTCTACCTTTAAAGAGCGGGTTGGACGATTGTATAAATAGCAATAATCTAAATTACCTTTTTACTGGTAACTGCAGTTAGTGTTCTAAAAGTGCCCTACTTTATTCCCATACGGCCACCCATCTCCCGGTCCTTGGTGGTCAGCTCCTGTAAGGGAATCACTTCAATGTGTTGTCACTCCATAGCAATATAATGATGCGCCAAAAATTGCATGAAGATTGTAGCGTGCACCAAAATTTGGTGTAGCATGCTCACTGGACACTAACCGATTGGTTGATGCCTTGACATAAAAAAGGGCAATTTCTGAAGCGTAGAGAGTTGACTAGGTGCCGAACTGAAGAGTAAGGCCGGGGTCACATCTGCGCTGGAACCTTCTCTCTGAGGTTCCATCCTAGATCCGGCACAAAATACCAAAAGAAATAGCACTGCATACCGCAATTTTTCTTCCAGTAAAATGCTGGGCAACTCAGTGGAAACTGAACGGACCCCATTATAGTCAATACGGTCTATTCAGCGCTGTTCAGTTCCATCATAAGACGGACCCGTTCAGCCAGGGGATTCTCCTTTCCTGCTCCCCGACGCAGATGTGAAAGCAGCCTTAGAAGTTGCTGGCCATGCTGCCTTGAGGTGAGAGAGTGAGAGTAAGATAGCAATAGCCCTGACAGTGGGAGGACTGGCGCAACTATAGGGGATGCAAAGGATGGAGTTGCACCCGGGCCCAGGAGCCTTAGGGGGCCCATAAGGCCTCTCTTCTCTATATAGGGAGCCCAGTACTATAAATAAAGCATTATAGTTGGGGGCCCTTTACAGGTTTTGAATTGGGGCCCGGGAGCTTCAGGTTATTTAGAGCACCTAGTGCCTGGAAATTTTGTGCTACTTCTCCATGAAAAGCCATAGACCAGCAGTCTCAAAATTTATATGAACCTCATTTCACATGCAAATTGACAATATCAGAAGTCCAAAAGTTCATTAATGAACCAATGCAAGAAATGTGAAGGATATACGGGAGAGGTGGGCAAGCAAATTGGCGAGGGATGCAAGCAGTGGCACTCGGTAGCTCAGCATCTCCAATTTCGACCTGTAGAGGCACTGAAACTCCCTCCAAGTACTCTGCCCAGACTGTAGCGGTTGAGGCATGCTTCAATTCCAAGCGCCTGGCACAACTCCTTCCGTTTTTTGGTATTTGCAGATTACTACAAACTCTCAGCAATCCACGTGTCTGGCAACATTCACTAATTGCAACTCTGCAGCTCAATTATTTGACTGCCTTATATTTTAGCTCCACCTTTTGGAAGACCTCCATTGTGTAAAACTGGTATTTGTTCCCTAGCACCTAAGAGTACAAAATTTCAAACCTTAAAAACAAGATTACATTAAACAAAACTTTAGACACAGATCGCCTTCTTACAATAGTTAGTCTTGTCGAGTCTGCTTAGCTCTATTACATTGCCAGAACCCTGTTCGGCTATAATACACTGCGAGAACCTAACACAGATCTGGTATATCATTGTGAAGGCTTCTGTGCTGTTCTACGCAGCAAAGTTATAATTCATTTATTACCATTGGTTGATAAAACAAACACAACATGAATATGCAAGATAAAGAATTTAACATCTAAAATGTCAAACAAACATACGTAGGCGCAGTAGAATCATACATGATTGACTTCTCGGAACACGGGTACACAAATGAAAAACAATAGAATGTTTAGTATAAATATTTTGGAACATATGTGAACAGAGAGAAACATGTCATGTCGACAATGGGGCCAGCCTGGAGGCGTTTTCATTATCTTCTGGTAGTTCCAGCCTCGGCTGTTCACTCAAGGCTTTTTAAACAACTATTTAGTATCTATAGTTTCTTATTGTGGAGGGAAAAATGACATTGTATGAAGGATGATACAAGATCGCTACCGCATACATTCATTTCATAACATAAGCTACTCCGTAATCTCCAGTCTGATCATACTTTTAAGACTCCAACTGGTATTGTAGACCTTGTCACACCAAGGAGTTGTGTTGGCCCTGCACTAAGTAGTCAATCTGTCCCTGTTGTGAATTTTTCATACCATTTCCCTAGGTAGAAATATTATGTACCTACTACTATACACTTTGGTAGATACAACCTATATCAAGCTTTTCTTTTCTCATCCATGAAGAATATTTTCAGCCATGTGATATTTGAGTGAATTCTTGAATGCACAACGCGTTTCGATTTTTTTCCCCCTCAGCATCTTCATGGGGGAGGGTGTATAGATTAAACAGATACCCTCAATATAACATCTTATTCATTACCTTGTGGCCTGTTTTCTACCTTTCAGCAAGTACAGTAAGACACACACCTCCAAACTAAACAGCATATGTTCTCTTGCCGATGAAATCCCCACAAAAGACTATTTGTGAGGAAGCAGAAAATCGTGAAAAGATCTGCAAATATAGGTGAAAATGAGAAAGTAAATATATTAAATGAATATATGGTATATTTAAATTCTCATTTATTTTCGTTTTACAAGACCCAATTTGTTTAGACATGGTGGTAGATTTCTCCAAGGAACATTTAGATAAACTAATGGGTTGAAGTAAATAAGAAGACACTTACAACATACAAGACGATGTCTGTGTGACTTGCCACACTTCATGCTTCTGTGGCATCTCAAGAGTCGCTTGTCTAAGGAATCCTGAAACTCATTAAATACATGCTTGCAAATTAGGAAAATCAATTCAAAATATGTACAGTGCAATTTCTTTAATGTGGCGTTAAAGCGACACTCTGGTTTCAGGGCAAAATTATATCCTGGTACTGGAGGGCTTGAAAAAATATTATCTGCAATTTTTCTTCTTTGCCGTCCGATCTGCTAGTTCTGGTCCTGGTTTTTGGCTGCTACAATTTCCTATCTAGCACACTGTGCACTGCTTTGATTGGCCAGTGCTGATCACGTGACCAACATCAGTCAATCAGAGAGCAGGTATAGTGCATTGATAGTCTAACACCACTAATGCTCTATGGATTGGGTAATCTGAAAATTGTGTCAGCCATCTTGAACAGCTGAACATGTGACCTGGAACCGGTAGATCAGACAGACAGCAGTGAGAAACGGCTGCAGGTAATATAGCACAGGTATACTACAGATAATATACCACCCACTCTCTTCAGTCCCAGGATAGAATGTTGTCCAAAAATGGGAGGGTCGCTATAATGGGACAAGATATTCTGGATGATTGGACATTAATAGAAACCTGTATGGAATTCACTTGTAAGGTTGATGGGCCTCAGCGAAGCAATTACAGATTTTCTCCCACTAATACTAGAACATTTTAACCCTTAAAATCTGTCTCCTTTTAAAATGTAGGTAGCACACCCAAACCAGATAAAGGTAAGGAAGAAATGGGGAGAAGAGTGAGGCACTTTCTGGATGTAGCAATAAAATACAAGGAGAAAAGTTTACTAAGACCAGCATTTCTAAAGCCGCTCTTAGTATAATTTCCGCCAATACACTATGCACCTAAGATATGACGAGGCACACACTTCTTCATATATTAGGCAAATCTCTGCTCCTCTGTGCACTGACACAGAAATATATGTCACCTGGAAGCTGGCACAGTTTTATGATATAATTTACGCCAGTTTTTGTCATAAATTATGCATAAATCTGTCTGGAGGGGCCACATTCCCGAAGGCTCTGCCCATTTTTCACAAAAGTGGCAAGGCTGGCACAGAGGACAGAAAAGTCACAAAACTTTTGTGCAAGTGGGCGTTTTGCTAAATTTTGTGATTTTTCTACACCGGTATTCTGACATAAAGTGATAATCCTAGAAGGTTTGATAGAAAAACAAAGTAAGTATATTGTGACCTTTTTAGAATCGTGCAAAGGATAAGCACCATTCTATGAAGCACTTCATGGTCACTTTAGACCAATTGGTGGGAACGTTGAGCCTCAAGCCATTTGGCAGCATCAGAAAGCCTCCTGGAGGGTTCTACAATCTTACAGAAATCCATCCAAAGAAGAAAAAGGCAAGGCTGTCCTGATGTGACAAAAAGATGCTGAAATATCTAGGAAATATCCTAGATGAAGTCGATTAATCAAAGGAGTTTTAGTCCACACTGTACAATGTATTTCAACCATGAAATAAGGTCTTTGGAAGACTTGAGGTCCGGGCTTTCAATAGAACCCAATAGCTGTGGAATTCCGCCGCAGATTCACGCCGTGGGAACTGCGGTACAAATCCATTCATGGGTATTTGGCCTTAAGCTTAAAGGAGCGAGCTGCTACTTCAGACTTAGTCAGTGATCCAAACTTGCTAACCACCCATAGAAGAAAAGTTACATCTGCGCTCTGTAGCTACAGAGTTCTCTCTGGCACAGGTCCCAATACCCTATCCTACCAAAAGTTTTTGGACACCTGAGAATGAATCAGGATGGCTTCATGACAGACTGCTAGTATGTATTGGCATAATCATTATATCCAATAGCATGTGGCTCCAGTTTTACAGTGCTGACACTGACTTGGCTTTCACTCACTTGTAGATTCTCAGTGTGCTCCTAGATAGTAAGGAAGATGGAACAACATCTTTGCAGCGCCACTTATTGGAAGGCAGCATTCCTGCAAGTCAATGTTAGACTCTTTATACAACCCTTGAAACAATGACTGGGAATTGTTACAAGGCTTGTATAAAGAATCTAACATTGACTTTCAGTAATGCTGCCTTCCAAAAGGTGGCGCTGTAGAGGTATTGTTCCATCTCCCTTATTTGCATATTACCCAGAGGTGCATGAATGGCCTTAAGAGTCTCCTCACTCACTCACCTTCTAGATGCTCTCCTTAAGGAGAAAATACAGCGTTCCCGACCCACTCCTAGATAGTAACACATGACGAAGACTCTAGTACAAGTTTGAAACGCGCTGTGGCTTGTTCTGATACTATTAAAGGATATTAACGAAGTAAGTTATTCCTGGCTGATTCTATTGGGACCCGCACCAGATAGAGCTCCGCTCTATAAAAGGGTGCTTTCTAGAGATGAGCGAGCACCAAAATGCTCGGGTGCTCGTTACTCGGCACGAAATTATCGCGATGCTCGAGGGTTCGTTTCGAGTAACGAATCCCATTGAAGTCAATGGGCGACCCGAGCATTTTTGTATTTCGCCGATGCTCGCTAAGGTTTTCATGTGTGAAAATCTGGGCAATTCAAGAAAGTGATGGGAACGACACAGCAACGGATAGGGCAGGCGAGGGGCTACATGTTGGGCTGCATCTCAAGTTCACAGGTCCCACTATTAAGCCACAATAGCGGCAAGAGTGGGCCCCCCCCCTCCCAAAAACTTTTACTTCTGAAAAGCCCTCATTAGCAATGCATACCTTAGCTAAGCACCACACTACCTCCAACAAAGCACAATCACTGCCTGCATGACACTCTGCTGCCACTTCTCCTGGGTTACATGCTGCCCAACCCCCCCCCCCCAGCGCACACCAAAGTGTCCCTGCGCAGCCTTCAGCTGCCCTCATGCCACACCACCCTCATGTCTATTTATAAGTGCGTCTGCCATGAGGAGGAACCGCAGGCACACACTGCAGAGGGTTGGCACGGCTAGGCAGCGACCCTCTTTAAAAGGGGCGGGGCGATAGCCCACAATGCTGTACAGAAGCAATGAGAAATCCAATCCTGTGCCACCTCCATCAGGAGCTGCACACGTGGGCATAGCAATGGGGAACCTATGTGCCACACACTATTCATTCTGTCAAGGTGTCTGCATGCCCCAGTCAGACCGCGGTTTTTAATTCATTGACACAGGCAGGTACAACTCCCTATTGTGAGGTCCCTGTGGACCGACAGCATGGGTGGCTCCCTGGAACCCACCGGCGGTACATAAAAATATCCCATTGCATTGCCCAACACAGCTGAGGTAGTAATGTCGTGCTTAATACAGGTGGGCTTCGGCCCACACTGCATGCCCCAGTCAGACTGGGGTTCTTTAGAAGTGGAAACAGATGCATTTATAATTCCCTGTGGACCCACAGCATGGGTGGGTGCCAGGAAGCCACCGGCGGTACATAAAAATATCCCATTGCATTGCCCAACATAGCTGAGGTAGTAATGTCGTGCTTAATACAGGTGGGCTTCGGCCCACACTACATGCCCTAGTCTGACTGGTAATATGTACCTTAACAGTAACCTCGTTGGTGGTAATGTGGTGGTGACTGTGGACCTGGTAGCGCGGTTTTATGTAGTTGGTTTTCGGAATGTGGCCAGGATTAAGTGGGCCGTGGCGGGGGGATGGTGGTGGTGCTCTCTTGTTGTGTCGTTAAAGGTGAAATTCTTGGACTGCCACCAGACGGACCAATGCAAAGGTATTTGCCAAGAATGTTTTCATTGTTGGAGGAGGAGGGGGATGTTTTGGAGGCACTATGTGTCCTCTACACGTGTCCGTGGTTATATGCACCTTAACAGTAACAGCGTTGGTGGGAAATGGCCTCGCCGCCATCATGTCTTTGTGAAGCCTCTGTTTCCACACCCCAGTGACATACCATTAGCAGCGGTATAGGCAGAGCCCACAATTATTATCATTTCAGCGGTAGCATTAGGGACAGGCCCCACTAACATATCACTAGCAGCAGTATAGGGGGAGCGCAGTTTTAGTTCCCTTTCAGTAATAGTAGCACTCAAGACAGGCCCCAGTAACATTCCCATTGCAGCAGTTTAGGGAGATAACAGTCTCTTTCACATTTCAGTAGCTGCAGTATAGACAAGGCCCCAGTTACATTTATGTAGCTAAAGTGTAGGCCAACCCCACACACCTTTCTGTACCATGAGTGCAGGCGAAGAACATAGAAATTACTATGATTACACTGTACGTGAGGGCCCAAAAAAATTGGTGTACCAACAGTAGTAATGTACCTCAGAAAAAATTGGCCATGCCCAACCAAGATGGCAGGTGAAACCCATTAATCGCTTTGGTTAATGTGGCTTAAGTGGTAACTAGGCCTGGAGGCAGCCCAGTTTAACGAAAAATTGGTTCAAGTTAAAGTTTCAACGCTTTTAAGAGCATTGAAACGTATAAAAATTGTTTAGAAAAATTATATGAGTGAGCCTTGTGGCCCTAAGAAAAATTGCCCGTTCGGCGTGATTACGTGAGGTTTCAGGAGGAGGAGCAGGAGGAGGAGGAGGAATATTATACACAGATTGATGAAGCAGAAATGTCCCCGTTTTGGATGGTGAGAGAGAACGATGCTTCCATCCGCGGGTGCAGCCTACGTATTGCTTAGGTATCGCTGCTGTCTGCTGGTGGAGAAGAGAAGTCTGGGGAAATCCAGGCTTTGTTCATCTTGATGAGTGTTAGCCTGTCGGCACTGTCGGTTGACAGGCGGGTACGCTTATCTGTGATGATTCCCCCAGCCGCACTAAACACCCTCTCTGACAAGACGCTAGCCGCAGGACAAGCAAGCACCTCCAGGGCATACAGCGCGAGTTCAGGCCACGTGTCCAGCTTCGACACCCAGTAGTTGTAGGTGGCAGAGGCGTCACGGAGGATGGTCGTGTGATCGGCTACGTACTCCCTCACCATCCTTTTACAGTGCTCCCGCCGACTCAGCCTTGACTGGGGAGCGGTGACACAGTCTTGCTGGGGAGCCATAAAGCTGTCCAGGGCCTTAAAGACTGTTGCCCTGCCTGTGGTGTACATGCTGCTCGATCTCCGCACCTCCCCTGCTACCTGGCCCTCGGAACTGCGCCTTCTGCCACTAGCGCTGTCGGATGGGAATTTTACCATCAGCTTGTCCGCCAGGGTCCTGTGGTATAGCAACACTCTCGAACCCCTTTCCTCTTCGGGAATGAGAGTGGAAAGGTTCTCCTTATACCGTGGGTCGAGCAGTGTGTACAGCCAGTAATCCGTAGTGGCCAGAATGCGTGTAACGCGAGGGTCACGAGAAAGGCATCCTAACATGAAGTCAGCCATGTGTGCCAGGGTACCTGTACGCAACACATGGCTGTCTTCACTAGGAAGATTACTTTCAGGATCCTCCTCCTCCTCCTCCTCAGGCCATACACGCTGAAAGGATGACAGGCAAGCAGCATGGGTACCGTCAGCAGTGGGCCAAGCTGTCTCTTCCCCCTCCTCCTCATCCTCCTCATGCTCCTCCTCCTCCTCCTGAACGCGCTGAGATATAGACAGGAGGGTGCTCTGACTATCCAGCGACATACTGTCTTCCCTCCGTTTCCGAGCGCAAAGCATCTGCCTTTATGCTTTGCAGGGAACTTCTCAAGATGCATAGCAGAGGAATGGTGACGCTAATGATTGCAGCATCGCCGCTCATCACCTGGGTAGACTGCTCAAAGTTTCCAAGGACCTGGCAGATGTCTGCCAACCAGGCCCACTCTTCTGAAAATAATTGAGGAGGCTGACTACCACTGCGCCGCCCATGTTGGAGTTGGTATTCCACTATAGCTCTACGCTGCTCATAGAGCCTGGCCACCATTTGGAGCGTAGAGATCCACCGTGTGGGCACGTCGCACAGCAGTCGGTGCACTGGCAGATTAAACCGATGTTGCCGGGTCCGCAGGGTGGCAGCGTCCGTGTGGGACTTGCGGAAATGTGCGCAGAGCCGGCGCACCTTTACGAGCAGGTCTGACAAGCGTGGGTAGCTTTTCAGAAAGCGCTGAACCACCAAATTAAAGACGCGGGCCAGGCATGGCACGTGCGTGAGGCTGCCGAGCTGCAGAGCCGCCACCAGGTTACGCCCGTTGTCACACACGACCATGCCCGGTTGGAGGCTCAGCAGCGCAAGCCAGCGGTCGGTCTGCTCTGTCAGACCCTGCAGCAGTTCGTGGGCCGTGTGCCTCTTATCTCCTAAGCTGAGTAGTTTCAGCACGGCCTGCTGACGCTTGCCCACCGCTGTGCTGCCACGACGCGCGACACCGACTGCTGGCGACGTGCTGCTGCTGCTGACACATCTTGATTGCGAGACAGAGGTTGCGTTGGAGGAGGAGGAGGAGGGTGCTTTAGTGGAGGAAGCATACACCGCCGCAGATACCACCACCGAGCTGGGGCCCGCAAATCTGGGGGTGGGTAGGACGTGAGCGGTCCTAGGCTCTGACTCTGTCCCAGCCTCCACTAAATTCACCCAATGTGCCGTCAGGGAAATGTAGTGGCCCTGCCCGCCTGTGCTTGTCCACGTGTCCGTTGTTAAGTGGACCTTGGCAGTAACCGCGTTGGTGAGGGCGCGTACAATGTTGCGGGAGACGCGGTTGTGCAGGGCTGGGACGGCACATCGGGAAAAGTAGTGGCGACTGGGAACTGAGTAGTGCGGGGCCGCCGCCATCATATTTTTGAAGGACTCCGTTTCCACAACCCTATACGGCAGCATCTCAAGGCTGATAAATTTGGCTATCTGGACGGTTATCGCTTGAGCGTGCGGGTGCGTGGCGGCGTACTTGCGCTTGCGCTCCAACACTTGCGCTAGCGACGGCTGGACGGTGCGCTGAGAGACATTGGTGGATGGGGCCGAGGACAGCGGAGGTGAGGGTGTGGGTGCAGGCCAGGAGACGGTAGTGCCTGTGTCCTGAGAGGGGGGTTGGATCTCAGTGGCAGGTTGGGGCACAGGGGGAGAGGCAGCGGTGCAAACCGGAGGCGGTGAACGGCCTTCGTCCCACCTTGTGGGGTGCTTGGCCATCATATGTCTGCGCATGCTGGTGGTGGTGAGGCTGTTGGTGGTGGCTCCCCGGCTGATCTTGGCGCGACAAAGGTTGCACACCACTGTTCATCTGTCGTCAGGCGTCTCTGTGAAAAACTGCCAGACCATAGAGCACCTTGGCCTCTGCAGGGTGGCATGGCGCGAGGGTGCGCTTTGGGAAACAGTTGGTGGATTATTCGGTCTGGCCCTGCCTCTACCCCTGGCCACCGCACTGCCTCTTGCAACCTGCCCTGCTGCTGCCCTTGCCTCCCCCTCTGAAGACCTGTCCTGAGTAGGCGTTGCAAACCAGGTGGGGTCAGTCACCTCATCGTCCTGCTGCTCTTCCTCAGAATCCTCTGTGCGCTCCTCCCTCGGACTTACTGCCCTTACTACTACCTCACCGATAGACAACTGTGTCTCATCGTCATCGTCCTCCTCACCCACTGAAAGGTCTTGAGACAGTTGCCGGAAGTCCCCAGCCTCATCCCCCGGACCCCGGGAACTTTTCAATGGTTGGGCATCAGTGACGATAAACTCCTCACTGCTCATTTTCTGATAAAGGTCTCCCACGTGGACCCATTAATTGTGCGATGAATGTGGGGACGCCAGAAACGTGCCTCTCTCGTAATCGCGCAGCAGTCGGCTGCGATACACCTGGATCAGGAGTTCGGCCTGTGCCCACACCCTCACTTGGCCCTCCGCGTCCTCGGCCGCGTCCACGTCCTCTAGGCCTACCCCTACCCCTCAGCATGCTGTATTACCAGTGATTTGATTTCCCAGCCAGGAAATAAATTGGCGCAAGCCTGCTGTTAAACTTAGCTGGCTGCGTATGATTTTTGTTTAAGTTCTCCACCCAGCACACACGTACCCAGAACGCTGAGGACTGTCAGAGGCAGGCCAAATAGAATTTTTTCCCTTTTTTTTTAAAGGAAAGGCCCACTGCGTATATTCAATCAATAATAAATGTGCTGTGGCCCTGCAATGTGTCACAGAACTGCAGTGTTGCAGAGTTATTAACTACAGCAGAGCGGTGATTTCCCAGGCAGGAAATAAATTGGCGCAAGCCTGCAGGCCAAATAGAATTTTTTCCCTTTTTATTAAAGGAAAGGCCCACTGCGTTTATTCAATCAATAATAAATGTGTTGTGGCCCTGCAAATGTGTCACAGAACTGCAGTGTTGCAGAGTTATTAACTACAGCAGAGCGGTGATTTCCCAGGCAGGAAATAAATTGGCGCAAGCCTGCTGTTAAACTTAGCTGGCTGCGTATGATTTTTTTTACGTTCTCCACCCAGCACACACGTACCCAGAACGCTGAGGACTGTCAGAGGCAGGCCAAATAGAATTTTTCCCCTTTTTTTTAAAGGAAAGGCCCACTGCGTATATTCAATCAATAATAAATGTGTTGTGGCCCTGCAAATGTGTCACAGAACTGCAGTGTTGCAGAGTTATTAACTACAGCAGAGCAGTGATTTCCCAGGCAGGAAATAAATTGGCGCAAGCCTGCTGTTAAACTTAGCTGGCTGCGTATGATTTTTTTTACGTTCTCCACCCAGCACACACGTACCCAGAACGCTGAGGACTGTCAGAGGCAGGCCAAATAGAATTTTTTCCCTTTTTTTAAAGGAAAGGCCCACTGACTATATTCAATCAATAATAAATGTGTTGTGGCCCTGCAATGTGTCACAGAACTGTAGTGTTGCACAGTTATTAACTACAGCAGAGGGGTGATTTCACAGGCAGGAAATAAATTGGCGCAAGCCTGCAGGCCAAATAGAATTTTTTCCCTTTTTTTTAAAGGAAAGGCCCACTGCGTATATTCAATCAATAATAAATGTGTTGTGGCCCTGCAAATGTGTCACAGAACTGCAGTGTTGCAGAGTTATTAACTACAGCAGAGCGGTGATTTCCCAGGCAGGAAATAAATTAGCGCAAGCCTGCTGTTAAACTTAGCTGGCTGCGTATGATTTTTTTTACGTTCTCCACCCAGCACACACGTACCCAGAACGTTGAGGACTGTCAGAGGCAGGCCAAATAGAATTTTTTCCCTTTTTTTTAAAGGAAAGGCCCACTGCGTATATTCAATCAATAATAAATGTGTTGTGGCCCTGCAAATGTGTCACAGAACTGCAGTGTTGCAGAGTTATTAACTACAGCAGAGCAGTGATTTCCCAGGCAGGAAATAAATTGGCGCAAGCCTGCTGTTAAACTTAGCTGGCTGCGTATGATTTTTTTTACGTTCTCCACCCAGCACACACGTACCCAGAACGCTGAGGACTGTCAGAGGCAGGCCAAATAGAATTTTTTCCCTTTTTTTAAAGGAAAGGCCCACTGACTATATTCAATCAATAATAAATGTGTTGTGGCCCTGCAATGTGTCACAGAACTGCAGTGTTGCACAGTTACTAACTACAGCAGAGCGGTGATTTCCCAGGCAGGAAATAAATTGGCGCAAGCCTGCAGGCCAAATAGAATTTGTTCCCTTTTTTTTAAAGGAAAGGCCCACTGCGTATATTCAATCAATAATATATGTGCTGCGTCCCTGCAATGTGTCACAGAACTGCAGTGTTGCAGAGTTATTAACTACAGCAGAGCGGTGATTTCCCAGGCAGGAAATAAATTGGCGCAAGCCTGCAGGCCAAATAGAATTTTTGCCCTTTTTTTTAAAGGAAAGGCCCACTGCGTA
Organism: Eleutherodactylus coqui; assembly: GCF_035609145.1. Classification (NCBI taxonomy): domain Eukaryota; kingdom Metazoa; phylum Chordata; class Amphibia; order Anura; family Eleutherodactylidae; genus Eleutherodactylus; species Eleutherodactylus coqui. The sequence continues at coordinate 106,152,002 of NC_089847.1, forward strand.
TATTCAATCAATAAAATATGTCTTCTGGCCCTGCCTACACAATTCTGTCCCTGTAGTATTACTGCAGGGCGCAATGCTCTGCACGGCCGATTTGGAAAAAAAAAAAATGTGCAACACTGCTAACAGCAGCCTCCACAGTACTGCACACTGTTAGATGTGGCCCTAAGAAGGACCGTTGGGGTTCTTGAAGCCTACACTAACTCCTTAAACTCTCCCTGCCTAACCACCACTTCTGTCCCTGTAGTATTACTGCAGGGCGCAATGCTCTGCACGGCTGATTTGGAAAAAAAAAAAATGTGCAACACTGCTAACAGCAGCCTCCACACTACTGCACACTGTTAGATGTGGCCCTAAGAAGGACCGTTGGGGTTCTTGAAGCCTACACTAACTCCTAACGCTCTCCCTACAGCAGTTCCGGCACCAGCAGCACTGTCCCTCAGCTATCTCACAAGGCATCTGAGGCGAGCCGCGGGAGGGGCCGACTTTTATACTCGGGTGACATCTGATCTCCCCAGCCACTCACAGCAGGGGGGTGGTATAAGGCTGGAACATCACAGGGGGAAGTTGTAATGCCTTCCCTGTCTTTCAATTGGCCAGAAAAGTGCGCTAACGTCTCAGAGAGGAAACTGAAAGTAACCCGAACATCGCGTGGTACACGTTACGAGTAACGAGCATCCCGAACACGCTAATATTCGCCCGAGCATCAAGCTCGGACAAGTACGTTCGCTCATCTCTAGTCATATTCCAAACATTTATCTAAATCGTCAAATTGAACTCCAGTACCTTTTTTTCTGACCCGCACCACTGTGCGAGCTTCAGATTTCCACATTGCTATCTAAAATGGTGCCAAGAAGTACTAAAAATACATCTTCCACAATGCCCCATTGCAAGTGCACCATTCACAACTGTAGAAACTGTGTCATCATTACAGAATGTGAAGGCGCTGAGTATACCTGACTAGTAAAACAATAAAACATTCAGGCTTTAATCAATTGAGAACTAAGCGGATGGAAGGGGTGGGGGGGGGGGGTGAGACTACAAAAACAATATCTCAGCAGCTTTGTAAAACAAGTTCTAACATTATATTGAAAAATTACATGTTATCACCTTATAAAGCCTCGAATTTTCACTTTAAATAATCAAAAAACTCCTTTAACCCCTTGAGTGGCGGGTTTCCTACCACCCTGTTGTGCCCACCAGGGCAGGTTTTTTAAAATGGTCTAATCATTGAATTTCAACTAATTTTGCAGTTGCGTCTCAAGAGCCATAACTTTTTCATTTTTCCATTGACATGGCCATAGAAGGGCTTGTTTTTTGTGGGACAAGTTGTGATTTTTTTAAAACGGGGGAGGAAAAAAAGAAATGGGGGGGAAAAAGAAAAAAAGGGGCCATGTCATTAGGGGTTAAATAATGTATTAACTTCCTTCTCTGGGTCATTACGACGCATGGATACCACATGTGTGATTGTATTTTTGATTTTTTACAAAGTAAAGGGAGACAAGTGTTTTTATTATTTTTTTTATAATTTTTAAACTTTTTTTTATTTACTTTTCTTTTTAATTTTAATTTTTTGTCCCTTTAGGGGACTTCCACAGGGACCCATCAGGACCCCCTGATCACATTCCGGGGGTCCGATGGGGACAGCCCTTTACATGCTGCAGTGACAGCCCTTTACATGCTGCAGTCACATAGACTGCAGCGTGTAAAGGGTTAACACAGCAGAGATCAGAGGTTTTCTCTGACCTCTGCTGTAAGAGCAGGTACCTAGCTGTCCTCTCACAGCCAAGCAGCAAGCTCTCCCTGCCACAGAGACCATCGGCTTGCTTCTGACAAGCCGATGGTCTCTATGGCAACCTGTAAACAAAGCAGGAGATTGCCGGCACATCGGCAATATCTTCTGCTGGTTTTTCAAAGTCCTGCACTGCTCTATGTGGGTCTGTGCAGGCAGAGCACAGTGCCACAGCTTGTGGCATTGTGCTCTGCAGCTCCCATAGTGATACATAGCCCGGAAATCTTCCGGGCTATGTTGCTATGAGCAGTGGAGCTCGTCCCGGAAAATTTCCGGGCGTGCCACTCAAGGGGTTAATAGTCATGTTGTGCCTAAATTTGCTGACAGCACTTGTGTAAATTTTCTGTGCCACTGAGAGACCGAGAGTGGCTACTCCCTACCACAACATGTGCCGCCTAGGCATTGCTCACATGATTGCACCCGTCACTTCTTCATCGCCCAATATGCGCATAGCCTCTTGGATATAGGAGGACTTGTCACGTAGAACAATGTCCCCTGATTTCTCAGCTTTGGCCCATCCTATCACAGGATCCTTAGCTCACCAAACATATTCCACAAAATCTACAAATTACCTTAAGAAGGGCACGTATACCGAAATCAATATTGGCACCTTGTAAACTAAAATTGGCAGCAAAACCACAATGGCGTGCCCTTATTTTCCAATTAATATGTTGTTACCATTGTGGGAAAAGAGGCTACAAGAAAAAATGTTTTACAAGCTACGTGACTGACGAGAGCTTTCCAATTAAATCACCTTTAAATTGTTACTGAATTTTGTTATGTATTTACTAGAATGTCCCTGCCGCTTACATTGAATGTATCACCCAGGCATTAACCAGATAAACAAGCACAGATCCAACTCCAACTTTTTTAAACACAGCCTTTCCAGACATTACCCATAAGGCCAAATGCCCACGGCCGGGTCGGATTCCGACTGCAAAATCTCTGCAGATCCGAAACTCGCAGTGGGACGGACGGCTTCCATTCACTGCAATGGAAGCTGCCTGTGCAAGGCCGGCACTAGAATAGGACATGCTGCGATTTTTCTCCGTGAGCGGAAAATTGCAGTCGATTTCCGCTCGAAGGCATGGAAAATTGTTTTCTTTTCATGTCCCATGGGGAGTATCTACTGCGAGATCCGGGGGCGAACGCTCACTCCAGATCCCGCAGTACAAATACGGCCATGGACATTGGGGCTAACAAAGATTTTACAGTATTCTCTGTTACCATTTTGGAACAAGAAAGACTAGATAATCTTTATGATGGGCCATGGATCCCACAGGAAAGCAGCAGTTTGAAAAAAAAGTTTTTATTACGCATGTTCCCCGGCACACGAGGCGGCACTTCCACACACATCCACAGAAAAAAGAAGACCTGGACAGGTAAGCACTGGCCGTGGGCAGGTTCAGATTCCGCAGTGGGCTCTCGAATGCGGAATCTGACCCGCCCGTGGACATGAGGCCATAATGCAGCGGATGAGTAGATGCCAGAGAGTTAAACTTCAAAATATATTTATGAAATGTAATGTATCAGAATAAGGAACTCACAGGGCAATAGGCTTCTCGGTCTTGAATTCATGCTGCCCGTAGTTCAGGTAGCATAAATCTTTCAAAATAATCCCTTTAAACAGGAAGACAATGCAGAATGACAGATTATTCCCATTACTGAAGACCTGAGATTACTTCGGAATAACAATGGGTGTTTTTATAACCTGACAGCTATAGTAGGAATTGTAGCTCTGGAATTGCACTTCCATCAGCAAAGAGTTTGGACCCTGATCCTTGTTAATGGTACAACCCTAAATGATCATTAACAAAACCACCAGTATTATTTGCTGTACACATTTTTAAAAGGAGAATTACAACTAAAGGCCATAAGGTTAAATACAAGGTAGAATCTCAATGCTACGCTGTTTTGCTTCAGAGCTTTTAGTAGAAGACTCTGTTTCCAAGACCATCGGTTACCTCAAAAACTTGCATGGTGTTCTTGTTTTGAATGATTCGCTACCAACATAGCAGCATGCAATTAAGGCAGTTAGTAGACGATAATAAATGTGTAGCATGTGTTTACATCTGCAAATAAAGTTGAAGGCTAGAAAACGGCAAATCCCATCTACAGTTGGCTAGGGTACAAAATACAAGATTGTCTTATGTTTATATGTATTCATCCATTCCAACTGTATTCCCTCTAGCGAAGTACAGGAAACAATGCAAAACCGATCCTGCCGTTTTCTAAGGGGTCGGTTCGGATCAGGTGATGACAATGTTTGGACCAAATATATCAAGGAAAATGTATGTTACTGAAAGCACAGTTGGGTGGGGTCATGGTCTGTTTTTAAAGATGTTCTATGGTTTGTGTAGTGTCATGTCTATTTCTCATGTGTGGGTTCATTAAGGGGTTGCATCAGAATCACAAGTTACAACCTATTCACAATATAGGGGATAGCTCACTGATCGGTAGGGGTCCGACCACTGAGACACCCATTGCTCTCGAGAATGGGCGGTCCTGTGTACCCCTACTTTCCTACACCCCTCGCAGTGATGAGGAAGCTGAATGGTTAATTTTATATGGGACCGCCAGAGATAACCAAGTAGCAAGCACTCAAGTACTTCCGTCATCCCCATTGAAATTAATGGAGTCGCGACTGTGCATGCTCAGCAATCTTGGGATTGGTTTAAATGTGAACTAATAGTGCTTCCCCTGTAGGTTTAATCTCCAAAATGCAGCTATGCTCCGTACCGGTGATCGTAGTTGCGCATACGCCCATTTGAAGAAGTACTAAGTTAAATAAACTTTATTTGTGCAGTACTGAAACCCCCAAAAGTGTATCTGTTTGCTAGGGACATTAAAATTAATGAAAATGCTTAAAAAAAGTATTGCCCTCTAATAGCTAGACAGTGCAATCTTAGACAGTCTGAAAATGTATCTGATTTATCAGAGTGATGCATCCTGAATATCCATTGGATAGCGCCGATCGCAATGCTGGGGGGGGACTTCCCGCAGCACAGGATGATAGCTCCATGCTGTCGGCTACCTGTGGGCACTGACAGCATTGAGCTGTCACGTCTTCAGCTAAGAGGGCATTAATCCTAAGAGGACGCATGTTTCTACGTCCTCTAGGATTAAAGCCCACTTAGTGAGGACGTAGAAACATTATGGGGCCGTCACTAAGGGGTTAAAGCCCTGGAATGTTAGCTTGTGGGAAGAGTGAGCCGTGTGCATCAATTGCTCTTTAGTGCGGTGGAAGTGAAGTTTTAACACAATGTCCCTAGGGGGGCCGTTTGGGTTTGGTGCTTGCAAAGCTCTATGAACTCTGTCAAGTTCCAATCGGTCAATTGCGATGCTCGGGCAGAGCTCCTGGAACAGCACCGTCACTGTTTATTGTAGATCTTTGATCGATTCGGGGACTCCATGGGTGCGTATATTGTCCTGGCGTGCCCTATTTTCAACAGCTTCCAACTTATCATAAAGAAAGTGTATCTCGAAAACAAAGGTTTGGTACCGTGTTGGCCAGTAGAGCAGAATGTGATTGTTCCCAGCAAGAGAAATCACGTAATCTTGTAGATATGATACCCTTTAATGACTAACAAAAATACATGATGTTACAGCGAGCTTGCGAACCAACGCAGGGTTCTTCTTCAGGCTTATGGATTGGGTCTGAAGAGGCATGGATATTTATACACACTTATAACATACATACTTATGACAAGGCACAGATATGGATGTGATTGGTTCGCACTTAAAAGGAATTCTGCAACAGCAAACAAACTTTTTTGTCTAGGCACTGATAGCGGAGTAAAAGTTTTATGGTCCTAAATTACTGTTGGGGGGGGGGGGAGGTCATCAGGCTAGAAATGCTACAAGAGGTACACAAACATTTTTAGCTAAACACTGATAAGGGAGGGAAAGTTTATGGTCCCTGAATTACTGTTGATGGGGGTCTTATCTGTGCAATAAATGTCTCACACCTCCCATTCACACATAAATCCAGGGGAATAATTTAACCCAGCATTCCGTGTGTCAAAGGTTGTTATCAATTTATATTCCCAAATTCTTCTGTGGTTTTGTGACTTGAAACCACCCTTTAATGTCAAAACTCTCATATCTCCTATGTCATGTGCATGGTTAGAGAAGTGCTCGGCCACAGGTAATTCTCTCTTTCTGTGTTTAAACACAATTTAAACACGATTAAACGCAGAAAGAGAGAATTGCCTGTGGCCGAGCACTTTTCTAACCATGGACATGACATGGGAGATATGAGAGTTTTGATATTGAAGGATGGTTTGAAGTTGCAAAACCACAGAAGAATTTGGGAATATAAATTGATAACAACCTTTGACAAGCTGAATACTGGGTTAAATTGTTCCCCAGGATTTATGTGTGAATGGGAGGTGTGAGACATTTATTGCACAGATAAGACTGCTGGCCTGGTAAAAACCCCCATCCACAGTAATTCAGGGACCATAAACTTTCCCTCCCTTATCAGTGTTTAGCTAAAAATGTTTGTGTACCTCTTGTAGCATTTCTAGCCTGACGACCCCCCCCCCCCCCTTGAACAATCATTTAGGGACCATAAAACTGTCACCCCGCTATCAGTGCCTAGACAAAAAAGTTTGTTTGCTCTTGCAGAATTCCTTTTAAGTGCAAACCAATCACATCCATATCTGTGCCTTGTCATAAGTATGTATGTTATAAGTGTGTATAAATATCCAAGCCTCTTCAGATCCAATCCATTTAAGCCTGAAGAAGAACCCTGCGTTGGTTCGGAAGCTCGCTGTAACATCATGTATTTTTGTTAGCCATTAAAAGGTATCATACCTACAAGGTTACGTGGTTTCTCTTGCTGGGAACAATCACAAAAGTGTATCTCTTCGTGGCGCTGCTCTATTTCTTTTTCATGGGAGTTTAGGACTATGGTAGCATTGTCCATTCTGTCTTCAAGAGTAATTGTCCTCTGGCTAAGCTCTCAGAATTCGTTGGAAAGTTTAGTCGGTATTTTGGAGTCGATTTTGGAGAGTTCTTTCTGTAATAATATTTGCATTTGGGCTAGCAGATTTTCAGGCAGGGTGGAGGTTTGACTCTCTGAAGGGTTATGGTTAGGGCTCCCAGTGTTGGCCTTTGAGGGAAGCTGTAAGTCCTCCATCGACGAGCGAGATGTATCATCAGAGGAAATAGGGGGCCTCCTGCAGCGTTGACGATTTTTATGGACCCTGCTGCGAGCTTAGGCTATTTTTCCCTGCTCTGGATTGAATGGGGCGCATGGTTGCTGTGTTAGAGGTAAGTAGGCTGAAAGATGCTTCGTTCGGGTTCCTGGATAGGGTGGGTCTTAGGGTCTCTCCGGAGTTGTGATCACTATTCGTAGCCGTATGTGGGTAACGTTGCATTAGTATGACAACATTCTATTTAGAAACCAAAGTCTCTTTCTTGATACACTTTCGGTAGGATGCACTGGTGTGGCGATGCGTGCGTTATACGTATGTTTTACTGCAGAGGCTACGGCAAGCTTTCGTCTGCGCTGTAACTAAAGCACGATTGCTTTTTGCTTGTTATAGCAATACCGACCACTAGGTGGCAACAGATTCCTCCTACTATGCATATCTGGCAAGGTGTACTGCAGTTGGAGAAAACTTAGAGCTTTGCAGTGGGTCATGAACTACCAGCACTGGCCAATGTAGGTGAGGTGTTGTTCACAGTGCTGGGAGGGATAGAGAACCCTGCATGGGTCCACACAAGGTGGAGAATGCCCTTTTACAGAGCTGGCACTGGTTGTGGGGTGGAGCCAACTAGGAATGGTGGGAGAGTCCTGCCTTAGTGCAGGTGGTGGCCTTACAGGGATTGTAGCAGTAGGGACTCTATTATAAGAGGCCATATGCAGGGTGCCGTCTGTCCTATGTGGCGCCCCTGTGGTTCTGAGTGGCCTCTTGGTGTATGTGCTGCCGGCTCTGCTGTGCGGGGTGTAGCAGAGCAACAGGGGACTCACCCTGGTAGATGTTGCAGTCATTTCACCAGCACTCTGCAGGTCCAGCTGCCGTGCCTCCGCTGTGAATAGGGTTGCCACCCGACCTGTAAATCACCGGTCTGGACAGTATTTTTACCGCCCTGGCTGGTGCCGGTATTTTTTTTTACCGGCCCTATTACAGGCCGGTATTTTTGTCGGGCCCCGGGGACTGCAGCAGGCTGCGACAAAAATACTGGCCTGTATAGTCTGCAGGAGGCGACCCATGATGCAGGGCAGCGTCATTCAGCAGCCAGCAGACTATGGTGATGACGCGCCCCTGTCGAGTGTCCGCCAGAGCACAGGAAGTCTCGCACATGCTCTTTAGCCTCCTGGACTACTAGCGTGCGCGGGCAGCAGAGAGATACAGCCCGCGTGTGTATGGCGGGAGTCAGGACTCAGGTGTGGGAGTACTGACTCGGGACTTGGTCGGACCTTGGACATCGGTGGCTGTACAGGCAGGGCTGAGTCTGGTGGTGAGACCGTGACTGAGAGAGAGGTAAAAAGGCTGCAGAGCAGAACAGAAGACAAGTCAATATGGTGGCGAGGAGGGGGCTGCTCGCTGCTTGGGGAGTGGGGACTCGGGAGTCTGGGTCCCAGGGAGTGTGGGACACACAAAAGAGCCTGAACGGTGCCTGACTGCAGACATTCAATATAGGAGCACTGGGTGGATGGGGCTGTAGGAGCACTGGATGGGGCTACTATAGGAGCACTGTTATTGTATGGAGCTATAGGAGCACTGGATGGAGCTATAGGAGCACTGTATGGACTCCTATAGCTCCATACAGTGCTCCTATAGCTCCATACAGTGCTCCTATAGCTCCATACAGTGCTCCTATAGCTCCATACTGTGCTCCTATAGCTCCATACGGTGCTCCTATAGCTCCATACGGTGCTCCTATAGCTCCATACAGTGCTCCTATAGCTCCATACAGTGCTCCTATAGCTCCATACAGTGCTCCTATAGCTCCATACTGTGCTCCTATAGCTCCATACGGTGCTCCTATAGCTCCATACAGTGCTCCTATAGCTCCATACAGTGCTCCTGTAGCTCCATATAGTGCTCCTGTAGTAACACCATCCAGTGCTCCTGTAGTAGCCCTATCCAGTGCGCTTATAGCTCCATACTATGGAGATATAGGAGCACTGGATGGGGCTGTAGGAGCACTGGATGGGGCTACAGAAGCACTGAATGGCGCTGTAGGCGCACTGGATGGCAGTATATGGCATACTTGTACGGCATCCAGAGGTCAGGCACATGCTGCTGTCACTCCTGGTGGTCTGGGGGGTTTCTACAGTAGTCAGTGAGTGACACCAACTCTCCAGGTTGGATCACAACTGTTGCAGGAGGGGCAGGGGGCAGAGCAGTCACACAGAGATGTAGCAGAGCTCTGCTGCAGCCTGCGCCACATTACAGAAAAGTCACACTGAGATGTAGCAGAGCTCTGGGCATCTCCTGTATATAGTGATGTGCGGTCCGAATTTTCAATTGTGGGAAAGGGCACCAAGGGGGGAACTATAACCTCTGGAGCTACTGAGGGGGCACTATCACCAGCAGAATGCCGTGATAAGCCACACCCAAGCCACGCCCCCATTTAACCATAGCCGGTATTTTTTCGTGACAAAGGTGGCAATCCTAGCTGTAAAGCTTCTTTCTCCCGGGGTCAGGGGGTCTTCTCTGGCACCCGGGAGTACCTCAACCTGCAGAGGAGTGCTGTGAGCGTCTCGCGCTCTGTCCCTGATGGGGAGCCGCTGGTCCCTCATACGTGGTTCTCTGAGCTGCGTCTAGCTGCCGGAGCTCCCGCTACCAGCGGTATGAGGAGTGCGGTGTGTGGCCTGCTGCTACTCTCTCTGTGGGAGCCTGCAGCGGTCCTTCCAGGTTTGCGGCAGATGAAGTGTGGCTCCCGATTCCCGCTCTCCACATTGTAAACCATGTAAAATCACATTTTTTTCTCACACTCGCAGATACGAATTATGTATTCCGTGACCAGGGGAAAAATTGCCGCATGTCATATTTTGCTGCGGACTCCACACAGACGGCCTCCATTGAAGTCAGTGGAGTCAGTCTAACCTTGTGTATGGCCCGCGGGTACCCACGCCATTGCTAAGCGACTGCACCGGAAATACAAGTATTAAAAAAGGGAAAAAAACTACAGCACATGACCGACGGACAGAAAATTCAGGTATGTGGGGTCACCGGCTTCATAGCCCGAATCAGCTGCAGGCCCTTCCGCATGCGGAATCCGGTCTGCCTGTGTGCCTGTGTGAATCCGGTCCGCCCGTGTGAAGCCGGCCTATATTGTATCTTATCCATACAACGTTTCACAAATCTCTACTTTTTTATTTATGGCCCTAGGTCGCAGCAAAAAACAACCCAAGCATCCAGAGCTTCAAGATGCTGAACAAACTAATCAGGACGATGAAGCTGCTGTGTCACAACCTTCAAGGAGCCAAGAGGTATGTTATTATTATTTAGAAGGTTTTCCAGGACTACACTACTGATGACCTATCCTTAAAAGTAGGTCAACAATAGTTGATCATGGAGGATCCAGGGCTTGGGATCCCCTCCGATTGAAATGCTGTGCTTTGATGAGTGCCACGTCTTCTTCTCAGGCATGTGACATCACGTTCATCGGTCACATGGCTAGAGAGCAGCTCAGTCCATTTCACTTGAACTGCAGTACCAGGCACAGGCACTATACAGTGTATGGCGCTGTGCCTGGTATGGACTGAAGTGACAGAGGTTCTTATCCGAGTGTTGCTGTCTCTTCAGTCAGCTGATTGGTAGGGATCCCAAATAGTGGACCCTCACTGATCAACTATTATTGACCTATCCTGAGCATAGAAAAGCCCTTTAATGTTATTGGTCACAGCGTTCATCTGTTGCGCAGGGGGACATAATCTCTGTGGTAATGTAGGGAGTGCGGCATTCCACGTCAAATGATCTAATTTGGGAGAGGGTCCCTGCTCGAATATCCTTCAATTTTTCTGAAATTTTTACAGAATGTTCATTGTTCATACACCACCTGTATGAAGTTTTGCAAAGTTCCAGCTTAGGGCGCAGTCACACGGGCGTTTGTAACCGGCGTTTTTCCGCACGTCCAAAAATTCGCACCAGTTAGAACCAATGCTTTTCAATGTGAGCGGTCACATGGGCAAATTTTACATGCAGAAAAACGCCTGAGGTGAAAATTATAGAACAAACCAGTGTTCTGTGTATGCTGTCGCATCCGGGGGTTTCACCTTGTGCTTCATGTGGCCGGTGGAAGCAGTGCCGACCCCACTGAGAACAGATAGTGAAGATAGTGATCCTCTGCCATAGCTGTGAGAGCTGTGGAAGAGGAGAAAGATGTTCTTCCATTGAATTCAATGGAGCCGGCAATACAGCCGGCTCCATTGAAAGCAATGGGCTGCCAGCCAGCGCTGCAGTGATTTTCGGGGAAGGGCTTAAAATATAAGCCCATCCCCGAAAACCATCCTAAAAATGTGTAAGAAATAAAAAACAATGTATACTCACCTCTCTGCAGCTGCCGGGGCTCAGCCGTGTCCAGCCGCCTCTTCTCCTGCACTGCTCTGAGGAGCTTTCAGCAGGTGGGGATTTAAAATCAGTGCTATCAGTCGCCCCCCAGCCGGGGCGGCTGATCTCACACAGGGAGTGAAGGGTTAGGCTGCCTGTCCACAGGCGTCGCGGAGATTCACCGCAGCAGCAAGAGCCAGCAGACAGATCTCCGCGGTGAGCCTATCTGACAGCCTATATTGTGCTGTGCATATAGAAGAGCTGTGTGTGTAAATACAGAGCGGATCATGGCACCACACTGTTATAAAAACTGTCTCTGTTACCCATAGCAACCAGACACAGCTGTGCTGTGATTGGTTGCTTAGCCTCTAGCTTAGATGTAATCTGTGCTACAGATGGAGGCTCTAGTACCCTGTTGTCCCACCTCTAGCTTGGATACAAGGTGTGATATGGGTTGGTATGGAAGCCCTAGTACCCAGTTGTACCACCGCTAGCTTGGATACAAGATGTAATAGGGGGCATGGGGGCTCTAGTACCCTGTTCTACCGCCTCTAGCTTAGATACAAGATGAGATGGAGCATGGCGGCTCTAGTATCCTGTTGTACTGCCTCTAGCATGGATACAAGATGTGATACGGGCAGGCATGGAGGCTCTAGTTCCCTATTGTACCGACTCTAGCTTGGATAGAAGATGTGATACGGGCAAGCATGGAGGCTCTAGTACCCTATTGTACCGCCTCTAGCTTGGATAGAAGATGTGATACGGGCAGGCATGGAGGCTCTAGTACCCTGTTGTACCGCCTCTAGCTTGGATAGAAGATGTGATATGGGCAGGCATGGAGGCTCTAGTACCCTGTTGTAATACGGTACCTGTACCTTGGATAGAAGATGTGATATGGTCAGACATGGAGGCTCTAGTACCCTGTTGTACCGCCTCTAGCTTGGATAGAAGATGTGATATGGGCGGGCATGGAGGCTCTAGTACCCTGTTGTAATACAGTACCTGTACCTTGGATAGAAGATGTGATATGGTCAGACATGGAGGCTCTAGTACCCTGTTGTACTGCCTCTAGCTTGGATACAATATGTGATAGGGGCAGGCATGGAGGCCCTAGTATCTTGTTGTACCACCTCTAGCTTGGATACAAGATGTGATACAGGTGGGCATGGGAGCTAACGTAACCTGTTGTATCACCTCCAGCTTGGATACAAGGTGTGATATGGGTGGACATGGATGCTTAGTATCTTGTTGTACCACGTCTACCTTGGATACAAGATGTGATGCAGGCGGGCATGGAGACTCTTGGAGGCTTTTGTACAGCCTCTAGCTTGGATACAAGAAGTGATATGGGTGGGCATGCAGGCTCTAGTACCCTGTCGTACTGCCTCTAGCTTGGATACAGTATGTGATACGGACAGGCATAAGGGCTCTAGTACCCTGTTGTACCGCCTCTAGCTTGGATACAGTATGTGATAAGGGCAGGCATGGAGGCTCCAGTATCTTGCTGTACCCCCTTTAGCTTGAATACATGATGTGATACTGGCAGGCATTAAGGCTCTAGTACCCTGTTGTACCACATCTAGCTTAGACACAAGATGTGATACAGGTGGGCATGGAGGCTCTAGTACCCTGTTTTACTGCCTCTAGCTTAGATACAAGATATAATATAGGCGGGCATGGAGACTCTAGTACCCTGTTGTACCACCCCTAGCTTGGATACAAGGTGTGAGATGGGTTGGCATAAGGGCTCTAGTACCCCGATGGGCCACCTCAAGCTTGTATATAAAATGTGATACGGGCGGGCATGGATAATTTAGTATCGTGTTGTACCACCTCTAGCTTAGATACAAGATGTGTGACGGGCCACCTTAAGCTTGTATATAAGATGTGATACAGGTGGACATAGAGGCTCTAGTATCCTGTTGTACCGCCTCTAGCTTGTATATAAGATATGATACAGGTGGGCAAAGATGCTCTAGTATCCTGTTGTACTGCTTCTAACTTGTATATAAGATATGGTACGGGTGGGCATGGAGGCTCTAGTACCCTGTTGTACCGCCTCTAGTTTGCATACAATATGTGATAGGGACAGGCATGGAGGCTCTCGTACCCTGTTGTACCGCCTCTAGCTTGGATACAAGATGTCATACGGGTAGACATGGAGGCTCTAGTACCCTGTTGTAACGCCTTTAGCTTGGATACAAGATGTGATACAGGCAGGCATGGAGATTCTTGGAGCCTGTTGTACCACCTCTAGCTTGAATACATGATGTGATACGGGCGGGCATGAAAGCTCTAGTACCCTGTTGCACCGCCTCTAGCTTAGACAAAAGATGTGATACAGGTGAGCATGGAGGCTCTAGTACCCTGATGCGCCACCTCAAGCTTGAATATAAGATGTAATACAGGCGGGCATGGAGGCTCTAGTATCCTGTTGTACCGCCTCTAGCTTAGATACAAGATGTGATACGGGCGGACATGGAGGCTCTAGTACCCTGTTGGGCCACCTCAAGCTTGTATATAAGATATAATACGGGTGGGCATGGAGGCTCTAGTATCCTGTTGTACCCCTTCTAGCTTGTATATAAGATATAATACGGGTGGGCATGGAGGCTCTAGTATCCTGTTGTACTGCCTCTAGCTTGGTACAAGGTGTGATATAGGCGGGCATGGATATACATATTTTCTGTATGATACCCTGCAGCTCATCACTTCACATTTGCTGTTACTGAGCCTCTAGATCGTCCAAACTTGTTGTCTGTCGTAGTTGGCGCCAACGATGGTCCCATATATTAATCTGGTGCCCGGGCAGCCACGAAACTGTGACAATGTTGTGGAGGCTCCTGTGATGCCCTTGTGTGCGCGGCCAAGCATTATCCTGCTGGACAATATACAGAAGATGAATAACTTATACCAGCTGTACATATATACAGGTATACAAGGCCCCTGCAGCCTTTCTTTGTGTGTGCCCTCGCATCACATCTCCCATTGATTTCAATGGTGCCGGCGGCATCATCGTACCATGTGCTGGGTGCATGCAATGCGATGCCAGGTTTCCCTGTTGAAACTACTTCCCCAGAGTGATGCAAGACATTTTTGATACAAAAATGCCTCGCATCCGCGGTGAATTCGCATATTGGCGAGCGCGATATCGGGCCGTGATTCCTGAAGCCACTCTCATTCAGACTTTTTTTTCAATGATTACAGCGGCGTTTTGAACGCCGTGGTAATCGCAGTATAACGCTCTCATTGATTTCAATGGGGGCTCACAGACATGTGCTCAAACGGGGCGCTTTTCGAGCGCTGTCTGTTTTATTTTTTGCCTATAGCGCACTTCATCAATGATGTGGTGTGCTAAAGCCACTGTTGCAGCCAGAAACGCTGCCTCCGAAAACGAAGGTAAAATGGCGGCAAAGCGCGGTGCTTTGCCAGGGCCATGTGTGATAGAGGCTTAAGGGGTCCAGAAATAAGTCATGTTTGGAAATGCCACGGCGCCAGATCATGTATGGAAATTTGCTTTGCAGCTGTATGCAGCACGGTTTAGGTATGGGTGCCGGTAAAGAAAGGGGGGGCCCAAGCTGAACTTTTGTATCCGGGCCCCTGAGCCTTTAGTTACGCCCCTGCTATATGTGCACGCTGGGAGCTACAGCAGCTGTAAACTGCAATACGCTAGGGCCTAGTGGCCCATTACATATAGTGGGGCTTCCCGGTTCCCTTCACCCCTATGTGCCATCCTCATCCACCATGTCGTCCATGTAGTCCTCCGGTTCACTGAATGACATCTCCTCCTCGGTGGCTTTCTCTTCCTCCATGTCGCGCTCCGGCCCATCTATCGTGTTATCCGCCTGGTGCATTTCCAACTCTCACCGCTCCGCTCGTACTCGAGGTCTCCGTGCTTCCCCATGGAGCTGCAAGTTCGGTTCGGGATCTCCCTCAGACTTTGGGGGTCACGATGGAACGACGTTCGAGGCTCGGCGGCACTAACAGGCCATGTGCACTGGACCCGGCGGCGGGCGAAAAAGGAGCGAACCAACGGACGGCAGAGGGGAGTACTCATCCCGGGTCATGGCTCTACATAACCTGTGCTGATATATAGAAAGATAATTATTGCTGACCTGTCAGTGCCGTATCCAGTCTCTTGTAGTTACAGGAAATGAACGTGACACAGCAGCCTCTGATTGGCTGTAATCAACTGACTACCTGTGGTGGCCGCTGTCACAACAAACACCAGTACTGCAGCGCTGGATCCTATCAGAGTGGTAAGTGTAGCGATGTATTAATTTAGTACAGACAGCCCTATTAGGCCGCGTTCACACATGGCGTTTTTTGTTGAGTTTTTTTTTTATTCAGTTTTTAATTGCCGTTGAAAAACGCCATGTGTGAACACAGCTTTAAAGAGATTCTGTCTGGTAGTTGGACAACCCCTTTAAAAGCAACCAGTCGTCCCCTATAAGCACTATGAAGTTTTGGTGCACATAGGACAGGTTAGGAGGAGTCCGGGGTGTGTTCTGCTTACCTCCCCAGCTCATGGTTCCTGCGGCGTAGCCCCTGGAAGTTGGCACGCGGTCTGTGTGATTCTTCAGTCAGTGTGCGCGCATACTGATCTCCAAGGGAATGCGCCTGCGCTGGCTGAAAAGTCCCGCTCACATCCCCGGACTACTTCAGACCTGAACTATGGGCGCCATAAGGCCGGCTTCACATGGGGGATACAATCACTCAAGATTTGTGCATTTTGAGACGCACAAATATGAACCACCACCTTCTGAATGGAGTCACACACATGAGCGATGCGGGAAACAAACCGCGGCATGTTCTATCTGGCTGCGTGATCTCGCATCCCAGCATCCATTGTTTTCAATGGGGCCGGCG
Organism: Eleutherodactylus coqui; assembly: GCF_035609145.1. Lineage (NCBI taxonomy): Eukaryota > Metazoa > Chordata > Amphibia > Anura > Eleutherodactylidae > Eleutherodactylus > Eleutherodactylus coqui. Next base: position 106,168,172 of record NC_089847.1, read on the forward strand.
GCAGCAATGGGGGAGGAAAGCGATTGCGGAGTTCCTCCCATGCTCTGCGACAGCCGCGGCAGAGGATTGATTCCTTCCCGAAGCCGTGCAAGGCCGTTTTCACATGAAAACGCCTCTCACCCCTGTGAATTCACATGGTGGGGGCGCGATATGGTGGTTTGGATTCACGGCCCCGTATCGCGCTCACCCGTGTGAAGTTAGCCTAACTTAGTTGTGACTTTGGACAGTATTGTGTCTCCCATTACACTGTGCGGCACATGACCTGTACATAGAGACTGGCCTAATGTAAGCAATAATGCACTGCACTACAAAAGTACTGCAGTGCAACATCATAGCAAACAGAGCTTTTATGGTTCAAATCCCCCACAGTGACAAAAAAAAAAAAAAAAATAGAGTTAAAAACAGAAGTAAAGTTAAATTAACAAGAAAACTCTTTTACGCACTTTCTCCTTTCATTAAAAAATATATATATTTAAACCCACAATTTTGGTATCTGTAACGACTTGGACAGTAAATTGAACGCGCTATTCATCTTGCACAGCAAAAAACGTAAATATAAACCCTTAAAAAAGCAGAGGCAAAATGCTAATTTTGTTCATTTTGTCTCTCAAAATAACTCCAAGTCAGCGGAAAAATAAAAAAGTTATGTCTTTTGAAAATTGGAGATGAAAATACCCCAAAAATCTTCACGCCTTTATGGCCAAAATAGGCGGAGCGATCAGCTGGGGGGGCTGGACCACCTACTAGCAGCTTATTAGGCTTCAAAGTCCACCCCTCCCAACTCCTTAGCCGTGGATAACACAGTAGGCGTCATCCATGTAGCGCTGCCAAGTCTCACATGTGCGCCGCGAGGTCTTCCGCTGGCGCATGCACAGATGAACTGTCTCTTTGTGGGAATATTCCCGTTACTCGTTGTTCATGCAGCGGTTGTGACCTCACGGCGCACACAAGTGCAAGTGCAAAATAACGCAGCATGTCCTGTTTTCAGGCAATTCCACTGCAAGAACTGCTCATTCTTTCTTTTTTATTATTTTTCACGTTTAAAAACGCACCTACAGTGATGCGAATAGCGCATTTTGAACATGGGAACGTTTCGCAGAAACCTGAAAAACGCAGGTTTACAACTGTGATATATATATACGATTTTCTCTCACCTATATCGCACTGGCCTGTGTAAATACAGTGTAAAGCGCGCGGTGCGGAGCGCGGTGCGTAAGGGTATAGTCACACCAAATCTGAGAACCCCGCCAGTTTTGGCGCAGATGTGAAATGTGTTTTTTGGTCACATGGTTTTTACAGGTAAAAGTACTCGCGGTCTTTGATGTGGTTCTCAGCCGCACCCTGACTGCGACACGTGAATACACTTTACGGACGCTTTTACTCTCGCGCATTTATAGTGACGTATTTTTCGTGACGTTTTTCTGGATTATTTTTTTCCATAAACCCTGCGGCCGGATTTTAGCAGATCAACAGCGAAGTGTGGAGCTCCATAAACACTACAGGGATCCTTTGTGGGGGGGAGGGTTCTCCTTTAGTCGGGCGTTTCTTGGGTCAGTGGCTATTTTTGTAATCGCAGCATCCTGCAGGTTTGGCGTTACTGCAGGTCACCGCATTGTATGTGGTGCGGACTTGTCAGCGCTGGGACAGGAAGAACAGACGGCCTTGTTGCCCATAGCAACCAATCAGAGCGCAGCTGTCATGTAACTAGAGCCATTTCAGAAATCAGAGCTGTGCTGTGATTGGTTGCTATGGGCAACAAGGCCAAATTTTTTTTTCAGACAGCTTTGATAAATGAAGGCGAGAGAAGGGTGGTATCGCCAGCATCAGGGGGCAGGAGAGCGGTGGAAGACCCTGGTAGTGCCGGTATCTGGGGGCAGGAGAGCGGTGGAGGACCCTGGTAGTGCTGGCATCAGGGAGCAGGAGAGCGGTGGAGGACCCTGGTAGTGACGGTATCTGGGGGCAGGAGAGCGGTGGAGGACCCTGGTAGTGCCGGTATCTGGGGGCAGGAGAGCAGTGGAGGACCCTGGTAGTGACGGTATCTGGGGGCAGGAGAGCGGTGGAGGACCCTGGTAGTGCCGGTATGTGGGGTCAGGAGAGCGGTGGAGGACCTTGGTAGCGCCAGTATCTGGGGTCAGGAGAGCGGTGGAGGACCCTTGTAGTGCCGGTATCTGGGGGCAGGACAGCGGTGGAGGACCCTGGTAGTGACGGTATCTGGGGGCAGGAGAGCGGTGGAGGACCCTAGTAGTGCCGGTATCTGGGGGCAGTAGAGCAGTGGAGGACCCTGGTAGTGCCGGTATCTGGGGGCAGGAGAGCGGTGGAGGACCCTGGTAGTGCCGGTATGTGGGGTCAGGAGAGTGGTGGAGGACCTTGGTAGCGCCAGTATCTGGGGTCAGGAGAGCGGTGGAGGACCCTGGTAGTGCCGGTATCTGGGGGCAGGAGAGCGGTGGAGGACCCTGGTAGTGCCGGTATCTGGGGGCAGGAGAGCAGTGGAGGACCCTGGTAGTGATGGTATCTGGGGGCAGGAGAGCAGTGGAGGACCCTGGTAGTGCTGGCATCAGGGAGCAGGAGAGCGGTGGAGGACCCTGGTAGCGCCGGTATCTGGGGTCAGGGGAACAGTAATGTGACGGCTTCTTCTCTTATCTTACAAGATATATGATGTTTAACCCTCGCGATTCTATTGCACTAGCCGTTTTTATTAAGTCCAGGTCTCTGCAGGGTGTTAATGTGAGTGATTATCACATGTTTATGCTATATTGCCCTGCGATATTCCTTGTAGTATTCGCCTACAGGAACGCATTACACTGAATCTGTACCTGCAGCGTCATGCGGATCTGATCTTGTGATGGTGAAAATCCTGCATTGTCGTATTTTTTAGGTTTTTGACAGAAATCGTATTACAGAGCCCTCCCCAAGTAGCAACAAACGCGGCTCACACATTGCAGTATGGCGGCATAAGCTGCGTAACGCTGGTCTAAATATGGGGCGCTTCATCAGAACGTATAGCCAAATATTGGTGAAAGGGTCATAGTCCGGTTTGGTTGCTGATTTAGCACCGAAATTCCAATTAGAGCCAAATACCGGTGAATGGGGATTTCACTCACAGCGGAAAACAATCTGCCGTGGATTGGAGTCTCGCTGCGGATTTTCACCTTCCCAGCATGCTCTGCAGGTTGTGGATATTTCAAGGCGGATTTTATTCATTTTAATACGAGTGAAATCTGCGCCAAAAGCCTCAGAATTTGTTGTGGATTATTCTGCTGAATTCCAGTGTGGATTTACGCAATATGTGAGAAATGAGCCTAAAACGTGTATAGAAGATCCCTGGTTAGAGAGGCCTGCGGCCGGTCCTGCCCACCTGTGAGGGTGTGTGTATGTGCGGTCGAGTGAGGTCACAGGGGTTTCCATAGAATTCCTGTGAGGTCACAGCGGTCTGCAGTTCTAGAAGCAGATAGAACCCGTCCACACAGGCAGTTCCTGCAGCAGTGGCACTACAACAGTCACCGGAGCTCTGCTGCCTCTGCTACACCCCATAACTTCTCCTCAACCGTTGGCTGCGTACATCATCTCTGTCCGAGAGGAGCTTCTGGGCGCTCTAGGTGGACGTTACGTGGATATACCCGCTGCTGCTCGCTGTTAGCAGCCTACATCATCCCTGTCCGGGAGGAGCTTCTGGGCGCTCCAGATGGACGTTACGTGGATATAACCGCTGCTGCTCGCTGTTATCAGCCTACATCATCTCTGTCCGAGAGGAGTTTCTGGACGCTCTAGATAGACGTCACGTGGATATACCCGCTGCTGCTCGCTGTTAGCAGCCTACATCATCCCTGTCCGGGAGGAGCTTCTGGGCGCTCCAGATGGACGTTACGTGGATATAACCGCTGCTGCTCGCTGTTATCAGCCTACATCATCTCTGTCCGAGAGGAGTTTCTGGACGCTCTAGATAGACGTCACGTGGATATAACCGCTGTTGCTCGCTGTTAGCAGCCTACATCATCTCTGTCCGAGAGGAGCTTCTGGACGCCGCAGGTGGACGTTACGTGGATATAACCACTGCTGCTCGCTGTTAGCAGCCTTCATCATCCCTGTCCGGAGGAGCTTCTGGACGCTGCAGGTGGACGTTACGTGGATTTAACCGCTGCTGCTCGCTGTTAGCAGCCTTCATCATCCCTGTCCGGAGGAGCTTCTGGACGCTGCAGGTGGACGTTACGTGGATATAACCACTGCTGCTCGCTGTTAGCAGCCTTCATCATCCCTGTCCGGAGGAGCTTCTGGACGCTGCAGGTGGACGTTACGTGGATTTAACCGCTGCTGCTCGCTGTTAGCAGCCTTCATCATCCCTGTCCGGAGGAGCTTCTGGCCGCTCACAGATAAGTGTCACATCTCTCTGTGTTTTCATGTTTATATACTGAGCCGGTGATTGTTAGATATAAAGTCCTTCCTTTATACTGCAGGCGCATTTTTTTTGTGTGTCTTTTTGATGCGCTTTGCTGCTAAACTGCTGTGAAAAATCATTTTTTTAAAACCCCTTAAGGACCACTTTTTCTGGATTTTACCCGTATGGTGATTTTACTCCCCTATGTTTTGTTTGTTTTCTTTAGCTACCAAATTGATTTTTGCTGCATTTTTCTTTCTATGACATATAGGGCCATTATTTATTAATTTTTTTATTTTTTTTTAAATATCTAGTAATAAGCTAAAAAATGTTGTTTTTTTAAATAATAGTTGTTTATTTGTAAAATTGGAACATTTACACTAAAATAAAGTAGGGAATGGGTCCCTCATTTCGGTTTCGCTGTATAGATATATAATTTGTATAGTTTTAGATTACAGGGCGCAAATAGCGCTGATTTTGGCTGGCGTCGGTGTTGAGTCGTTTTATTTAATATATATTTAATTCTGTATTTATTTATTTTTACATCAAACACCTCCTGGGGGGTCATTCATATTACCTCTTTTCTATTTCACACTTTCCCACTATAGCTGAAGCATCCATATCAGCCCCAGTTAGGGCTCATGTCCACGGGCGTTTTCCCACCACGAATTCCGCATGCATTGCACGCATGAGTGATATGCAGAGAATGGAGGCAATGAAAGTATATGGGCTTCCATTGCGCCATACCCACCTGTGTGTGGGCACTGCCTATCGATACGCAAGGGAAATAAATTGCAGCATGCACTATCTCTCTGTGTGTCATATGCAGCCCTTGTTTGGGCTGCGTATCAATACGCTGTCCATACACAATACATTGATACAGGCAGCGTTTCCATACACATCCCTGCGCTGTTCAGAGCAGGGAATTAAAAAGAGAAAATCAGACTGCGCATGTGCGTGACGACAGATTCCCAGGCATGCGCAGCCATACACAGCCCATAAAAGGTCTCTGCCGGAGGAGTGTATTGGCTATATATGTGTACAACACTGCGGGAGACCCGGAGTATTTTATATATATACCCGTGGACATGAGCCCTTAAAGGGGAGACATCCCCCTATAGTGACAATAGTGTGGAGGAGGGGAAGAAAAATGGATGGAGCGCCCCCGGGGAAGAGGAAATGGGATAAAAATGGAAGTGGGACTGCTTGATCTCAGGTGTTTTGTCAAAAAAACTCAGTTTTTTTTCATTTAAAACCTGCTTGTATCCGCGTCTGGGGGTTTGGGAACGTCTTCCTCAGTACTTGCTGGGGTTACACGATACAACACATTCATATATGGTGTAGAGTCACAGTGGAGTAAAAGGTGACGTGGACAGTAGTTGGTAGTGTGATATACCAGGCGCTTTTACGCCACGCAGGAAAGATAGTCCTGGAACTATCTTTCCCGGCCGGAATATAGCCACTGCCATAGACTCCTATGGGAGCCAATGACAGCTGCCGGAGAGGGGAGGTGGGAGGGAGTTTAGCAGCGTGACTGCTGAACTCTCTCCCCCTTCTCTCCTCCTCTTTGCCCCTCGCCAGTTGTTTGCAATGGGAGGGAGCGGGGCGGGGACGGAGCTAAGCACCACCCCTCCTATTGCTGGCGGCCAACAAGGGACGGAGAGGGGGCGGGAGCTTGGCACACTAGCTCCTGCCCCGTCCTGCCTCCTCCCTTTGCAGAGAGTCGGTGAGGGGAAGGGAAGGGGGAGAACAGCTTAGCAGAGCTAAACTGTCTTCTTCCCCTGCCCAACGGCATTGCGGCCCGCAGTGCGATTGGCTGTGTGTTGGAAAAAGAAAAAAAAAGATGCCCGCAGTGTGATTGGCTGTGTGTGGCAAAAGGGAAAAAAAAAAAAAGATGCCTGCAGTGCGATTGGCAGTGTGTGGAAAAGAAAGGGTGTCTCTTATGCAATTGGCTGTGTGTGGTAAAAAGAAAAGAAAAAAAAAAGATGCCCGTAGTGCGATTGGCCGTGTGTGGCAAAAAGGAAAAAAAAAAAAGATGCCCGCAGTGCGATTGGCTGTGTGTGGCAAAAAGAAAATAAAGATGCCCGCAGTGCGATTGGCTGTGTGTGGCAAGAAGGAAAAAAAAAAAAAAGATGCCCGCAGTGCGATTGGCAGTATGTGGAAAAGAAAGGGTGTCTGTGATGCGATTGGCTGTGTGTGGCAAAAAGAAAAAAAAAAAGATGCCCGCAGTGCGATTGGCAGTATGTGGAAAAGAAAGGGTGTCTGTGATGCGATTGGCTGTGTGTGGCAAAAAGAAAAAAAAAACATGCCCGCAGTGCGATTGGCTGTGTGTGGCAAAAAGGAAAAAAAAAAAATAAGATGCCCGCAGTGCGCTTGGCTGTGTGTGGCAAAAAGAAAAAAACAAAAAGATGCCCGCAGTGCGATTGGCTGTGTGTGGAAAAAAAAGGGTGCCTGTGGTGCGATTGACTGTGTGTGGCAGAAAGCAAAAAAAAAAAACATGCCCACAGTGCGATTGGCTGTGTGTGGCAAAAAGAAAAAAAAAAACATGCCCGCAGTGCGATTGGCTGTGTGTGGCAAAAAGGAAAAAAAACATGCCCGCAGTGCGATTGGCTGTGTGTGACAAAAAAAGTCTGTCTATGGTGAGATTGGCTGTGTGTGGCAAAAAGAAAAAAAAAAGATGCCCGCAGTGCGATTGGCTGTGTGTGGCAAAAAGAAAAAAAAGATGCCCGCAGTGCGATTGGCTGTGTGTGGCAAAAAGAAAATAAAGATGCCCGCAGTGCAATTGGCTGTGTGTGGCAAAAAAAGTGTGTCTATGGTGAGATTGGCTGTGTGTGGCAAAATAAAAAAAAAACATGCCCGCAGTGCAATTGGCTGTGTGTGGCAAAAAGGAAAAAAAAAAAAAAAGATGCCCGCAGTGCGCTTGGCTGTGTGTGGCAAAAAGAAAAAAACAAAAAGATGCCCGCAGTGCGATTGGCTGTGTGTGGAAAAAAAAGGGTGCCTGTGGTGCGATTGACTGTGTGTGGCAGAAAGCAAAAAAAAAAAACATGCCCACAGTGCGATTGGCTGTGTGTGGCAAAAAGAAAAAAAAAAACATGCCCGCAGTGCGATTGGCTGTGTGTGGCAAAAAGGAAAAAAAACATGCCCGCAGTGCGATTGGCTGTGTGTGACAAAAAAAGTCTGTCTATGGTGAGATTGGCTGTGTGTGGCAAAAAGAAAAAAAAGATGCCCGCAGTGCGATTGGCTGTGTGTGGCAAAAAGAAAATAAAGATGCCCGCAGTGCAATTGGCTGTGTGTGGCAAAAAAAGTGTGTCTATGGTGAGATTGGCTGTGTGTGGCAAAATAAAAAAAAAAGATGCCCGCAGTGCAATTGGCTGTGTGTGGCAAAAAGAAAAAAAAGATACCCGCAGTGCGATTGGCTGTGTGTGGGGAAAAAAAAATAATGCCCGCAGTGCGATTAGCTGTGTGTGGAAACAAAGGATGTCTGTGGTGCGATTGGCTGTGTGTGGCAAAAAGAAAAAAAAAAGATGCCCGCAGTGCGATTGGCTGTGTGTGGAAAAAAAAGGATGTCTGTGGTGCGATTGGCTGTGTGTGGCAAAAAGAAAAAAAAAAAAGATGCCCGCAGTGCGATTGGCTGTGTGTGGCAAAAAGGAAAAAAAAACATGCCAGCAGTGCGATTGGCTGTGCGTGGCAAAAAGAAAAAAAAAAAAATGCCCGCAGTGCGATTGGCTGTGTGTGGCAAGAAGAAAAAAAAAAAAAAGATGCCCGCAGTGCGATTGGCAGTATGTGGAAAAGAAAGGGTGTCTATGGTGCGATTGGCTGTGTGTGGCAAAAAGAAAAAAAAAAGATGCCCGCAGTGCGATTGGCTGTGTGTGGCAAAAAGAAAAAAAAGATACCCGCAGTGCGATTGGCTGTGTGTGTGGGGAAAAAAATGATGCCCGCAGTGCGATTAGCTGTGTGTGGAAACAAAGGATGTCTGTGGTGCGATTGGCTGTGTGTGGCAAAAAGAAAAAAAAAAAAAGATGCCCGCAGTGCGATTGGCTGTGTGTGGCAAAAAGAAAATAAAGATGCCCGCAGTGCGATTGGCTGTGTGTGGCAAGAAGGAAAAAAAAAAAAAGATGCCCGCAGTGCGATTGGCAGTATGTGGAAAAGAAAGGGTGTCTGTGATGCGATTGGCTGTGTGGCAAAAAGAAAAAAAAAAAAGATGCCCGCAGTGCGATTGGCAGTATGTGGAAAAGAAAGGGTGTCTGTGATGCGATTGGCTGTGTGTGGCAAAAAGAAAAAAAAAAAACATGCCCGCAGTGCGATTGGCTGTGTGTGGCAAAAAGGAAAAAAAAAAGAAGAAGCCCGCAGTGCGATTGGCTGTGTGTGGAAAAGAAAGGGTGTCTGTGATGCGATTGGCTGTGTGTGGCAAAAAGAAGAAAAAAAAAGATGCCCGCAGTGCGATTGGCTGTGTGTGGCAAAAAAGTCTGTCTATGGTGAGATTGGCTGTGTGTGGCAAAAAGGAAAAAAAAAAAAGAAGCCCGCAGTGCGATTGGCTGTGTGTGGAAAAGAAAGGGTGTCTGTGATGCGATTGGCTGTGTGTGGCAAAAAGAAAAAAAAAAAAGATGCCCGCAGTGCGATTGGCTGTGTGTGGCAAAAAAGTCTGTCTATGGTGAGATTGGCTGTGTGTGGCAAAAAGAAAAAAAAAAAAAGATGCCCGCAGTGCGATTGGCTGTGTGTGGAAAAGAAAGGGTGTCTGTGATGCGATTGGCTGTGTGTGGCAAAAAGAAAAAAAAAAAAGATGCCCGCAGTGCGATTGGCTGTGTGTGGCAAAAAGAAAAAAAAAAAGATGCCCGCAGTGCGATTGGCTGTGTGTGGCAAAAAAGTCTGTCTATGGTGAGATTGGCTGTGTGTGGCAAAAAGAAATAAAGATGCCCGCAGTGCGATTGGCTGTGTGTGGCAAAAAGAAAAAAAAAAGATGCCCGCAGTGCGATTGGCTGTGTGTGGCAAAAAGAAAAAAAAGATGCCCGCAGTGCGATTGGCTGTGTGTGGCAAAAAGAAAATAAAGATGCCCGCAGTGCGATTGGCTGTGTGAGGCAAAAAGAAATAAAGATGCCCGCAGTGCGATTGGCTGTGTGTGGCAAAAAGAAAAAAAAAAGATGCCCGCAGTGCGATTGGCTGTGTGTGGCAAAAAGAAAAAAAAGATGCCCGCAGTGCGATTGGCTGTGTGTGGCAAAAAGAAAATAAAGATGCCCGCAGTGCGATTGGCTGTGTGTGGCAAGAAGGAAAAAAAAAAAAAAGATGCCCGCAGTGCGATTGGCAGTATGTGGAAAAGAAAGGGTGTCTGTGATGCGATTGGCTGTGTGTGGCAAAAAGAAAAAAAAAAAAGATGCCCGCAGTGCGATTGGCAGTATGTGGAAAAGAAAGGGTGTCTGTGATGCGATTGGCTGTGTGTGGCAAAAAGAAAAAAAAAAACATGCCCGCAGTGCGATTGGCTGTGTGTGGCAAAAAGGAAAAAAAGATGCCCGCAGTGCGATTGGCTGTGTGTGGCAAAAAGAAAATAAAGATGCCCGCAGTGCGATTGGCTGTGTGTGGCAAGAAGGAAAAAAAAAAAAAGATGCCCGCAGTGCGATTGGCAGTATGTGGAAAAGAAAGGGTGTCTGTGATGCGATTGGCTGTGTGTGGCAAAAAGAAAAAAAATAAGATGCCCGCAGTGCGATTGGCTGTGTGTGGCAAAAAGGAAAAAAAACATGCCCGCAGTGCGATTGGCTGTGTGTGACAAAAAAAGTCTGTCTATGGTGAGATTGGCTGTGTGTGGCAAAAAGAAAAAAAAAAGATGCCTGCAGTGCGATTGGCTGTGTGTGGCAAAAAGAAAAAAAAGATGCCCGCAGTGCGATTGGCTGTGTGCGCCAAAAAGAAAATAAAGATGCCCGCAGTGCGATTGGCTGTGTGTGGCAAGAAGGAAAAAAAAAAAAAAGATACCCGCAGTGCGATTGGCAGTATGTGGAAAAGAAAGGGTGTCTGTGATGCGATTGGCTGTGTGTGGCAAAAAGAAAAAAAAAAAAGATGCCCGCAGTGCGATTGGCAGTATGTGGAAAAGAAAGGGTGTCTGTGATGCGATTGGCTGTGTGTGGCAAAAAGGAAAAAAAACATGCCCGCAGTGCGATTGGCTGTGTGTGACAAAAAAAGTCTGTCTATGGTGAGATTGGCTGTGTGTGGCAAAAAGAAAAAAAAAAGATGCCCGCAGTGCGATTGGCTGTGTGTGGCAAAAAGAAAAAAAAGATGCCCGCAGTGCGATTGGCTGTGTGTGGCAAAAAGAAAATAAAGATGCCCGCAGTGCGATTGGCTGTGTGTGGCAAGAAGGAAAAAAAAAAAAAGATGCCCGCAGTGCAATTGGCAGTATGTGGAAAAGAAAGGGTGTCTGTGATGCGATTGGCTGTGTGTGGCAAAAAGAAAAAAAAAAAAGATGCCCGCAGTGCGATTGGCAGTATGTGGAAAACAAAAGGGTGTCTGTGATGCGATTGGCTGTGTGTGGCAAAAAGAAAAAAAAAAACATGCCCGCAGTGCAATTGGCTGTGTGTGGCAAAAAGGAAAAAAAAAAAAAAGATGCCCGCAGTGCGATTGGCTGTGTGTGGCAAAAAAGTCTGTCTATGGTGAGATTGGCTGTGTGTGGCAAAAAGAAAAAAAAAAAAAGATGCCCGCAGTGCGATTGGCTGTGTGAGGCAAAAAGAAATGAAGATGCCCGCAGTGCGATTGGCTGTGTGTGGCAAAAAGAAAAAAAAAAGATGCCCGCAGTGCGATTGGCTGTGTGTGGCAAAAAGAAAAAAAAGTTGCCCGCAGTGCGATTGGCTGTGTGTGGCAAAAAGAAAATAAAGATGCCCGCAGTGCGATTGGCTGTGTGTGGCAAGAAGGAAAAAAAAAAAAATGATGCCCGCAGTGCGATTGGCAGTATGTGGAAAAGAAAGGGTGTCTGTGATGCGATTGGCTGTGTGTGGCAAAAAGAAAAAAAAAAACATGCCCGCAGTGCGATTGGCTGTGTGTGGCAAAAAGGAAAAAAAACATGCCCGCAGTGCGATTGGCTGTGTGTGACAAAAAAAGTCTGTCTATGGTGAGATTGGCTGTGTGTGGCAAAAAGAAAAAAAAAAGATGCCCGCAGTGCGATTGGCTGTGTGTGGCAAAAAGAAAAAAAAGATGCCCGCAGTGCGATTGGCTGTGTGTGCCAAAAAGAAAATAAAGATGCCCGCAGTGCGATTGGCTGTGTGTGGCAAGAAGGAAAAAAAAAAAAAAGATGCCCGCAGTGCGATTGGCAGTATGTGGAAAAGAAAGGGTGTCTGTGATGCGATTGGCTGTGTGTGGCAAAAAGAAAAAAAAAAAAGATGCCCGCAGTGCGATTGGCAGTATGTGGAAAAGAAAGGGTGTCTGTGATGCGATTGGCTGTGTGTGGCAAAAAGAAAAAAAAAAACATGCCCGCAGTGCGATTGGCTGTGTGTGGCAAAAAGGAAAAAAAAAAAAAAAAGATGCCCGCAGTGCGATTGGCTGTGTGTGGCAAAAAGAAAAAAAAAAAAAGAAGCCCGCAGTGCGATTGGCTGGGTGTGGAAAAGAAAGGGTGTCTGTGATGCGATTGGCTGTGTGTGGCAAAAAGAAAAAAAAAAAAGATGCCCGCAGTGCGATTGGCTGTGTGTGGCAAAAAGAAAAAAAAAAAGATGCCCGCAGTGCGATTGGCTGTGTGTGGCAAAAAAGTCTGTCTATGGTGAGATTGGCTGTGTGTGGCAAAAAGAAAAAAAAAAAAAGATGCCCGCAGTGCGATTGGCTGTGTGAGGCAAAAAGAAATAAAGATGCCCGCAGTGCGATTGGCTGTGTGTGGCAAAAAGAAAAAAAAAAGATGCCCGCAGTGCGATTGGCTGTGTGTGGCAAAAAGAAAAAAAAATGCCCGCAGTGCGATTGGCTGTGTGTGGCAAAAAGGAAAGAAAAAAAAAAGATACCCGCAGTGCGATTGGCAGTATGTGGAAAAGAAAGGGTGTCTGTGATGCGATTGGCTGTGTGTGGCAAAAAGAAAAAAAAAAAGATGCCCGCAGTGCGATTGGCAGTATGTGGAAAAGAAAGGGTGTCTGTGATGCGATTGGCTGTGTGTGGCAAAAAGGAAAAAAAACATGCCCGCAGTGCGATTGGCTGTGTGTGACAAAAAAAGTCTGTCTATGGTGAGATTGGCTGTGTGTGGCAAAAAGAAAAAAAAAAGATGCCCGCAGTGCGATTGGCTGTGTGTGGCAAAAAGAAAAAAAAGATGCCCGCAGTGCGATTGGCTGTGTGTGGCAAAAAGAAAATAAAGATGCCCGCAGTGCGATTGGCTGTGTGTGGCAAGAAGGAAAAAAAAAAAAAAGATGCCCGCAGTGCAATTGGCAGTATGTGGAAAAGAAAGGGTGTCTGTGATGCGATTGGCTGTGTGTGGCAAAAAGAAAAAAAAAAAGGATGCCCGCAGTGCGATTGGCAGTATGTGGAAAACAAAAGGGTGTCTGTGATGCGATTGGCTGTGTGTGGCAAAAAGAAAAAAAAAAACATGCCCGCAGTGCAATTGGCTGTGTGTGGCAAAAAGGAAAAAAAAAAAAAAGATGCCCGCAGTGCGATTGGCTGTGTGTGGCAAAAAAGTCTGTCTATGGTGAGATTGGCTGTGTGTGGCAAAAAGAAAAAAAAAAAAAGATGCCCGCAGTGCGATTGGCTGTGTGAGGCAAAAAGAAATGAAGATGCCCGCAGTGCGATTGGCTGTGTGTGGCAAAAAGAAAAAAAAAAGATGCCCGCAGTGCGATTGGCTGTGTGTGGCAAAAAGAAAAAAAAGTTGCCCGCAGTGCGATTGGCTGTGTGTGGCAAAAAGAAAATAAAGATGCCCGCAGTGCGATTGGCTGTGTGTGGCAAGAAGGAAAAAAAAAAAAAAGATGCCCGCAGTGCAATTGGCAGTATGTGGAAAAGAAAGGGTGTCTGTGATGCGATTGGCTGTGTGTGGCAAAAAGAAAAAAAAAAACATGCCCGCAGTGCGATTGGCTGTGTGTGGCAAAAAGGAAAAAAAACATGCCCGCAGTGCGATTGGCTGTGTGTGACAAAAAAAGTCTGTCTATGGTGAGATTGGCTGTGTGTGGCAAAAAGAAAAAAAAAAGATGCCCGCAGTGCGATTGGCTGTGTGTGGCAAAAAGAAAAAAAAGATGCCCGCAGTGCGATTGGCTGTGTGTGCCAAAAAGAAAATAAAGATGCCCGCAGTGCGATTGGCTGTGTGTGGCAAGAAGGAAAAAAAAAAAAAGATGCCCGCAGTGCGATTGGCAGTATGTGGAAAAGAAAGGGTGTCTGTGATGCGATTGGCTGTGTGTGGCAAAAAGAAAAAAAAAAACATGCCCGCAGTGCGATTGGCTGTGTGTGGCAAAAAGGAAAAAAAAAAAAAAAAGATGCCCGCAGTGCGATTGGCTGTGTGTGGCAAAAAGAAAAAAAAAAAAAGAAGCCCGCAGTGCGATTGGCTGGGTGTGGAAAAGAAAGGGTGTCTGTGATGCGATTGGCTGTGTGTGGCAAAAAGAAAAAAAAAAAAGATGCCCGCAGTGCGATTGGCTGTGTGTGGCAAAAAGAAAAAAAAAAAGATGCCCGCAGTGCGATTGGCTGTGTGTGGCAAAAAAGTCTGTCTATGGTGAGATTGGCTGTGTGTGGCAAAAAGAAAAAAAAAAAAAGATGCCCGCAGTGCGATTGGCTGTGTGAGGCAAAAAGAAATAAAGATGCCCGCAGTGCGATTGGCTGTGTGTGGCAAAAAGAAAAAAAAAAGATGCCCGCAGTGCGATTGGCTGTGTGTGGCAAAAAGAAAAAAAAAATGCCCGCAGTGCGATTGGCTGTGTGTGGCAAAAAGAAAATAAAGATGCCCGCAGTGCGATTGGCAGTATGTGGAAAAGAAAGGGTGTCTGTGATGCGATTGGCTGTGTGTGGCAAAATGAAAAAAAAAACATGCCCGCAGTGCGATTGGCTGTGTGTGGCAAAAAGGAAAAAAAAAAAAAAGATGCCCGCAGTGCGATTGGCTGTGTGTGGCAAAAAGAAAAAAACAAAAAGATGCCCGCAGTGCGATTGGCAGTATGTGGAAAAGAAAGGGTGTCTGTGATGCGATTGGCTGTATGTGGCAAAAAGAAAAAAAAAAAAGATGCCCGCAGTGCGATTGGCAGTATGTGTAAAAGAAAGGGTTGTCTGTGATGCGATTGGCTGTGTGTGGCAAAAAGAAAAAAAAAAACATGCCCGCAGTGCGATTGGCTGTGTGTGGCAAAAAGGAAAAAAAAAAAAAAAGATGCCCGCAGTGCCATTGGCTGTGTGTGGCAAAAAAGTCTGTCTATGGTGAGATTGGCTGTGTGTGGCAAAAAGAAAAAAAAAAAGATGCCTGCAGTGCGATTGGCTGTGTGAGGCAAAAAGAAATAAAGATGCCCGCAGTGCGATTGGCTGTGTGTGGCAAAAAGAAAAAAAAAAGATGCCCGCAGTGCGATTGGCTGTGTGTGGCAAAAAGAAAAAAAAGATGCCCGCAGTGCGATTGGCTGTGTGTGGCAAAAAGAAAATAAAGATGCCCGCAGTGCGATTGGCTGTGTGTGGCAAGAAGGAAAAAAAAAAAAAGATGCCCGCAGTGCGATTGGCAGTATGTGGAAAAGAAAGGGTGTCTGTGATGCGATTGGCTGTGTGTGGCAAAAAGAAAAAAAAAAAGATGCCCGCAGTGCGATTGGCTGTGTGTGGCAAAAAGGAAAAAAAACATGCCCGCAGTGCGATTGGCTGTGTGTGACAAAAAAAGTCTGTCTATGGTGAGATTGGCTGTGTGTGGCAAAAAGAAAAAAAAAAGATGCCCGCAGTGCGATTGGCTGTGTGTGGCAAAAAGAAAAAAAAGATGCCCGCAGTGCGATTGGCTGTGTGTGCCAAAAGGAAAATAAAGATGCCCGCAGTGCGATTGGCTGTGTGTGGCAAGAAGGAAAAAAAAAAAAAAGATGCCCGCAGTGCGATTGGCAGTATGTGGAAAAGAAAGGGTGTCTGTGATGCGATTGGCTGTGTGTGGCAAAAAGAAAAAAAAAAAAGATGCCCGCAGTGCGATTGGCAGTATGTGGAAAAGAATGGGTGTCTGTGATGCGATTGGCTGTGTGTGGCAAAAAGAAAAAAAAAAACATGCCCGCAGTGCGATTGGCTGTGTGTGGCAAAAACGAAAAAAAAAAAAAAAGTTGCTCGCAGTGCGATTGGCTGTGTGTGGAAAAGAAAGGGTGTCTGTGATGCGATTGGCTGTGTGTGGCAAAAAAGTCTGTCTATGGTGAGATTGGCTGTGTGTGGCAAAAAGAAAAAAAAAAAAAGATGCCCGCAGTGCGATTGGCTGTGTGAGGCAAAAAGAAATAAAGATGCCCGCAGTGCGATTGGCTGTGTGTGGCAAAAAGAAAAAAAAGATGCCCGCAGTGCGATTGGCTGTGTGTGGCAAAAAGAAAATAAAGATGCCCGCAGTGCGATTGGCAGTATGTGGAAAAGAAAGGGTGTCTGTGATGCGAATGGCTGTGTGTGGCAAAAAGAAAAAAAAAACATGCCCGCAGTGCGATTGGCTGTGTGTGGCAAAAAGGAAAAAAAAAAAAAAAAGATGCCCGCAGTGCGATTGGCTGTGTGTGGCAAAAAGAAAAAAACAAAAAGATGCCCGCAGTGCGATAGGCAGTATGTGGAAAAGAAAGGGTGTCTGTGATGCAATTGGCTGTGTGTGGCAAAAAGAAAAAAAAAAACATGCCCGCAGTGCGATTGGCTGTGTGTGGCAAAAAGGAAAAAAAAAAAAAAAGATGCCCGCAGTGCGATTGGCTGTGTGTGGCAAAAAAGTCTGTCTATGGTGAGATTGGCTGTGTGTGGCAAAAAGAAAAACAAAAAAAGATGCCCGCAGTGCGATTGGCTGTGTGAGGCAAAAAGAAATAAAGATGCCCGCAGTGCGATTGGCTGTGTGTGGAAAAAAAAGGGTGTCTGTGGTGCGATTGACTGTGTGTGGCAGAAAGCAAAAAAAAAAAACATGCCCGCAGTGCGATTGGCTGTGTGTGGCAAAAAGAAAAAAAAAAAGATGCCCGCAGTGCGATTGGCTGTGTGTGGCAAAAAGGAAAAAAAACATGCCCGCAGTGCGATTGGCTGTGTGTGACAAAAAAAGTCTGTCTATGGTGAGATTGGCTGTGTGTGGCAAAAAGAAAAAAAAAAGATGCCCGCAGTGCGATTGGCTGTGTGTGGCAAAAAGAAAAAAAAGATGCCCGCAGTGCGATTGGCTGTGTGTGGCAAAAAGAAAATAAAGATGCCCGCAGTGCGATTGGCTGTGTGTGGCAAGAAGGAAAAAAAAAAAAAAGATGCCCGCAGTGCGATTGGCAGTATGTGGAAAAGAAAGGGTGTCTGTGATGCGATTGGCTGTGTGGCAAAAAGAAAAAAAAAAAAGATGCCAGCAGTGCGATTGGCAGTATGTGGAAAAGAAAGGGTGTCTGTGATGCGATTGGCTGTGTGTGGCAAAAAGAAAAAAAAAAACATGCCCGCAGTGCGATTGGCTGTGTGTGGCAAAAAGGAAAAAAAAAAAAAAAGATGCCCGCAGTGCGATTGGCTGTGTGTGGCAAAAAGAAAAAAAAAAAAAGAAGCCCGCAGTGCGATTGGCTGTGTGTGGAAAAGAAAGGGTGTCTGTGATGCGATTGGCTGTGTGTGGCAAAAAGAAAAAAAAAAAAGATGCCCGCAGTGCGATTGGCTGTGTGTGGCAAAAAGAAAAAAAAAAAGATGCCCGCAGTGCGATTGGCTGTGTGTGGCAAAAAAGTCTGTCTATGGTGAGATTGGCTGTGTGTGGCAAAAAGAAAAAAAAAAAAAGATGCCCGCAGTGCGATTGGCTGTGTGAGGCAAAAAGAAATAAAGATGCCCGCAGTGCGATTGGCTGTGTGTGGCAAAAAGAAAAAAAAAAGATGCCCGCAGTGCGATTGGCTGTGTGTGGCAAGAAGGAAAAAAAACATGCCCGCAGTGCGATTGGGTGTGTGTGGCAAAAAAAAGAAATGTGCTTGTGGTGCAATTGGCCATGTGTGTCGAAAAACAAAAAAAGATGCCCGCACTGCGATTATATATATTATATATGTGTTTATAAACGTTTGTGTGGGAGTGGCCTAAAGTTCAAAAACAGCGAATGTTTCTTGGATGTGTTTTGAGACTTTTCCAGCTTTATGGTTTCTTCACACCTTGCAAATTCACTGGATTTTCTGCAGCTACAAGATTCGCACCAAATCCGTGCTAAATGGCGCAGGTTTTGATGTAGATTTGCCTCGGATTTCAGCCCTTCATATGAAAGTGTGAACATGCCCAGTATGAATTGACCTGCTGTAGATGTAAAATCCGCGGCACGGCTCAATTTATGCTGCACTTTTTTTGCAGCCTGTGGATGGAATTTTTTGAAATCCTATCCATAACGCTCGTACTGTAAGATGCTGCAGATGTTCTGCAGCATTTCTGTCCTGTGTGAACACACTCTAAGGGTGGCTTCACACGAGCGTGTGCGTGTGCTGTGCATAGGTGCGCACAAAAGTGCGTACCCATGTATGTGCACAAACACGCATGAATGCAGGTCTGTGCCCATTGCCTTCAATGGGGCTGCAACTGCTGCCGATGGCCCCATTGCAAGCAATGGGCTGCCAGCAACCCCTGCAGTGATTTTCGGGGAAAGGCTTTAAATATCCCCATAGCGCAGAGAGAGTTGGTGGGGCTAGAGAGTGGGCGGAGCTATAGGGCTTCTCTCAGACTTCCCATAGCAAATATATAGAGGGTGGGGCTAGAGCGTGGATCCTCTAGCCCCACCCCCTCCACCCACGCTTTCTGGAAAGTCCTCAGAAAAGCCCCGTAACTACACCCCCTCTCTATTCCTGCTATATGGAAATCCCTGGGGGAGAGAGTCCCCTACTGCCCCCAACTGCTAGGGAATTGCCACCAGCAGAGCTGGAGGAATACCCCGCTGCTTACAGCAGGACAGTTTAAAACATGCTGCCGAGAAGCACATTGTAAATGTCCTGTTGTAAAGTCCTGTTAGTCCCCGCAGGGATTAAGGGAACCCTCAGGAAGTCCCCTCATCCCCGCGAGGACTAATAGGAGTTTACAGCAGTCATTTAAAACGTGCTTCTGGGCAGCAGGTTTTAAATGTCCTGCATAAGCTCCTGCTCCCATAGGGGTCAATGGAAACTCCTGCACAGAGCACACCAAAAATAGGACAGGTCCTATCTTTGGTGCACACCGCAGAGCTGCATGTGACCTGCAGCATGTCCTATCTTTGTTAGGTGTGCGAACCGTTTCACGCACCTACATTCTTTCATGTGAGCGCTTCTATAGGAACCCATTGGTTATTTTAAAAGCTCTTTTTTTTCCCGCGCAAAAAGTAAACACTTGCCTGACCCAGAAAAAGCCTTTAAATGAAATGTATAACCGGGTCACAAATGAATCATGTCAGCAAGGGGATTGGAATACCTAAGAGATGGTCTCTTGCCAGGAAAAACTGGGACAAGCCGGGAGTCGGCTAATTCTGACTAGGGGGCGCAATTTTTTTCAAATTTTAAGGGGGATTTCCTTTTCAGGTAGACACCTTTTTTCCCCCAGCAGATTTGTAGTGGTCACCTGGTTCATATATTCCCTGTGACACAGAGGGACAACCAACAGCCAATGCATGGCTAATAATTTCATTGACAAATCTAGGATCCACCTTTTAGCTCTCTTCACCGGGGTCATCAGCTGTCAAGTCCACAATACATAGGAATAGGAAAGGAACTGCTGTATCCGCCTATGTATTGTATCTACTATGGTGGACTAATAATTGCGGAAATGAATTCATCTCCAAACCACATGTAAGGTATGGGGCTGATGGATCGAGAACGTAGGATGTTAATGCTGATTTTCTGGTTGCATCGTCTTATTTGGTATTGTGATATAACCTGACTAAGTTTTTGGCAGGTTACTGAAGGCTCGTGGTTGTCATCTGGCAGAGAAGCTACTGGACGAGCCCCCACAGAAGATACTTTGGTGCAGATGGAGAAACAAGCAGGTATGTGAAATTATCCACTTATTGGTATGTAATAAACTATGGTAGGAGCTGGTGCCGTGCGCATGGCTGAACCACCAGGGAGCTGCAGTTACCGATGTGCTACAGAAGACTGGGAGCTCTAGCTATCAATATACCACAAAGGAATGGGAACTATATCACCAGGGCCTTTAAATGTCACCGGGTCGCCAGGGCCTCTGGATATTGCGGGGTCGCCAGGGCCACCAAAGACTGGGTGCTGGCAGTTATGCACTTAAGAATCTTAATGAGGTCATTCAAATCATTTGGGTTTCATTTTCTTGCAGACTTGGAAGAAGAGTGTGCAGTCTGGAAGAGTCATGAGGAAGAGGAAGAACCCCAACCCCAGCCTGAAGTTCTGGAGGGAAGAGAGCTGTCCAGATGCCATACAGATTCATCTTCCCTGTCAGATTGCAGCTGGAACATGCGGAGGACATTGGGTGCCAGATTCGGAATCCTTATTTTCCCAGTTTTCAAAATAAAGATTTCAAAATAAAATGGAGTTTTAACATGTGCTGTTCAAGGTTTTTTTTGAAAAGGCAAAAAAAAAAAAAAAGGGCCAACATTATGGACCGTAGATGCAGTGGTCGGCTAAGGGAGGTTGGTGCAGTAGATGAAAGACACATGCTTTCTTCCCTTCCAAATCAGAAAATGTCCAATAGTGCCATCAGCTCAGAACTAGTAGAGACCAATGGGACCCAGGTACACCCATCTACTGTTCAGAGAAGTCTGGTCAGAAGTGATCTTCATGGATGAATTGTGGCCAAAAAGCCAAACCTTCTAAGTAGAAACCAGACCGAGCGACTCGACTATACAAAAAACATAGTGCAGCAGATGAAAAACACATCAGAGCACATTTACAAAAGAGCACATTTCCCACAGTGAAAAAGTACGCAGGTGCCTGTAATTTCCTGGGACTGAGTCCCTTAGGCCTCATGTCCACGGGGAAAATCAGGCCCGCTACGGATTCTACATGTAGAATCCGTAGCGGGTCCCTCCTGCCCCGCGGACATGAGGGCTGAAAATAAGAATAAATGAGAATAAACTCACCTCCCATCCGCTCCGTTTCTTCTCTGCGTCGCGGCCGGATCTTCTTTCTTCGGCCGGCGGATGAATTCGTCACGCCGGCGGCACGTCGCGCGCGCATGCGCCGGGCACATCCGCCGAGCCGAAGCAAGAAAGATCCGGCCGTGAGGAAGAGAAGACCTTCCCGGTCCGCTCCGGATGGGTAAATTCTTTTATATTCCTATTTTAGGTCTCCCGCGGATCCGGACGGCTTCCATAGGCTTCAATAGAAGCCCGCGGGAGCCGACCCTGCGGGAGACCCGCACGAAAATGGAGCATGGTCCAGATTTTTTCATGCTCCATTTTTTTTTAAATCCCTTTTATTGACCATCCGCGGGTATTTATCTACCCGCAGGTGGTCAATGCATCCCTATGGGATGCGGATCCGCGTGCGGGAGATCCGCTGCGGATCTTAAATCATATTTTCCCCGTGGACATGAGGCCTTAGGGCTATTTCAGACGACCGTATATCGGCTCGGTTTTCACGCCGAGCCGATATACGGTGTCCTTGTCTGCAGGGTGGGGAGGATGGAAGAGCCAGGAGCAGGAATTGAGCTCCTGCCGCTTCCCCGCCCCTCACCACTATTTGCAATGGGAGGGGTGGGGGCAGAGCTAAGCACCGGGACTTAGCTCCACTCCTGTCTCGCCCCCTCCTATTGCAAATAGTGGCAAGGGGCGGAGAGGGGGCGGGAGCTCAGTTCCTGCTCCTGGCTCTTCCATCCTCGTCCCCCTAGCAGACAAGGACACCGTATACATTATATATACGGTTGTCTAAATAAGCCCTTAGGCAGAGATCCCTTCACATGTGCAATCCTCTGGTGAGTCTTATGCCCAAAAGTTTATAAACTAGAGACCTAAGGATGTAGCAGAGCCAGTAGGGTGTAGCTGTGTTTTCTCCAGTCATGGTAAGATTACGGCAACTCGCAATGAATCTTGTGATCATCAAAAGAAAATCTGACTGCATTCTCATAAGTAATTGTTCAGTTCAGAAAATGGTGACTGCCCTGCACTGGTGCCAGGTTGGCATTACCCCCTCAGTATGTGTTGTACATGGTACCAGTAATGCCTTCTTTTGCCTTGACAGAATTTGCAGTCATGATTGTCCGCATGGCTCCAGGATCCAACCTTTACCCAGTCTTGTTTGTAGATGACAAGCCGCTCAGCAATTATGCATTTGTGCTGACAAGTGGGAGCCCCGTGGCCACCGACAGGGGTGAGCATCTCGGAGATGAATGAGATTTACATAGATATTCTTACACTGTGGGTTGACATCTTGATGCCTGAATCTATAACTCTGTACTTGTTAGGTGCACTGTTCAGACACGGTCTTCTGTGTCTGGCAAACATGGATGTCGTCCCATTCTGTCTGTTCCCTGAGCTTGTGTTTGATGTCTTCCAGCACTCCTAGGGTTAATAGCTTCAGGCCTCCTGTAGCTGCCCTGGGCCTTTCAGACCTTGCTGCAGTGTTGTGTAAAAACACATGCATGTAAAGCATACCATTTTTGTTTTTAAGGGCTTATTCAGATGACCGTATATCGGCCGGGTATTCACGCCCGGCCAATATACGGCGTCCCTCTCTGGGGTGAGCTCAGAGCACTGCTCCCGGCTCTTCCAGCCTTCTCCTCCTGCAGAGAGGGACGCCGTATATCGGCCAGGTGTGAATACCCGGCCAATATACGGTCGTCTGAATAAGCCCTAATATTGTATGCACTGTATACCTTTTTGATAAATTTGATCCATTTTTGCAATTTTTTTTTTTTATGTTTAATAAAGTTTTGTAGTTGAACGCCTTTTTTTTTTTAAAGTCCCCTTTATGCCTACTAGAGATGAGCGAACGTACTCGTCCGAGCTTGATACTCATTCGAGTATTAGCGTGTTCGAGATGCTCGTTACTCGTAACGAGCACCACGCGATGTTCGGGTTACTTTCACTTTCATCTCTGAGACGTTAGCGCGCTTTTCTGGCCAATTGAAAGACAGGGAAGGCATTACAACTTCCCCCTGCGACGTTCAAGCCCTATACCACCCCCCTGCAGTGAGTGGCTGGCGAGATCAGGTGTCACCCGAGTATAAAAATCGGCCCCTTCCGCGGCTCGCCTCAGATGCGTTGTGACAGAGATCAGGGACAGTGCTGCTGGTGCCGGAGCTGCTATAGGGAGAGTGTTAGGAGTTAGTGTAGGCTTCAAGAACCCCAACGGTCCTTCTTAGGGCCACATCTAACCGTGTGCAGTACTGTGGAGGCTGCTTTTTGCAGTGTTGCACTTTTTTTTTTTGGTATATCGGCCGTGCAGAGCATTGCGCCCTGCAGTAATACTCCAGGGACAGAAGTGCGTAGGCAGGGACAGAAGACATATATTAATATTATTGATTGAATATAGGCAATAGGCCTTTGCTAAAAAAAATTTGGGCAAAAAATCTATTTGGCCTGCCTGTCACTGTGCTCAGTGTTCTGGGTCTGTCTGTGCTGGGTGTAGTAGTTCTACAAAATCATACGCAGCCAGCTAAGTGTTACAGCAGGCTTGCGCCAAATTATTTCCTGGCGTTCCGTAAGCGAAGTCAGCCTCCAACCACAGGCCAATAAGCGGCACATTTAATTACAGCGTTCTGTTTCTGCATTACTGGTAATACAGCATGCTGAGGGGTAGGGGTAGGCCTAGAGGACGTGGGCGCGGCCGAGGACGCGGAGGCCCAAGTCCGGGTGTGGGCACAGGCCGAGCTCCTGATCCAGGTGTATCGCAGCCGACTGCTGCGGGATTAGGAGAGAGGCACGTTTCTGGCGTCCCCACATTCATCGCACATTTAATGGGTCCACATGGTAGACCTTTATTAGAAAATGAGCAGTCTGAGCAGGTCCTGTCGTGGATGGCAGAAAGTGCTTCCAGAAATCTATCGTCCACCCACAGTTCTGCGCCGTCCACTGCTGCAACTCAGAATCCTCTGGCTGCTGCTCCTCCTTCCTCCCAGCCTCCTCACTCCATGAAAATGACACATTCTGAGGAGCGGGCAGACTCCCAGGAACTGTTCTCGGGCCCCTGCTCAGATTGGGCAGCAGTGGTTCCTCTCCCACCAGAGGAGTTTATGGTGACTGATGCCCAACCATTGGAAAGTTCCCGGGGTCCGGGGGATGAGGCTGGGGACTTCCGGAAACTGTCTCAAGACCTTTCAGTGGGTGAGGAGGACGATGACGATGAGACACAGTTGTCTATCAGTGAGGTAGTAGTAAGGGCATTAAGTCCGAGGGAGGAGCGCACCGAGGATTCTGAGGAAGAGCAGCAGGACGATGAGGTGACTGACCTCACCTGGTTTGCTACGCCTACTCAGGACAGGTCTTCAGAGGGGGAGGCAAGGGCAGCAGCAGGGCAGGTTGCAAGAGGCAGTGCGGTGTCCAGGGGTAGAGGCAGGGCCAGACCGAATAATCCACCAACTGTTTCCCAAAGTGCCCCCTCGCGCCATGCCACCCTGCAGAGGCCGAGGTGCTCAAAGGTCTGGCAGTTTTTCACTGAGAGTGCAGATGACCGACGAACAGTGGTGTGCAACCTTTCTCGCGCCAAGATCAGCCGGGGAGCCACCACCACCAGCCTCACCAGCATGCGCTGACATATGATGGCCAAGCACCCCACAAGGTGGGAAGAAGGCCGTTCACCGCCTCCGGTTTGCACCGCTGCCTCTCCCCCTGTGCCCCAACCTGCCACTGACATCCAACCCCGCTCTGAGGACACAGGCAGTACCGTCTCCTGGCCTGCACCCACACCCTCACCTCCGCTGTCCTCGGCCCCATCCAGCAATGTCTGTCAGCGCAGCGTCCAGCCGTCGCTAGCGCAAGTGTTTGAGCGCAAGCGCAAGTACGCCGCCACGCACCCGCACGCTCAAGCGTTAAACGTGCACATAGCCAAATTTATCAGCCTGGAGATGCTGCCATATAGGCTTGTGGAAACGGAGGCTTTCAAAAGCATGATGGCGGCGGCGGCCCCGCGCTACTCGGTTCCCAGTCGCCACTACTTTTCCCGATGTGCCGTCCCAGGCCTGCACGACCACGTCTCCCGCAACATTGTACGCGCCCTCACCAACGCGGTTACTGCCAAGGTCCACTTAACAACAGACACGTGGACAAGCACAGGCGGGCAGGGCCACTATATCTCCCTGACGGCACATTGGGTGAATTTAGTGGAGGCTGGGACAGAGTCCGAGCCTGGGACCGCTCACGTCCTACCCACCCCCCGAATTGCGTGCCCCAGCTCGGTGGTGGTATCTGCGGGGGTGTATGCTTCCTCCACTAAACCACCCTCCTCCTCCTCCTACGCAACCTCTGTCTCGCAATCAAGATGTGTCAGCAGCAGCAGCACGTCGCCAGCAGTCGGTGTCACGCGGCGTGGCAGCACAGCGGTGGGCAAGCGTCAGCAGGCCGTGCTGAAACGACTCAGCTTAGGAGATAAGAGGCACACGGCCCACGAACTGCTGCAGGGTCTGACAGAGCAGACCGACCGCTGGCTTGCGCCGCTGAGCCTCCAACCGGGCATGGTCGTGTGTGACAACGGCCGTAACCTGGTGGCGACTCTGCAGCTCGGCAGCCTCACGCACGTGCCATGCCTGGCCCACGTCTTTAATTTGGTGGTTCAGCGCTTTCTGAAAAGCTACCCACGCTTGTCATACCTGCTCGGAAAGGTGCGCCAGCTCTGCGCACATTTCCGCAAATCCCACACGCACGCTGCCACCCTGCGGACACTGCAACATCGGTTTAATCTGCCAGTGCACCGACTGCTGTGCGACGTGCCCACACAGTGGAACTCCACGCTCCACATGTTGGCCAGACTCTATGAGCAGCGTAGAGCTATAGTGGAATACCAACTCCAACATGGGCGGCGCAGTGGGAGTCAGCCTCCTCAATTATTTACAGAAGAGTGGGCCTAGTTGGCAGCCATCTGCCAGGTCCTTGGAAACTTTGAGGAGTCTACCCAGATGGTGAGCGGGGATGCTGCAATCATTAGCATCACCATTCCTCTGCTATGCCTCTTGAGAAGTTCCCTGCAAAGCATAAAGGCAGACGCTTTGGAATCAGAAATGGAGGCGGGGGAAGACAGTATGTCGCTGGATAGTCAGAGCAACCTCATGTCTATATCTCAGCGCGTTGAGGAGGAGGGGGAGGAGCATGAGGAGGAGGGGGAAGAGACAGCTTGGCCCACTGCTGAGGGGACAGATGCTGCTTGCCTGTCATCCTTTCAGCGTGTATGGCCGGAGGAGGAGGAGGGGGAAGAGACAGCTTGGCCCACTGCTGAGGGTACAGATGCAGCTTGCCTGTCATCCTTTCAGCGTGTATGGCCAGAGGAGGAGGAGGAGGATCCTGAAAGTGATCTTCCTAGTGAGGACAGCCATGCGTTGCATACAGGTACCCCGCAACACATGGCTGACTTCATGTTAGGATGCCTTTCTCGTGACCCTCGCGTTACACGCATTCTGGCCACTACGGATTACTGGGTGTACACACTGCTCGACCCACGGTATAAGGAGAGCCTTTCCACTCTCATTCCCGAAGAGGAAAGGGGTTCGAGAATGATGCTATACCACAGGGCGCTGGTGGACAAGCTGATGGTAAACTTCCCATCCGACAGCGCTAGTGGCCGAAGGCGCATTTCCGCGGCCCAGGTAGCAGGGGAGGCGCAGAGATCAGGCAGCATGTACAGCGCAGGCAGGGGAACACTCTCTAAGGCCTTTGACAGCTTTATGGCTCCCCAGCAAGACTGTGTCACCGGTCCCCAGTCAAGGCTGAGTTGGCGGGAGCACTGTCAAAGGATGGTGAGGGAGTACGTAGCCGATCGCGCGACCGTCCTCGGTGACGCCTCTGCCCCCTACAACTACTGGGTGTTGAAGCTGGACACGTGGCCTGAACTCGCGCTGTATGCCCTGGAGGTGCTTGCTTGTCCTGCGGCTAGCGTCTTGTCAGAGAGTGTGTTTAGTGTGGCTGGGGGAATCATCACGGATAAGCGTACCCACCTGTCAACCGACAGTGCCGACAGGCTTACACTCATCAAGATGAACAAAGCCTGGATTTCCCCAGACTTCTCTTCTCCACCAGCGGACAGCAGCAATACATAAACAATACGTAGGCTGCACCCGCGGATGGAAGCATCGTTCTCTATCACCATCCAAAACGGGGACCTTTTTGCTTCATCAATCTGTGTATAATATTCCTCCTCCTCCTCCGGCTCCTCCTCCTGAAACCTGACGTAATCACCCCGAACGTGCAATTTTTTTTAGGCCCACAAGGCTCAGTCATATAATTTTTCTAAACAATTTTTATACGTTTCAATGCTCATTAAAGCGTTGAAACTTTCACCTGAACCAATTTTTATTTTAACTGGGCTGCCTCCAGGCCTAGTTACCAATTAAGCCACATTAACCAAAGCGATTAATGGGTTTCACCTGCCCTCTCGGTTGGGCATGGGCAATTTTTCTCAGGTACATTAGTACTGTTGGTACACCAATTTTTGTGGGCCCTCGCCTACAGTGTAATCCAATTAATTTTTTGCCCACCTGCATTACAGCTGACGTAACATCAGCTGTGATGGGCAATGCAATGGGATATTTTTATGTACCGCCGGTGGGTTCCAGGGAGCCACCCATGCTGTGGGTCCACAGGGAGTTGTAAATGCATCTGTGTCCACTTCTAAAGAACCCCAGTCTGACTGGGGCATGCAGTGTGGGCCGAAGCCCACCTGCATTAAACATGACATTATTACCTCAGCTGTGATGGGCAATGCAATGGGATATTTTTATGTACCGCCGGTGGGTTCCAGGGAGCCACCCATGCTGTGGGTCCACACTGAGTTGTAACTACATGTGTCCACTTCTAAAGAACCCCAGTCTGACTGGGGCATGCAGTGTGGGCCGAAGCCCACCTGCATTAAACATGACATTATTACCTCAGCTGTGATGGGCAATGCAATGGGATATATTTATGTACCGCCGGTGGCTTCCTGGCACCCACCCATGCTGTGGGTCCACACGGCATTCCCATTGCGGAGTTGGGAATTCACAGTTGTACCTGCCTGTGACTATTAATAAAAAACCACGGTTTGACTGGGGCATGCAGACACCTTGACAGAATGAATAGTGTGTGGCACATAGGTTCCCCATTGCTATGCCCACGTGTGCAGCTCCAGATGGAGGTGGCACAGGATTGGATTTCTCATTGCTTCTGTACAGCATTGTGGGCTATTGCCCCGCCCCTTTTAAAGAGGGTCGCTGCCTAGCCGTGCCAACCCTCTGCAGTGTGTGCCTGCGGTTCCTCCTCATGGCAGACGCACTTATAAATAGACATGAGGGTGGCGTGGCATGAGGGCAGCTGAAGGCTGGGCAGGGACAGTTTGGTGTGCGCTGTGGACACTGGGTCGTGGGGGGGGGGTTGGTCAGCATGTAACCCAGGAGAAGTGGCAGCGGAGTGTCATGCAGGCAGTGATTGTGCTTTGTTGGAGGTAGTGTGGTGCTTAGCTAAGGTATCCATTGCTAATGAGGGCTTTTCAGAAGTAAAAGTTGTTGGGGGGGGGCCACTCTTGCCGCTATTGTGGCTTAATAGTGGGGCCTGGGAACTTGAGATGCAGCCCAACATGTAGCCCCTCGCCTGCCCTATCCGTTGCTGTGTCGTTCCCATCACTTTCTTGAATTGCCCAGATTTTCACAAATGAAAACCTTAGCGAGCATCGGCGATATACAAAAATGCTCGGGTCACCCATTGACTTCAATGGGCTTCGTTACTCGAAACGAACCCTCGAGCATCGCGAAAAGTTCGTCTCGAGTAACGAGCACCCGAGCATTTTTGTGCTCGCTCATCTCTATTTCTGGTTTTCTTTTTTTTAGAATTTCTGGTTTTGGAGTGCTTTTGAAGTGTAAAATTTGCTATATCAAAATGCCACAAAATTTAGTGAATAATTTTTGTTACATTTGTGGGGAAATAACATTTTCGTCACAGAAACGCAATCTGACGCTTCTTGTGAAGACTGCCTATCATCATTATTTTGGTATGAAGGTCGGGGACCAGGATAAGTCATGGGCTCCACATATATGTTGCAACTCTTGTCCAGTTAAACTATGAGAATGGCTGAAAAATAAAAAATGCTCTATGGCTTTTGCTATGCGTATAGTTTGGCGGGAGCCTACAAACCATACAGATGATTGTTATTACTGCTTAACTCTGTCTATAAAGGCAGGATTGTCAATGAAGAAAACAGGAACAGTTCAATACCCGAATCTTCCATCTGCTATTCGACCTATTCCACATTTAGATAGTTTACCAGTTCCTTCTCCACCACAACATTATGATCTTGAAGTAGAAAATGAAGAAAGTGTGGGAAAAGAAGAACCCAACAAGCCTTCCACGTACCATGACCCTGAGTTTGAGGTAAAAGATGATACAATGCACAGACTGAGTCGAGGGGAATTGAGTGATCTTATTCAAGACCATGACTTGTCAAAGGAGAAGGCTGAACTTCTAGAGTCAAGACTACAGCAATGGAATCTTCTCCAACGTGATGTCAGGGTCTTACAGTACAGAGAACGTCAGAGGGATCTGCTTCCTTTTTTTGAGAAGAAAAACAATCTGGTTGTTTGCTGTGACGTTAATGGCTTGATGAAATGTTTGAATTTGGACCATGATCCAACTGAATGAAGGCCAATCATAGACTCCTCCAAGCTTAGTTTGAAAGCTGTATTACTTCACAATGGCAACTGTCTTCCTTCTATTCCTGTTGGTCATGCAGTTCACATGAAGGAGACCTATACAAACATGACAGCCCCCTCGAATCAATCAAATGTGCTGAACACAAGTGGAGCGTGCTCGCTCATCTCTAGAAATCACGTTATATTCAAGAGGACTGGCCTGCAAGAAACGTACTGTTTGTACGTAGTTTGTAAAAGGGGTTTATGTTGGTGTGTGAGCGGAGTCTGCGGTGGAGGGGCAAGGAGGGTTTATTACTAAGTTCATAGTATCACTGACGGGACCAGCGTACTTTCTGTTCTATGGAGTCAGTAAGACAAAGATCCAGTTCAGTTCTAGCTCGAGATAATGCTTGGAGATTATTTTTAGATGGATGTTTTTTGGACACCTCTTCAAACTTAGAGACTCGTTCTAATTCTAGTTGTTGTGACATACGTTCCTGTTAACGGCGGGCGGCTATTTGTATTAGGTGACCTCAAATCACTACTTTGTGTGCTTCCCAGAGAGAAATGGGGGAGGAGGCGGACAGGTTGTTAATTTGAAAATATTCTTCCAGTTGTGGCGTTAATAGGGATACAACCTCAGGGATTGATAAAAGAGAGTCGTTAAGGATCCAAGATGTGTTTCTGGGTTTAGACATCACGGAATTACAGGTGATGGACAGCGGGCTATGGTCAGACCATGGCACCGACAGGATTTTAGACTGCAGTATTTGAGGTACGAAAATGTCAGGAACTACAATGTGGTCTATTCTCCTGTATAGGGAGTGCGAAGCTGAAAAATGTGTATAGTCTTTAGGGGTTGGGTTTTGTTCTCGCCAAGTCTACTAAGTGGTATTGCTGAGGGAGGGACTTAACGTTGTGCAACAGAGAATGGGCACGGAGAGTGATAGAATTTCTATCCAGATTCGGGTTAAGAATGCAGTTTGAGTCACCGCAGAAAATTACTGTGCCCCTTTTATTGGCCTTAACCAGTTTGAAAAGTTTTGTGAAATATTGAATTTGCCTTGAATTTAGAGTATAGTGGGAGACGATGGACATCTTGCATGGAGCCTGTTAATAATAGGTAGCGACTAGAGATGAGCGAACCTACTCGGCCATGCCCCTTTTTCACCCGAGCACCGCTATTTTCGAGTACTTCCGTACTCGGGTGAAAAGATTCGGGGGGCGCCGTGGGTGAGTGGCGGGTTGCAGCGGGGAGTGGGGGGGGAAAGGGAGAGAGAGAGAGCTCCCCCCTGTTCCCCACTGCTACCCACTGCTGCCACCACGCCATCCCCCGCTCCCCGGCGCCCCCCGAATCTTTGCACCCGAGTAGCCAGGTACTCGAAAATAGCGATGTTCGATCAAGTAATTACTCGAAACGAGTACGTTCGCTCATCTCTAGTAGCGACCCTCTAGGTCCACAATAGTGGAGGCATGTGTGAAAGGAACTGATTTACTAAAGAAGATGGTGACTCCCTTGGTTTTGGTTTGTGCTTTCGCTGAATAAAATGTGGGGTATTGAGAAGAAAGCTAACGTGGGGCAGAGTTGGTGGAGAAGTGGGTCTCTTGCAGGCACACTATATGTGCATGTCTGCTCTTGTAATATCGGAACGCCTTTGAACACTTTGGCGGGGAATTAAAGCCTTGTACATTCTCAGAAATTATTTTTAGGTCCATGGGCAGAAGTAAGGACTATTAAGAATGGAAACTGTCTTAGATCCTTCACCCCATGGGAGGGTAGGTTGGGGGGGAGTAGGGAGAGGGAAGAGGCAGGGGGAAACAGGGTGTGGCCAACAAATACAATTAGCTCTAGGAGCTAAGTCAGCTCCGAAATGGGGTGGTTTATAGTGCTGATGGCTAAAGATAAAAGGTAGGAAAAGACCCTATGGGAGATAGGGAGGGGAAGGGGGGGAAGCAGACAGGAGGGAGAGAGAGGGAAGCTTGTTTGTAGGTATTAATCTGTTTAGAAGGTGCGTTGTTCCATTCTCCTAAAGATTTGTCACCAGGAGCATGCCTGTCGTACTCTTTTCTCCTTGTTTGTTGGGTGGGAACTCATGAGTATTGTTGGGAGGTGATTTCCCACTCATTTGGATGCAAAGAAATGCTCACAACAGGTGAGGGAGAAAGAGCCAGCAGAAGAGTTCCAGGTCACTTTGCCTCGAAAATCTTAAATAACTGTGATACCAAGAGATTCTGTTTCCCTGAAAATAAGCCCTACCCCCAAAATAAACCCTAGCAAGATGTTTAAATAGTGTCCAGGCAGTTATACATGTAAAAAAGAAACATATTGGAGCAAAAATTAATGTAAGACACTGTCTTATTTTCGGGTAACAGGGGATTATGGATCATTTCTGGGAGTTGTGGCATTTTTCTCTCTGACTCCGGTGTAGGTATAGGAGGTGAGGGGATGTAGGAGATGAAGCTGCAGAGCCCAGCTGAGGAGGAGGTTTTTGAAGGTTTAATTCCTTATCAGCTTAAATGGAAAGCCCCATCTGTATTGTATCCTTTCCTGTTGTAGGGTCAATAAGTACGGCTTGAGGGCCCTCCTCTTGGATAGTGTTGATGGTGCCAAGTTGGGAAACAACTGATAGTTAAAGCCCTGGAATGTTAGCTTGCGGGAAGAGCGAGTGGCGCGCAACAATTGCTCTTTAGTGCGATTGAAGTGGAGTTTTAACACAATGTCCCTGGGGGGGCCGTTTGGGTTTGGTGCTCGCAAAGCTCTATGAATTCTGTCAAGTTCCAATCGGTCAATTGTGATGCTCGGGTAGAGCTCCTGGAACAACGCCGTCACTGTTGATTGAAGATCTTTGATGGATTTGATGGGGACTCCATGATTTGTATTTTCTCCCGACGCACCCTATTTTCAACAACTTCCAACTTATCATAAAGAAAGTATCTCTTCAGGGAGCTGCTCTATTTCTTTTTCATGGGAGTCTAGGACTACGGTAGCATTGCCCATCCTGTCTTCAAGAGTAATTGTCCTCTAGCCAAGCTCTCGAAATTCGTTGGAAAGTTTAGTCGCTATTTTGGAGAGTTGGACTCTCTGAAGGGTTATGGTTAGGGCTCCCAGTGTTGGCATTTGAGGGAAGCTGTAAGTCCTCCATCAGGGGAAATAGGGGGCCTCCTGCAGCGTTGATGATTTTTTAGCACCCTGCTGCGATCTTAGGCTATTTGTCCCTGCTCTGCATTGAATGGGGCGCATGGTTGCTGTGTTAGAAGTAAGTAGGCTGAAAGATGCTTTGTTCTAGTTCCTGGATAGGGTGGGTCTTAGGGTCTCTCCGGAGTTGTGATCACTATTCGTAGCCGTATGTGGTTAACGTTGCATTAGTATGACAGCATTCTATTTAGAAACCAGAGTCTCTTTCTTGATACACTTTCGGTAGGATGCACTGGTGTGGCGATGCTTACGTTATATGTATGTTGTACTGCAGAGGCTACGACAAGCTTTCGTCTGCGCTGTAACTAAAGCACGATTGCTTTTTGCTTGTTATAGCAATACCGACCACTAGGTGGCAACAGATTCCTCCTACTATGCATATCTGGCAAGGTGTACTGTAGTTGGAGAAAACTTAGAGCTTTGCAGTGGGTCCTGAACTACCAGCACTGACCAATGTAGGTGAGGTGTTGTTCACAGTGCTGGGAGGGATAGAGAACCCTGCATGGGTCCACACAAGGTGGAGAATGCCCTTTTACAGAGCTGGCACTGGTTGTGGGGTTAAGCCAACTAGGAATGGTGGGAGAGTCCTGCCTTAGTGCAGGTGGTGGCCTTACAGGGATTGTAGCAGTAGGGACTCTATTATAAGAGGCCATATGCAGGGTGCCGTCTGTCCTATGTGGTGCCCCTGTGGTTCTGAGTGGCCTCTTGGTGTATGTGCTGCCGGCTCTGCTGTGCGGGGTGTAGCAGAGCAGCAGGGGACTCACCCTGGTAGATGCTGCAGTCATTTCACCAGCACTCTGCAGGTCCAGCTGCCGTGCCTCCGCTGTGAATAGGGTTGCCACCCGACCGGTAAATCAGCGGTCTGGCCAGTATTTTTACCGCCCAGGCTGGTGCCGGTATTTTTTTTTTACCGGCCCTATTACAGGCCAGTGTTATTGTCGGGCCCCGGGGACTGCAGCAGGCTGCGACAAAAATGCTGGCCTGTATACTCTGCAGGAGACAACCCATGATACAGGGCAGCGTCAGTCAGCAGCCAGCAGACTATGGTGATGACGCGCCCCTGTCGAGTGTCCGCCAGAGCACAGGAAGTCTCGCACATGCTCTTCAGCCTGATGGACTACTAGCGTGCGCAGGCAGCAGAGAGATACAGCCCGCGTGTGTATGGCGGGAGTCAGGACTCAGGAGTGGTAGTACTGACTCGGGACTTGGTCGGACCTTGGACATCGGTGGCTGTACAGGCAGGGCTGAGTCTGGTGGTGAGACCGTGACTGAGAGAGAGAGATGTAAAAAGGCTGCAGAGCAGAACAGAAGACTAGTCAATATGGTGGCGAGGAGGGGGCTGCTCGCTGCTTGGGGAGTGGGGACTCGGGAGTCTGGGTCCCAGGGAGTGTGGGACACACAAAAGAGCCTGAACGGTGCTTGGCTGCAGACATTCAATATAGGAGCACTGGGTGCGTGGGGCTGTAGGAGCACTGGATGGGGCTACTATAGGAGCACTGTTATTGTATGGAGCTATAGGGGCACTAGATGGGGATACTACAGGAGCACTGTTATTGTATGGAGCTACAGGAGCACTGGATGGAGCTATAGGAGCACTGGATGGAGCTATAGGAGCACTGGATGGAGCTATAGGGGCACTGTATGGACTCCTCCTATAGCTCCATACAGTGCTCCTATAGCTCCATACAGTGCTCATGTAGTAACCCCATCCAGTGCTCCTGTAGTAGCCCTATCCAATGCGCTTATAGCTCCATACTATGGAGATATAGGAGCACTGAATGGCGCTGTAGGCGCACTGGATGGCAGTATATGGCATACTTGTACGGCATCCAGAGGTCAGGCACAGGCTGCTGTCACTCCTGGTGGTCTGGGGGGTTTCTACAGTAGTCAGTGAGTGACACCAACTTTCCAGGTTGGATCACAACTGTTGCAGGAGGGGCAGGGGGCAGAGCAGTCACACAGAGATGTAGCAGAGCTCTGCTGCAGCCTGCGCCACATTACAGAAAAGTCACACTGAGATGTAGTAGAGCTCTGGGCATCTCCTGTATATAGCGATGTGCGGTCCGAATTTTCAATTGTGGGGAAGGGCACCAAGGGGGGAACTATTACCACTGGAGCTACTGAGGGGGCACTATCACCAGCAGAATGCCGTGATAAGCCACACCCAAGCCACGCCCCCTTTTAACCATGGCCGGTATTTTTTCGTGACAAAGGTGGCAACCCTAGCTGTAAAGCTTCTTTCTCCCGGGGTCAGGGGGTCTCTCTGGCACCCGGGAGTACCTCAACCTGCAGAGGAGTGCTGTGAGCGTCTCGCGCTCTGTCCCTGATGGGGAGCCGCTGGTCCCTCACACGTGGTTCTCTGAGCTGCGTCTAGCTGCCGGAGCTCCCGCTACCAGCGGTATGAGGAGTGCGGTGTGTGGCTTGCTGCTACTCTCTCTGTGGGAGCCTGCAGCGGTCTTTCCAGGTTTGCGGCAGATGAAGTGTGGCTCCCGTTTCCCGCTCTCCACATTGTAAACCATGTTAAATCACATTTTTGCTCACACTCGCAGATACGAATTATGTATTCCGTGACCAGGGGAAAATTGCCACATGCCATATTTTGCTGCGGACTCCACACAGACGGCCTCCATTGAAGTCAGTAGAGTCAGTCCAACCCACAGCCCATACGCAACTAACATTGTGTATGGCCCGCGGGTACCCGCGCCATTGCTAAGCGACTGCACCGGAAATACAAGCATTAAAAAAGGGAAAAGAAAAACTACAGCACATGACCGACGGACAGAAAATTCAGGTATGTGGGGTCACCGGCTTCATAGCCCGAATCCACTGCAGGCCCTTCCGCATGCGGAATCCGGTCCGCCTGTGTGAAGCCGGCCTAAATTGTATCTTATCCATACAACGTTTCACAAATCTCTACTTTTTTATTTATGGCCCTAGGTCGCAGCAAAAAACAACCCAAGCATCCAGAGCTTCAAGATGCTGAGCAAACTAATCAGGACGATGAAGTTGCTGTGTCACAACCTTCAAGGAGCCAAGAGGTATGTTATTACTTAGAAGGTGTTCCAGGACTACACTATTGATGAGCTATCCTTAAAAGTAGGTCAACAATAGTTGATCATGAAGGATCCAGGGCTTGGGATCCCCTCCGATTGAAATGCTGTGCTTTGATGAGTGCCACGTCCTCTTCTCAGGCATGTGACATCACGTTCATCGGTCATGGCTAGAGAGCAGCTCAGTCCATTTCACTTGAACTGCAGTACCAGGCACAGGCACTATACAGTGTATGGTGCTGTGCCTGGCATGGACTGAAGTGACAGAGGTTCTTATCCGAGTGTTGCTGTCTCTTCAGTCAGCTGATTGGTGGGGATCCCAAATAGTGGACCCTCACTGATCAACTATTGATGACCTATCCTGAGCACAGAAAACCCCTTTAATGTTATTGGTCACAGCGTTCATCTGTTGCGCAGGGGGACATCATCTCTGTGGTAATGTAGGGAGTGCGTCATTCCACGTCAAATGATCTAATTTGGGAGAGGGTGCCTGCTCGAATATCTTCAATTTTTCTGAAATTTTTACAGAATGTTCATTGTTCATACACCACCTGTATGAAGTTTTGCAAAGTTCCAGCTTAGGGCGCAGTCACACGGGCGTTTGTAACCAGCGTTTTTCCGCAAGTCTGAAAATTCGCACTAGATAGAACCAATGCTTTTCAATGTGAGCGGTCACATGGGCAAATTCTACATGCGGAAAAACGCCTGCGCTGAAAATTATAGGACACCGGTTCGCAGAACGCATGTAACTGCGTTCTGCGACAAACCGGTGTTCTGTGTATGTGAAACCCCTGGATGCGACAGCATCCAGGGGTTTCACCTTGTGCTTCATGTGGCCGGTGGCAGCAGTGCCAACCCCATTGGGAACAGATAGTGAAGATAGTGATCCTCTGCCATAGCTGTGAGAGCTGTGAAAGAGGAGAAAGATGTTCTCCCATTGAATTCAATGGAGCCGGCAATACAGCCGGCTCCATTGAAAGCAATGGTCTGCCAGCCAGCGCTGCAGTGATTTTCGGGGAAGGGCTTAAAATATAAGCCCATCCCTGAAAACCATCCTAAAAATGTGTAAGGAATAAAACCAATGTATACTCACCTCTCTGCAGCTGCCAGGGCTCAGCCGTGTCCAGCCGGCTCTTCTCCTGCACTGCTCTGAGGAGCTTTCAGCAGGCGGGGATTTAAAATCAGTGCCATCAGTCACCCCCCAGCCGGGGCGGCTGATCTCACACAGGGAGTGAAGGGTTAGGCTGCCTGTCCACAGGCGTCGCGGAGATTCACCGCGGCAGCAAGAGCCAGCAGACAAATCTCCGCGGTGAGCCTATATTGTGCTGTGCATATAGAAGAGCTGTGTGTGTAAATACAGAGCGGATCATGGCACCACACTGTTATAAAAACTGTCTCTGTTACCCATAGCAACCAAACACAGCTGTGCTGTGATTGGTTGCTAAGCCTCTAGCTTAGATGTAATCTGTGCTACAGATGGAGGCTCTAGTACCCTGTTGTCCCACCTCTAGCTTGGATACAAGGTGTGATATGGGTTGGTATGGAAGCCCTAGTACCCAGTTGTACCACCGCTAGCTTGGATACAAGATGTAATAGGGGGCATGGAGGCTCTAGTACCCTGTTGTACTGCCTCTAGCATGGATACAAGATGTGATACGGGCAGGCATGGAGGCTCTAGTACCCTGTTGTACCGACTCTAGCTTGGATAGAAGATGTGATACGGGCAGGCATGGAGGCTCTAGTACCCTGTTGTACTGCCTCTAGCATGGATACAAGATGTGATACGGGCAGGCATGGAGGCTCTAGTACCCTGTTGTACCGACTCTAGCTTGGATAGAAGATGTGATACGGGCAGGCATGGAGGCTCTAGTACCCTATTGTACCGCCTCTAGCTTCGATACAAGATGTGATACGGGGGCAGGCATGGAGGCACGAAACTGTGACAATGTTGTGGAGGCTCCTGTGACCCCCTTGTGTGTGCGGCCGAGCATTATCCTGCTGGACAATATACAGAAGATGAATAACTTATACCAGCTGTACATATATACAGGTATACAAGGCCCCTGCAGCCTTTCTTTGTGTGTGCCCTCGCATCACATCTCCCATTGATTTCAATGGTGCCGGCGGCATCATCGTACCATGTGCTGGGTGCATGCAATGCGATGCCAGGTTTCCCTGTTGAAACTACTTCCCCGGAGTGATGCAAGACATTTTTGATACAAAAATGCCTCGCAGCCGCGGTGAATTCGCATATTGGCAAGCGCGATATCGGGCCGTGATTCCTGAAGCCACTCTCATTCAGACTTTTTTTTCAACGATTACAGTGCGTGGTAATCGCAGTATAACGCTCTCATTGATTTCAATGGGGGCTCACAGACATGTGCTCAAACGGGGCGCTTTTCGAGCGCTGTCTGTTTTATTTTTTGCCTATAGCGCACTTCATCAATGATGTGGTGTGCTAAAGCCACTGTTGCAGCCAGAAACGCTGCCTCGAAAACGAAGGTAAAATGGCGGCAAAGCGCGGTGCTTTGCCAGGGCCATGTGTGATAGAGGCTTAAGGGGTCCAGAAATAAGTCATGTTTGGAAATGCCACGGCGCCAGATCATGTATGGAAATTTGCTTTGCAGCTGTATGCAGCACGGTTTAGGTATGGGTGCCGGTAAAGAAAGGGGGGGGGGGGCCCAAGCTGAACTTTTGTATCCGGGCCCCTGAGCCTTTAGTTACGCCCCTGCTATATGTGCACGCTGGGAGCTACAGCAGCTTGAAACTGCAATACGCTAAGGCCTAGTGGCCCATTACATATAGTGGGGCTTCCCTGTTCCCTTCACCCCTATGTGCCATCCTCATCCACCATGTCGTCCATGTAGTCCTCCGGTTCACTGAATGACATCTCCTCCTCGGTGGCTTCCTCTTCCTCCATGTCGAGCTCCGGCCCATCTATCGTGTTATCCGCCTGGTGCATTTCCAACTCTCACCGCTCCGCTCGTACTCGAGGTCTCCGTGCTTCCCCATGGAGCTGCAAGTTGGGTTCGGGATCTCACTCAGACTTTGGGGGTCACGATGGAACGACGTTCGAGGCTCGGCGGCACTAACAGGCCATGTGCACTGGACCCGGCGGCGGGCGAAAAAGGAGCGAACCAACGGACGGCAGAGGGGAGTACTCATCCCGGGTCATGGCTCTACATAACCTGTGCTGATATATAGAAAGATAATTATTGCTGACCTGTCAGTGCCGTATCCAGTCTCTTGTAGTTACAGGAAATGAACGTGACACAGCAGCCTCTGATTGGCTGTAATCAACTGACTACCTGTGGTGGCCGCTGTCACAACAAACACCAGTACTGCAGCGCTGGATCCTATCAGAGTGGTAAGTGTAGCGATTTATTAATTTAGTACAGACAGCCCTATTAGGCCGCGTTCACACATGGCGTTTTTT
Source organism: Eleutherodactylus coqui (assembly GCF_035609145.1). Taxonomy (NCBI): domain Eukaryota; kingdom Metazoa; phylum Chordata; class Amphibia; order Anura; family Eleutherodactylidae; genus Eleutherodactylus; species Eleutherodactylus coqui. The sequence goes on from NC_089847.1 coordinate 106,206,976, forward strand.
GTTGAGTTTTTTTTTTATTCAGTTTTTAATTGCCGTTGAAAAACGCCATGTGTGAACACAGCTTTAAAGAGATTCTGTCTGGTAATTGGACAACCCCTTTAAAAGCAACCAGTCGTCCCCTATAAGCAGTATGAAGTTTTGGTGCACATAGGACAGGTTAGGAGGAGTCCGGGGGGTGTTCTGCTTACCTCCCCAGCTCACGGTTCCTGCAGCGTAGCCCCTGGAAGTCGGTACGCGGTCTGTGTGATTCACCAGTCAGTGCGCGCACATCCTATTCTCTAAGGGAATGCGCCTGCGCTGACTGAAAAGTCCCGCTCACATCCCCGGACTCCTCCGACCTGAACTATGGGCACCATAAGGCCGGCTTCACATGGGGGATACAATCACTCAAGATTTGTGCATTTTGAGATGCACAAATATGAACCACCACCTTGTGAATGGAGTCATACACATGAGCGATGCGGGAAACAAACCGCGGCATGTTCTATCTGGCTGCGTGATCTCGCATTGCAGCGTCCATTGTTTTTAATGGGGCCGGTGGCAGCAATGGGGGAGAGAACAGCCGCGGCAGAGGATTGAATTCACATGGTGGGGGCGCGATATGGTGGCGGGATTCACGGCCTCGTATCACGCATACCTGTGTGAAGTTAGGCCAACTTAGTTATGACTTTGGCCAGTATCGTGTCTCCCATTACACTGTGCGGCACATGACCTGTACATAGAGACTGGCCTATGGTAAGCAATAATGCACTGCACTACAAAAGTACTGCAGTGCAACATCATAGCAAACAGAGCTTTTATGGTTCAAATCCCCCACAGTAACATAAAAAATGAAAGAAAAAAAAAATAGTAAAAAAAGAAGTAAAATTAAATTACCAAAAAAACTCTTTTACGCACTTTCCCCTTTCTATAAAAAAAAAAAAAAAAAAAAAAAAAATATATATATATATATATATATATATATATATATATATATAAACCCACATTTCTGGTATCCGTAACGATCTCTACAGTGAATTGAACGCACTATTCATCTTGCAAAAAACGTAAATATAAACCCTAAAAGATGCAGAGGCAAAATGCTCATTTTGTTCATTTTGTCTCCCAAAATAACGCCAAGTCAACAGAAAAATAAAAAAGTTATGTCTTTTGAAAAATGGAGATGAAAATAACCCAGAAATCTTCACGCCTTTATGGCCAAAATAGGCGGAGCGATCAGCTGGGCGGGCTGGACCACCTACTAGCAGCTTATTCGGCTCCAAAGTCCACCCCTCCCAACTCCTTAGCCGTGGATAACACAGTAGGCGTCATCCATGTAGCGCTGCCGAGTCTCACATGTGCGCCGCGAGGTCTTCCGCTGGCGCATGCACAGATGAACTGTCTCTTTGTGGGAATATTCCCATTATTCGTTGCTCATGCAGCGGTTGTGACCTCACGGCGCACACAAGTGCAAGTGCAAAATAACGCAGCATGTCCTGTTTTCAGGCAATTCCACTGCAAGAACTGCTCATTCTTTCCTTTTTATTATTTTTCACATTTAAAAACGCACCTACAGTGATGCGAATAGCGCATTTTGAACATGGGAACGTTTCGCAGAAACCTGAAAAACGCAGGTTTACAACTGCGATATATATACGATTTTCTCTCACCTATATCGCACTGGCCTGTGTAAATACAGTGTAAAGTACGCGCTGCGGAGCGCGGTGTGTAAGGGTATAGTCACACCAAATCTGAGAACCCCGGCAGTTTTGCCGCAGATGTGAGATGTGTTTTTTGGTCACATGGTTTTTACAGGTAAAAGTACTCGCGGTCTTTGATGTGGTTCTCAGCCGCACCCTGACTGCGACACGTGAATACACCTTACGGACGCTTTTACTCCCGCGCATTTATAGTGACGTATTTTTAGGGACGTTTTTCTGGATTATTTTTCTCCATAAACCCTGCGGGCGGAGTTTAGCAGTAGATCAACAGTGAAGTGTGGAGCTCCATAAACACTACAGGGATCCTTTGTGGGGGTTTTCTCCTTTAGTCGTGTGTTTCTTGGGTCAGTGGCTATTTTTGTAATCGCAGCATCCTGCAGGTTTGGCGTTACTGCAGGTCGCCGCATTGTATGTGGTGCGGACATGTCAGCGCTGGGACAGGAAGAACAGACAGGCTCATTAATCTAATCTATCTAGAAGATAAACTGGCCTTGTTGCCCATAGCAACCAATCAGAGCGCAGCTGTCATGTAACTAGAGCCGTTTCAGAAATCAGAGCTGTGCTGTGATTGGTTGCTATGGGCAACAAGGCCAAATTTTTTTTTCAGACAGTTTTGATAAATGAAGGCGAGAGAAGGGTGGTATCGCCAGCATCAGAGGGCAGGAGAGTGGTGAAGGGTCTTGGTAGCGCCGGCATCAGGGGGCAAGAGAGCGGTGGAGGACCTTGGTAGCGCCAGTATCTGGGGGCAGGAGAGCGATGGAGGACCCTGGTAGTGCTGGCATCAGGGGGCAGGAGAGCGGTGGAGGACCCTGGTAGTGCTGGCATCAGGGGGCAGGAGAGCAGTGGAGGACCTTGGTAGCGCCAGTATCTGGGGGCAGGAGAGCGATGGAGGACCCTGGTAGTGCTGGCATCAGGGAGCAGGAGAGCGGTGGAGGACCCTGGTAGTGCTGGCATCAAGGTGCAGGAGAGCGGTGGAGGACCTTGGTAGCGCCAGTATCTGGGGTCAGGAGAGCGGTGGAGGACCCTGGTAGTGACGGTATCTAGGGGCAGGAGAGCGGTGGAGGACTTTGGTAGTGCTGGCATCAGGGAGCAGGGGAGCGGTGGAGGACCCTGGTAGCGCCAGTATCTGAGGTCAGGGGAACAGTAATGTGACGGCTTCTCCTCTTATCTTACAAGATATATGATGTTTAACCCTCACGATTCTATTGCACTAGCCGTTTTTATTAAGTCCAGGTCCCTGCAGGGTGTTAATGTGAGTGATTATCACATGTTTATGCTATATTGCACTGCGATATTCCTTGTAGTATTCGCCTACAGGAACGCATTACACTGAATCTGTACCTGCAGCGTCATGCGGATCTGATCTTGTGATGGTGAAAATCCCGCATTGTCGTATTTTTAGGTTTTTGACAGAAATCGTATTACAGAGCCCTCCCCAAGTAGCAACAAACGCGGCTCACACATTGCAGTATGGCGGCATAAGCTGCGTAACGCTGGTCTAAATATGGGGCGCTTCATCAGAACATATAGCCAAATATTGGTGACAGGGTCATAGTCCGGTTTGGTTGCTGATTTAGCACCGAAATTCCAATTAGAGCCAAATACCGGTGAATGGGGATTTCACTCACAGCGGAAAACAATCTGCCGTGGATTGGAGTCTCGCTGCGGATTTTCACCTTCCCAGCATGCTCTGCAGGTTGTGGATATTTCAAGGCGGATTTTATTCATTTTAATATGAGTGAAATCTGCGCCAAAAGCCTCAGAATTTGTTGTGGATTATTCTGCTGAATTTACGGATTTACGCAATATGTGAGAAATGAGCCTAAAATGTGTATAGAAGCTCCCTGGTTAGAGAGGCCTGCGGCCGGTCCTGCCCACCTGTGAGGGTGTGTGTATGTGCGGTCGAGTGAGGTCACAGGGGTTTCCATAGAATTCCTGTGAGGTCACAGCGGTCTGCAGTTCTAGAAGCAGATAGAACCCGTCCACACAGGCAGTTCCTGCAGCAGCGGCACTACAACAGTCACCGGAGCTCTGCTGCCTCTGCTACACCCCATAACTTCTCCTCAACCGTTGGCTGCGTACATCATCCCTGTCCGAGAGGAGCTTCTGGGCGCTCCAGGTGGACGTTACGTGGATGTAACCGCTGCTGCTCGCTGTTAGCAGCCTACATCATCTCTGTCCGGGAGGAGCTTCTGGGCGCTTTAGGTGGACGTTACGTGGATATAACCGCTGCTGTTCACTGTTAGCAGCCTTCATCATCCCTGTCTGAGAGGAGCTTCTGGACACTTTAGGTGGACGTTACGTGGATATAACCGCTGCTGTTCGCTGTTATCAGCCTACATCATCTCTGTCCGAGAGGAGTTTCTGGACGCTCTAGATAGACGTCACGTGGATATAACCGCTGCTGCTTGCTGTTAGCAGCCTACATCATCTCTGTCCGAGAGGAGCTTCTGGACGCTCTAGGTGGACGTTACGTGGATATACCCGCTGCTGTTCACTGTTAGCAGCCTTCATCATCCCTGTCTGAGAGGAGCTTCTGGACGCTCTAGGTGGACGTTACGTGGATATAACCGCTGCTGCTTGCTGTTAGCAGCCTACATCATCCCTGTCTGAGAGGAGCTTCTGGACGCTGCAGGTGGACGTTACATGGATTTAACCGCTGCTGCTTGCTGTTAGCAGCCTTCATCATCCCTGTCCGGAGGAGCTTCTGGCCGCTCACAGATAAGTGTCACATCTCTCTGGGTTTCCATGTTTATATACTGAGCCGGTGATTGTTAGATATCATGGGGAACCCTTTTATATGAGGGGATTGTATTCTCAGCCGCTCGCTAGAGAACATCTAATAGACAAGTCCTTCCTTTATACTGCAGGCGCATTTTTTTTGTGTCTTTTTGATGCGCTTTGCTGCTAAACTGCTGTGAAAAATCATTTTTTTTAAACCCCTTAAGGACCACTTTTTCTGGATTTTACCCGTATGGTGATTTTACTCCCCTATTTTTTGTTTGTTTTCTTTAGCTCCCAAAATGATTTTTGCTGCATTTTTCTTTCTATGACATATAGGGCCATTTTTTATTTATTTTTTATTTATTTTTTTAAATATCTAGTAATAAGCTAAAAAATGTTTGTTTTTTTTAATAATAGTTGTTTATTTGTAAAATTAGAACATTTACACTAAAATAAAGTAGGGAATGGGTTCCTCATTTCGGTTTCGCTGTATAGATATATAATTTGTATAGTTTTAGATTACAGGGCGCAAATAGCGCTGATTTTGGCTGGCGTCGGTGTTGAGTCGTTTTATTTAATATATATTTAATTCTGTATTTATTTATTTTTACATCAAACACCTCCTGGGGGGTCATTTATATTGCCTCTTTTCTATTTCACACTTTCCCACTATAGCTGCAGCATCCATATCAGCCCCAGTTCGGGCTCATGTCCACGGGCGTTTTCCCACCACGAATTCCGCATGCATTGCACGCATGAGTGATATGCAGAGAATGGAGGCAATGAAAGTATATGGGCTTCCATTGCGCCATACCCACCTGTGTGTGGGCACTGCCTATCGATACGCAAGGGAAATAAATTGCAGCATGCACTATCTCTCTGTGTGTCATATGCAGCCCTTGTTTGGGCTGCGTATCAATACGCTGTCCATACACAATACATTGATACAGGCAGCGTTTCCATACACATCCCTGCGCTGTTCAGAGCGGGGAATTAAAAAGAGAAAATCAGACTGCGCATGTGCGTGACGACAGATTCCCAGGCATGCGCAGTGCCATACACAGCCCATAAAAGGTCTCTGCCGGAGGAGTGTATTGGCTATATATGTGTACAACACTGCGGGAGACCCGGAGTGTTTTATATATATATATACCCGTGGACATGAGCCCTTAAAGGGGAGACATCCCCCTATAGTGACAATAGTGTGGAGGAGGGGAAGAAAAATGGATGGAGTGCCCCCGGGGAAGAGGAAATGGGATAAAAATGGAAGTGGGACTGCTTGATCTCGGGTGTTTTGTCAAAAAAACTCAGTTTTTTTTCATTTAAAACCAGCTTGTATCCGCGTCTGGGGGTTTGGGAACGTCTTCCTCAGTACTTGCTGGGGTTACACGATACAACACATTCATATATGGTGTAGAGTCACAGTGGAGTAAAAGGTGACGTGGACAGTAGTTGATAGTGTGATATACCAGGCGCTTTTACGCCACACAGGAAAGATAGTCCTGGAACTATCTTTCCCGGCCGGAATATAGCCACTGCCATAGACTCCTATGGGAGCCAATGACAGCTGCCGGAGAGGGGAGGTGGGAGGGAGTTTAGCAGCGTGACTGCTGAACTCTCTCCCCCTTCTCTCCTCCTCTTTGCCCCTCGCCAGTTGTTTGCAATGGGAGCTAAGCACCACCCCTCCTATTGCTGGCGGCCAACAAGGGACGGAGAGGGGGCGGGAGCTTGGCACACTAGCTCCTGCCCCGTCCCGCCTCCTCCCTTTGCAGACAGTCGGTGAGGGGAAGGGAAGGGGGAGAACAGCTTAGCAGAGCTAAACTGTCTTCTTCCCCTGCCCAACGGCATTGCGGCTTCAGCGTATATGCACTGGGCTCAGGCCGTCTGAACGGGCGCACAAACGTTAGATTTCTGTGCCCGTTCACACGTTTTTATGGCGCCGGTGGGCACACGTCAAAACACCAACGGCCGTGTGAAAGAGCCCTCATAGTAATAAAACCAATAGTAGCGATAATGGCAATAGAGACTATCAAATAAAATGAGTCTTGGCATAACGTTAGTCCCTGCATGGCAGCTATAGGGCAAAAGAAAATGTACATTTAAAAGACGATATAACTAACTGTATATATCGTATTTTTTGCTTTATAAGGCCTTAGTCACAGGGGTGTTTTCTCCTGCGATTTGCGGATCGCATGACGGATGCGCATCCGCAAATCGCGTGACCGGGGCCGAAAAATCGCCCAAATGACTGAGCCCTAAGGGTGCATTCAGATGAGTGTGTGCGTGTGCCATACATAGGTGCGCACAAAGCACGCACCCACGTATGTGCACAAACACGCGTGAATGCAGGTCCGTGTAGCATTGCTTTCAATGGAACACATAGGATGCCGGCAACCCCTGCAGTGATTTTCAGAGAAGGGTTTGAAATATAAGCCCTCCCCTGAAAATCAGCCATGGTTTCTCTTTAAGGAAAAAAATAATAATATATACATATATAGGCTGAAGAATTCCTCTGCCACAGCTCTTCCTGATTGGTTGAGCGCTTTGACCAATCACAGCTATAATATATATATTTTAAATTTTTTTTTCTGCATCTAGGGCTCATTTAAGGGCTTTGACTAAGATTTCATATTGTCAAAGTTGCATCCATTTGCACGAAAACAGCATTTTTGTGCGAATCAAAAAAACGTTGTCCTATTTTTTTGCAGGGGCGAATTGTTCACTAGTAAAAAATGGATATGTGACCACATTCATTAGAAAGCATTTGTTCTATGGATGCGGGGAAAAACGCTCCTCTGACTGAGCCCTAAAAATCTATATATCACTGCCAGACCGCCTTGATAAGCGGTGGACTTGGCGGTTAAATGACAACCTCCTAAAAGATGCCGTATGCATAGCTGACATAAAGGAGCACATTGAACTTTTCTTAGAAACACATGCATCAGACAGCACATCTGTACCCACCCAGTGGGAGGCGCTGAAATGTGTCCTTAGAGGCATCTTAATTAAACACGGTACGCGACTTAAGAAGGAAGGGGCTCATCAGATATCTAACCTCCTCCAAAAAATTCATGATTTAGAAACCGCTCACAAACATACCCTTTCTCCAGCTACTTTAGCAGACCTAGTCATAGCAAGGAAGGAACTCCAATCTAAGCTAGATAAAAAATACCTACGTTTTAGAGATCAATGCAAACGCTTCTATTACGAGTATTCCAACAAAGCGGGAAGGCACCTTTCACGACTGCTGCATCCACGGACGGCACACACTTACATCCCCAGGATTAAAAACTCAGTTGGTTTAGACACTTACAATCCCTCAGAGATCCTCGAGATATTTCGGACTTACTACTCACAGTTATATGATCTTAGGGGACAATTTGCAGACATGAACCCATCTACCCTAACGGAGCGAATCTCTGGTTACATTGCAGAGACAGCCTTACCTACATTAGACACTGATTCCAGAGAGACATTGGAGTCTGACATCACAGAGGAGGAGATAAAGGAGACAATTAAATCCACCCCAACAGGGAAGAATCCAGGTCCCGATGGCTTTACTCCCACCTTTTACAAATTATTTAGGGAACAACTGACCCCCATTCTAGCTAAAGTCTTTTCAGCGGTTTCTTCAGATTCCCCCTTCACACGACAATCCTTGGAAGCGCACATTAGTGTCCTGCCTAAACCTGGTAAGGATCTCACAGTCTCCACTAATTATAGACCTATATCACTGATAAACGTGGACATTAAACTTTTTTCTAAGACACTAGCTAACAGATTGTCTCCTCTCCTCCCTTCCGTTATACACACAGATCAGGTAGGATTTATCAAAGGTAGGGAGGCCAGAGACAACATTATAAAAACTCTACTAATAACATCTAGAGCGAGAGGTGGGCCTGATTCTCTCTGTCTGCTGTCCGTGGATGCAGAAAAGGCCTTCGACAGGGTCCATTGGGGATTCTTGTCAGCAACTCTCAAACAAATTGGACTAGGCCCTAAATTTGTGGACAGAGTACTGGCCCTTTACACGTGTCCTACCGCTAGGATAAGGGTGAATGGATTATTGTCCTCTTCCATACATATCAGAAATGGCACCAGGCAGGGTTGCCCTCTGTCACCTCTTCTGTATGTGTTGGTAATGGAACATCTCGCAGTAGCGATAAGAAACAACCCAAATATACAAGGTCTTCAAATTGGGGGGAACCATTATAAGACGGCCCTATACGCTGATGACCTCCTGCTGTACATCTCCCAGCCCCATACCACACTTCCGTCCTTAATACAGGAGTTTGAGAGATATGGACATCTGTCAAACTTTAAAATAAATTACTCCAAAACAGAAGCTCTGAACATCTCACTTCCGATAGCAGAACAGAAACATATCTCAGAGCAATTCCCATTTAGATGGCAACGGGAGGCCATTCAATATCTTGGGGTGTTTGTCCCTACTGACCAATCTAGGTTGTTCCCCTTAAATTATCAGGCCCTCCTAGAGCGCACACTGAAAGACCTCTCCAACTATGCAAACAGAGACATCTCATGGTTTGGGAGGATAAACACCCTAAAAATGGATGTGTTACCTAAATTCCTATATGTCTTCCAGGCTGTACCTATCATACCCCCTACATCGTTCTTTAATTCATTAAGGTCGGCTCTGATTAAATTTGTGTGGGGTTGCTCGAGACCCAGGGTGGGAGTGCGAACCCTCTTTCGCCCCAAGAAGGATGGAGGTGTAGGTCTGCCAAATTTCAGACTATACCATGCTGCAGCGGTTTTAACACATATTGTGGACTGGCACTACCACTCTGCACGCAAACAGTGGATACAGTTAGAACAGGTGGATTGCTCAATCCCGATCAGACTTCTCCCATGGATTCGTCCCCGAGATAGAGCTCAAATCCTATCTACCAATTACCTATTGAAAGAGACACTTAAACTCTGGGACTCGAAAATACAAAAGCAGATCCTGTCAAGGCTAGATAGTCCCCTCACACCGCTTTTCTCCAACCCAGCATTCCCACCAGGTAACAGCCGGGATCGCTTCATGGGGTGGGAGGCTCGAGGGGACCCCCGGGTTCGCAATGTCCTTGGTGACCCCTCGGTGCCTTCCTTCCAGGAATTAAGATCTAGGTTTGGTGAATTGAATCTCTCCTGGTTAGAATTTCACCAACTTCGTTCTTTTCTTAATACTCAAGGGGATAGAAACACTTTCCTAACAACCCTCACACCTTTTGAGAGTCTCTTTTCAGGGGGGTCTCCTCCGACACACGTAGTATCCCTAATATATGGTCTGCTGATCCAAGAAACATATACCACGGATCCTGGTTTCAAATGGGCTTGGGAACAGGAAATCGGAGTCATGATTTCAGAGAATGAGTGGCGGAAGGCATTCATCTTTACTCATAAACTGTCTATGGCCTGTGCTGCACAGGAAAAAAATTACAAAATTCTTACAAGATGGTATAGATATCCTACCCGCCTCCATGCTATATTTCCTTCGGTGTCTGAGATGTGTTGGCGCTGTGGAACTGATAGGGGTACAATGATGCACATCTGGTGGAGCTGTGACTTGTTGAGACCTTTCTGGGACAAGGTATTCTCCACATATAACTTAATCAGCCGGGGAAATATTACCAATAATGCCCAAATTGCTCTCCTTTCCATACTGCCGGGCTCAATAGGTTCACAGAAAAAGGGGTTACTCAGGTTCTGCCTAGCAGCAGCAAGAGCAGTTATCCCGCGCCATTGGCGTTCCACACAAATTCCTTCCATGACTGAGTGGCTTCAGGAAATGTCTCATCTGTGCCGTATGGAGGAATTAAGTGCAGAACATAATAGAGAATCTGAAAAATTTCTGTCGGTATGGCAATTGTGGATCGACTTTGAATCTTCTGCAGAGTTTCGAGCGCTGTTTTCCTAGTTGCTCCCTCCCCGCAGGGATAAGACGGGTTATTAGAAGGTAGTAATCCGGATATTAAACACGCCCGGGGGTGGCCCTGGATTTCCCCCCTCCCCTTTCCTCCCGCTTCCCTCAACCAACTACCTACCCCTTAGTTTACCCATTCTTTTCTACTTATTTAGAAATATTATTTATTTTTATTTATTCATTTTACCTTCTTGCTCTTCCTCTTTCCATAACTCATCTTCTCTCTTTTTGTCTCTCTTCTCTTTTCTATATCTCATTTTTGTTTTCATTGTTGCAAGAGGATAAGGCCTCGGGCCTCTACCCGAAGAATACAGACTGCAAACATTTTATTCTCAAATTGCATGTCCGGGTATTATTAGTATTATGGCCCCTCCAAGAGTCTGATTTGGATGGATATTTTCAAGAAAAGGCCGAATTATTTATGTTATTTCTTTTGTTGTTATACATGTTTTATAGGTCCTGTGAGACCTTTGTGAGATTTGTATGTTTGTAACCTATCCTATGGAAAATTTCAATAAAAACGGATTGAACATAAAAATCTATATATTTTGGAAGACGTTTTTCCATGAAATAGATCTTAAAAGACGCCCGCAGTGCAATTGGCTGTGTGTGTGGGAAAAAAAAGGATGTCTGTGGTGCGATTGGCTGTGTGTGGCAAAAAGAAAAAAAAAAAAGATGCCCGCAGTGCGATTGGCTGTGTGTGGCAAAAAGCAAAAAAAAAAATAAGATGCCCACAGTGCGATTGGCTGTGTGTGGCAAAAAGCAAAAAAATAAAAGATGCCCACACTGCGATTGGCTGTGTGTGGCAAAAAGAAAAAACAAAAAAGATGCCCGCAGTGCGATTGGCTGTGTGTGGCAAAAAGAAAAAAAAAAAAGATGCCTACACTGCGATTGGCTGTGTGTGGCAAAAAAAAAAAAAATTAAAGATGCCCGCAGTGCGATTGGCTGTGTGTGGCAAAAAGAAAAAAAAAAGATGCCCGCAGTGCGATTGGCTGTGTGTGGAAAAAAAAGGATGTCCGTGGTGCGATTGGCTGTGTGTGGCAAAAAGAAAAAAAAAAAAAAGATGCCCGCAGTGCGATTGGCTGTGTGTGGCAAAAAGCAAAAAAAAAAAAAGATGCCCACAGTGCGATTGGCTGTGTGTGGCAAAAAGAAAAAAAAAAAAAACATGTCCGCAGTGCGATTGGCTGTGTGTGGCAAAAAGAAAAAAAAAAGATGCCCGCAGTGCGATTGGCTGTGTGTGGAAAAAAAAGGATGTCTGTGGTGCGATTGGCTGTGTGTGGCAAAAAGAAAAAAAACATGCCCGCAGTGCGATTGGCTGTGTGTGGCAAAAAGAAAAAAAAAAGATGCCCGCAGTGCGATTGACAGTGTGTGGAGAAGAAAGGGTGTCTATGGTGCGATTGGCTGTGTGTGGCAAAAAGGAAAAAAAAAAGATGCCCGCAGTGCGATTGACTGTGTGTGGGAAAAAAAGGATGTCTGTGGTGCGATTGGCTGTGTGTGGCAAAAAGAAAAGAAACATGCCCGCAGTGCGATTGGCTGTGTGTGGCAAAAAGAAAAAAAAAAAGATGCCCGCAGTGCGATTGGCTGTGTGTGGCAAAAAGGAAAAAAAAAAGATGCCCGCAGTGCGATTGGCTGTGTGTGGCAAAAAGGAAAAAAAAAAGATGCCCGCAGTGCGATTGGCTGTGTGTGGCAAACAGGAAAAAAAAAAAGATGCCCGCACTGCGATTGGCTGTGTGTGGAAAAAAAAGGATGTCTGTGGTGCGATTGGCTGTGTGTGGCAAAAAGAAAAGAAACATGCCCGCCGTGCGATTGGCTGTGTGTGGCAAAAAGAAAAAAAAAGATGCCCACAGTGCGATTGGCTGTGTGTGGCAAAAAGGGGGAAAAAAAGATGCCCGCAGTGCGATTGGCTGTGTGTTGAAAAAAAAGGAAAAAAAAAAGATGCCCGCAGTGCGATTGGCTGTGTGTGGCAAAAAGAAAAAAAAACATGCCCGCAGTGCGATTGGCTGTGTGTGGAAAAAAAAGGATGTCTGTGGTGCGATTGGCTGTGTGGGGCAAAAAAAAATAAAAAAAAAAGATGCCCACAGTGCGATTGGCTGTGTGTGGCAAAAAGAAAAAAAAAAAAAACATGTCCGCAGTGCGATTGGCTGTGTGTGGCAAAAAGAAACAAAAAAGATGCCCGCAGTGCGATTAACTGTGTGTGGAAAAAAAGGATGTCTGTGGTGCGATTGGCTGTGTGTGGCAAAAAGAAAAAAAACATGCCCGCAGTGCGATTGGCTGTGTGTGGCAAAAAGAAAAAAAAAAGATGCCCGCAGTGCGATTGACAGTGTGTGGAGAAGAAAGGGTGTCTATGGTGCGATTGGCTGTGTGTGGCAAAAAGGAAAAAAAAACATGCCCGCAGTGCGATTGGCTGTGTGTGGCAAAAAGAAAAAAAAAAGATGCCCGCAGTGCGATTGGCTGTGTGTGGCAAAAAGGAAAAAAAAAAAGATGCCCGCAGTGCGATTGGCTGTGTGTGGGAAAAAAAGGATGTCTGTGGTGCGATTGGCTGTGTGTGGCAAAAAGAAAAAAAAAAAGATGCCCGCAGTGCGATTGGCTGTGTGTGGCAAAAAGGAAAAAAAAAAGATGCCCGCACTGCGATTGGCTGTGTGTGGGAAAAAAAGGATGTCTGTGGTGCGATTGGCTGTGTGTGGCAAAAAGAAAAGAAACATGCCAGCAGTGCGATTGGCTGTGTGTGGCAAAAAGAAAAAAAAAAGATGCCCACAGTGCGATTGGCTGTGTGTGGCAAAAAGGGGGAAAAAAAGATGCCCGCAGTGCGATTGGCTGTGTGTTGAAAAAAAAGGATATATGTGGTGCGATTGGCTGTGTGGCAAAAAGAAAAAAAACATGCCCGCAGTGCGATTGGCTGTGTGTGGCAAAAAGGAAAAAAAAAGATGCCCGCAGTGCGATTGGCTGTGTGTGGAAAAAAAAGGATGTCTGTGGTGCGATTGGATGTGTGTGGCAAAAAGAAAAAAAAAAAAAGATGCCTCGCAGTGCGATTGGCTGTGTGTGGCAAAAAAAAAAAAAAAAAAGATGCCCGCAGTGCGATTGGCTGTGTGTGTAAAAGAAAGGGTGTCTGTGATGCGATTGGCTGTGTGTGGCAAAAAGCGAAAAAAAAAAAAAGATGCCCACAGTGCGATTGGCTGTGTGTGGCAAAAAGCAAAAAAAATAAAGATGCCCACACTGCGATTGGCTGTGTGTGGCAAAAAGAAAAAAAAAAAAAGATGCCCGCAGTGCGATTGGCTGTGTGTGGCAAAAAGAAAAAAAAAAGATGCCCACACTGCGATTGGCTGTGTGTGGCAAAAAAAAAAAAAAAAAAAGATGCCCGCAGTGCGATTGGCTGTGTGTGGCAAAAAAAGGATGTCAGTGGTGCGATTGGCTGTGTGTGGCAAAAAGAAAAAAAAAAAAAAGATGCCCGCAGTGCGATTGGCTGTGTGTGGCAAAAAGAAAAGAAACATGCCCGCCGTGCGATTGGCTGTGTGTGGCAAAAAGAAAAAAAAAGATGCCCACAGTGCGATTGGCTGTGTGTGGCAAAAAGGGGGAAAAAAAGATGCCCGCAGTGCGATTGGCTGTGTGTTGAAAAAAAAGGAAAAAAAAAAGATGCCCGCAGTGCGATTGGCTGTGTGTGGCAAAAAGAAAAAAAAACATGCCCGCAGTGCGATTGGCTGTGTGTGGAAAAAAAAGGATGTCTGTGGTGCGATTGGCTGTGTGGGGCAAAAAAAAATAAAAAAAAAAGATGCCCACAGTGCGATTGGCTGTGTGTGGCAAAAAGAAAAAAAAAAAAAACATGTCCGCAGTGCGATTGGCTGTGTGTGGCAAAAAGAAACAAAAAAGATGCCCGCAGTGCGATTAACTGTGTGTGGAAAAAAAGGATGTCTGTGGTGCGATTGGCTGTGTGTGGCAAAAAGAAAAAAAACATGCCCGCAGTGCGATTGGCTGTGTGTGGCAAAAAGAAAAAAAAAAGATGCCCGCAGTGCGATTGACAGTGTGTGGAGAAGAAAGGGTGTCTATGGTGCGATTGGCTGTGTGTGGCAAAAAGGAAAAAAAAACATGCCCGCAGTGCGATTGGCTGTGTGTGGCAAAAAGAAAAAAAAAAGATGCCCGCAGTGCGATTGGCTGTGTGTGGCAAAAAGGAAAAAAAAAAAGATGCCCGCAGTGCGATTGGCTGTGTGTGGGAAAAAAAGGATGTCTGTGGTGCGATTGGCTGTGTGTGGCAAAAAGAAAAAAAAAAAGATGCCCGCAGTGCGATTGGCTGTGTGTGGCAAAAAGGAAAAAATAAAGATGCCCGCACTGCGATTGGCTGTGTGTGGGAAAAAAAGGATGTCTGTGGTGCGATTGGCTGTGTGTGGCAAAAAGAAAAGAAACATGCCAGCAGTGCGATTGGCTGTGTGTGGCAAAAAGAAAAAAAAAAGATGCCCACAGTGCGATTGGCTGTGTGTGGCAAAAAGGGGGAAAAAAAGATGCCCGCAGTGCGATTGGCTGTGTGTTGAAAAAAAAGGATATATGTGGTGCGATTGGCTGTGTGGCAAAAAGAAAAAAAACATGCCCGCAGTGCGATTGGCTGTGTGTGGCAAAAAGGAAAAAAAAAGATGCCCGCAGTGCGATTGGCTGTGTGTGGAAAAAAAAGGATGTCTGTGGTGCGATTGGATGTGTGTGGCAAAAAGAAAAAAAAAAAAAGATGCCCCGCAGTGCGATTGGCTGTGTGTGGCAAAAAAAAAAAAAAAAAAGATGCCCGCAGTGCGATTGGCTGTGTGTGTAAAAGAAAGGGTGTCTGTGATGCGATTGGCTGTGTGTGGCAAAAAGCGAAAAAAAAAAAAAGATGCCCACAGTGCGATTGGCTGTGTGTGGCAAAAAGCAAAAAAAATAAAGATGCCCACACTGCGATTGGCTGTGTGTGGCAAAAAGAAAAAAAAAAAAAGATGCCCGCAGTGCGATTGGCTGTGTGTGGCAAAAAGAAAAAAAAAAAGATGCCCACACTGCGATTGGCTGTGTGTGGCAAAAAAAAAAAAAAAAAAAGATGCCCGCAGTGCGATTGGCTGTGTGTGGCAAAAAAAGGATGTCAGTGGTGCGATTCGCTGTGTGTGGCAAAAAGAAAAAAAAAAAAAAGATGCCCGCAGTGCGATTGGCTGTGTGTGGCAAAAAGAAAAGAAACATGCCCGCCGTGCGATTGGCTGTGTGTGGCAAAAAGAAAAAAAAAGATGCCCACAGTGCGATTGGCTGTGTGTGGCAAAAAGGGGGAAAAAAAGATGCCCGCAGTGCGATTGGCTGTGTGTTGAAAAAAAAGGAAAAAAAAAAGATGCCCGCAGTGCGATTGGCTGTGTGTGGCAAAAAGAAAAAAAAACATGCCCGCAGTACGATTGGCTGTGTGTGGAAAAAAAAGGATGTCTGTGGTGCGATTGGCTGTGTGGGGCAAAAAAAAAATAAAAAGAAAAGATGCCCACAGTGCGATTGGCTGTGTGTGGCAAAAAGAAAAAAAAAAAAAACATGTCCGCAGTGCGATTGGCTGTGTGTGGCAAAAAGAAACAAAAAAGATGCCCGCAGTGCGATTAACTGTGTGTGGAAAAAAAGGATGTCTGTGGTGCGATTGGCTGTGTGTGGCAAAAAGAAAAAAAACATGCCCGCAGTGCGATTGGCTGTGTGTGGCAAAAAGAAAAAAAAAAGATGCCCGCAGTGCGATTGACAGTGTGTGGAGAAGAAAGGGTGTCTATGGTGCGATTGGCTGTGTGTGGCAAAAAGGAAAAAAAAACATGCCCGCAGTGCGATTGGCTGTGTGTGGCAAAAAGAAAAAAAAAAGATGCCCGCAGTGCGATTGGCTGTGTGTGGCAAAAAGGAAAAAAAAAAAGATGCCCGCAGTGCGATTGGCTGTGTGTGGGAAAAAAAGGATGTCTGTGGTGCGATTGGCTGTGTGTGGCAAAAAGAAAAAAAAAAAGATGCCCGCAGTGCGATTGGCTGTGTGTGGCAAAAAGGAAAAAAAAAAGATGCCCGCACTGCGATTGGCTGTGTTTGGGAAAAAAAGGATGTCTGTGGTGCGATTGGCTGTGTGTGGCAAAAAGAAAAGAAACATGCCAGCAGTGCGATTGGCTGTGTGTGGCAAAAAGAAAAAAAAAAGATGCCCACAGTGCGATTGGCTGTGTGTGGCAAAAAGGGGGAAAAAAAGATGCCCGCAGTGCGATTGGCTGTGTGTTGAAAAAAAAGGATATATGTGGTGCGATTGGCTGTGTGGCAAAAAGAAAAAAAACATGCCCGCAGTGCGATTGGCTGTGTGTGGCAAAAAGGAAAAAAAAAGATGCCCGCAGTGCGATTGGCTGTGTGTGGAAAAAAAAGGATGTCTGTGGTGCGATTGGATGTGTGTGGCAAAAAGAAAAAAAAAAAAAGATGACCCGCAGTGCGATTGGCTGTGTGTGGCAAAAAAAAAAAAAAAAAAGATGCCCGCAGTGCGATTGGCTGTGTGTGTAAAAGAAAGGGTGTCTGTGATGCGATTGGCTGTGTGTGGCAAAAAGCGAAAAAAAAAAAAAGATGCCCACAGTGCGATTGGCTGTGTGTGGCAAAAAGCAAAAAAAATAAAGATGCCCACACTGCGATTGGCTGTGTGTGGCAAAAAGAAAAAAAAAAAAAGATGCCCGCAGTGCGATTGGCTGTGTGTGGCAAAAAGAAAAAAAAAAAGATGCCCACACTGCGATTGGCTGTGTGTGGCAAAAAAAAAAAAAAAAAAAGATGCCCGCAGTGCGATTGGCTGTGTGTGGCAAAAAAAGGATGTCAGTGGTGCGATTGGCTGTGTGTGGCAAAAAGAAAAAAAAAAAAAAGATGCCCGCAGTGCGATTGGCTGTGTGTGGCAAAAAGAAAAGAAACATGCCCGCAGTGCGATTGGCTGTGTGTGGCAAAAAGGAAAAAAAAAAGATGCCCGCAGTGCGATTGGCTGTGTGTGGCAAAAAGGAAAAAAAAAAGATGCCCGCAGTGCGATTGGCTGTGTGTGGCAAAAAGAAAAAAAAACATGCCCGCAGTGCGATTGGCTGTGTGTGGAAAAAAAGGATGTCTGTGGTGCGATTGGCTGTGTGGGGCAAAAAAAAAAAAAAAACATGCCGCAGTGCGATTGGCTGTGTGTGGAAAAAAAAGGATGTCTGTGGTGCGATTGGCTGTGTGTGGCAAAAAGCAAAAAAAAAAAAAAAGATGCCCACAGTGCGATTGGCTGTGTGTGGCAAAAAGAAAAAAAAAAAAGATGCCCACACTGCGATTGGCTGTGTGTGGCAAAAAAAAAAAAAAATAAAGATGCCCGCAGTGCGATTGGCTGTGTGTGGCAAAAAGAAAAAAAAAAGATGCCCGCAGTGCGATTGGCTGTGTGTGGAAAAAAAAGGATGTCAGTGGTGCGATTGGCTGTGTGTGGCAAAAAGAAAAAAAAAAAAAAGATGCCCGCAGTGCGATTGGCTGTGTGTGGCAAAAAGCAAAAAAAAAAAAAGATGCCCACAGTGCGATTGGCTGTGTGTGGCAAAAAGAAAAAAAAAAAAAACATGTCCGCAGTGCGATTGGCTGTGTGTGGCAAAAAGAAAAAAAAAAGATGCCCGCAGTGCGATTGGCTGTGTGTGGAAAAAAAAGGATGTCTGTGGTGCGATTGGCTGTGTGTGGCAAAAAGAAAAAAAACATGCCCGCAGTGCGATTGGCTGTGTGTGGCAAAAAGAAAAAAAAAAGATGCCCGCAGTGCGATTGACAGTGTGTGGAGAAGAAAGGGTGTCTATGGTGCGATTGGCTGTGTGTGGCAAAAAGGAAAAAAAAAAGATGCCCGCAGTGCGATTGGCTGTGTGTGGCAAAAAGGAAAAAAAAAAGATGCCCGCAGTGCGATTGGCTGTGTGTGGCAAACAGGAAAAAAAAAAAGATGCCCGCACTGCGATTGGCTGTGTGTGGAAAAAAAAGGATGTCTGTGGTGCGATTGGCTGTGTGTGGCAAAAAGAAAAGAAACATGCCCGCCGTGCGATTGGCTGTGTGTGGCAAAAAGAAAAAAAAAGATGCCCACAGTGCGATTGGCTGTGTGTGGCAAAAAGGGGGAAAAAAAGATGCCCGCAGTGCGATTGGCTGTGTGTTGAAAAAAAAGGAAAAAAAAAAAGATGCCCGCAGTGCGATTGGCTGTGTGTGGCAAAAAGAAAAAAAAACATGCCCGCAGTGCGATTGGCTGTGTGTGGAAAAAAAAGGATGTCTGTGGTGCGATTGGCTGTGTGGGGCAAAAAAAAAAAAAGATGCCCACAGTGCGATTGGCTGTGTGTGGCAAAAAGAAAAAAAAAAAAAACATGTCCGCAGTGCGATTGGCTGTGTGTGGCAAAAAGAAAAAAAAAAGATGCCCGCAGTGCGATTAACTGTGTGTGGAAAAAAAGGATGTCTGTGGTGCGATTGGCTGTGTGTGGCAAAAAGAAAAAAAACATGCCCGCAGTGCGATTGGCTGTGTGTGGCAAAAAGAAAAAAAAAAGATGCCCGCAGTGCGATTGACAGTGTGTGGAGAAGAAAGGGTGTCTATGGTGCGATTGGCTGTGTGTGGCAAAAAGGAAAAAAAAACATGCCCGCAGTGCGATTGGCTGTGTGTGGCAAAAAGAAAAGAAACATGCCCGCCGTGCGATTGGCTGTGTGTGGCAAAAAGAAAAAAAAAAAAAACATGTCCGCAGTGCGATTGGCTGTGTGTGGCAAAAAGAAAAAAAAAAGATGCCCGCAGTGCGATTAACTGTGTGTGGAAAAAAAGGATGTCTGTGGTGCGATTGGCTGTGTGTGGCAAAAAGAAAAAAAACATGCCCGCAGTGCGATTGGCTGTGTGTGGCAAAAAGAAAAAAAAAAGATGCCCGCAGTGCGATTGACAGTGTGTGGAGAAGAAAGGGTGTCTATGGTGCGATTGGCTGTGTGTGGCAAAAAGGAAAAAAAAACATGCCCGCAGTGCGATTGGCTGTGTGTGGCAAAAAGAAAAGAAACATGCCCGCCGTGCGATTGGCTGTGTGTGGCAAAAAGAAAAAAAAAGATGCCCACAGTGCGATTGGCTGTGTGTGGCAAAAAGGGGGAAAAAAAGATGCCCGCAGTGCGATTGGCTGTGTGTTGAAAAAAAAGGAAAAAAAAAAGATGCCCGCAGTGCGATTGGCTGTGTGTGGCAAAAAGAAAAAAAAACATGCCCGCAGTGCGATTGGCTGTGTGTGGAAAAAAAAGGATGTCTGTGGTGCGATTGGCTGTGTGGGGCAAAAAAAAATAAAAAAAAAAGATGCCCACAGTGCGATTGGCTGTGTGTGGCAAAAAGAAAAAAAAAAAAAACATGTCCGCAGTGCGATTGGCTGTGTGTGGCAAAAAGAAACAAAAAAGATGCCCGCAGTGCGATTAACTGTGTGTGGAAAAAAAGGATGTCTGTGGTGCGATTGGCTGTGTGTGGCAAAAAGAAAAAAAACATGCCCGCAGTGCGATTGGCTGTGTGTGGCAAAAAGAAAAAAAAAAGATGCCCGCAGTGCGATTGACAGTGTGTGGAGAAGAAAGGGTGTCTATGGTGCGATTGGCTGTGTGTGGCAAAAAGGAAAAAAAAACATGCCCGCAGTGCGATTGGCTGTGTGTGGCAAAAAGAAAAAAAAAAGATGCCCGCAGTGCGATTGGCTGTGTGTGGCAAAAAGGAAAAAAAAAAAGATGCCCGCAGTGCGATTGGCTGTGTGTGGGAAAAAAAGGATGTCTGTGGTGCGATTGGCTGTGTGTGGCAAAAAGAAAAAAAAAAAGATGCCCGCAGTGCGATTGGCTGTGTGTGGCAAAAAGGAAAAAAAAAAGATGCCCGCACTGCGATTGGCTGTGTGTGGGAAAAAAAGGATGTCTGTGGTGCGATTGGCTGTGTGTGGCAAAAAGAAAAGAAACATGCCAGCAGTGCGATTGGCTGTGTGTGGCAAAAAGAAAAAAAAAAGATGCCCACAGTGCGATTGGCTGTGTGTGGCAAAAAGGGGGAAAAAAAGATGCCCGCAGTGCGATTGGCTGTGTGTTGAAAAAAAAGGATATATGTGGTGCGATTGGCTGTGTGGCAAAAAGAAAAAAAACATGCCCGCAGTGCGATTGGCTGTGTGTGGCAAAAAGGAAAAAAAAAGATGCCCGCAGTGCGATTGGCTGTGTGTGGAAAAAAAAGGATGTCTGTGGTGCGATTGGATGTGTGTGGCAAAAAGAAAAAAAAAAAAAGATGCCTCGCAGTGCGATTGGCTGTGTGTGGCAAAAAAAAAAAAAAAAAAGATGCCCGCAGTGCGATTGGCTGTGTGTGTAAAAGAAAGGGTGTCTGTGATGCGATTGGCTGTGTGTGGCAAAAAGCGAAAAAAAAAAAAAGATGCCCACAGTGCGATTGGCTGTGTGTGGCAAAAAGCAAAAAAAATAAAGATGCCCACACTGCGATTGGCTGTGTGTGGCAAAAAGAAAAAAAAAAAAAGATGCCCGCAGTGCGATTGGCTGTGTGTGGCAAAAAGAAAAAAAAAAAGATGCCCACACTGCGATTGGCTGTGTGTGGCAAAAAAAAAAAAAGATGCCCGCAGTGCGATTGGCTGTGTGTGGCAAAAAAAGGATGTCAGTGGTGCGATTGGCTGTGTGTGGCAAAAAGAAAAAAAAAAAAAAGATGCCCGCAGTGCGATTGGCTGTGTGTGGCAAAAAGAAAAGAAACATGCCCGCCGTGCGATTGGCTGTGTGTGGCAAAAAGAAAAAAAAAGATGCCCACAGTGCGATTGGCTGTGTGTGGCAAAAAGGGGGAAAAAAAGATGCCCGCAGTGCGATTGGCTGTGTGTTGAAAAAAAAGGAAAAAAAAAAGATGCCCGCAGTGCGATTGGCTGTGTGTGGCAAAAAGAAAAAAAAACATGCCCGCAGTGCGATTGGCTGTGTGTGGAAAAAAAAGGATGTCTGTGGTGCGATTGGCTGTGTGGGGCAAAAAAAAATAAAAAAAAAAGATGCCCACAGTGCGATTGGCTGTGTGTGGCAAAAAGAAAAAAAAAAAAAACATGTCCGCAGTGCGATTGGCTGTGTGTGGCAAAAAGAAACAAAAAAGATGCCCGCAGTGCGATTAACTGTGTGTGGAAAAAAAGGATGTCTGTGGTGCGATTCGCTGTGTGTGGCAAAAAGAAAAAAAACATGCCCGCAGTGCGATTGGCTGTGTGTGGCAAAAAGAAAAAAAAAAGATGCCCGCAGTGCGATTGACAGTGTGTGGAGAAGAAAGGGTGTCTATGGTGCGATTGGCTGTGTGTGGCAAAAAGGAAAAAAAAACATGCCCGCAGTGCGATTGGCTGTGTGTGGCAAAAAGAAAAAAAAAAGATGCCCGCAGTGCGATTGGCTGTGTGTGGCAAAAAGGAAAAAAAAAAAGATGCCCGCAGTGCGATTGGCTGTGTGTGGGAAAAAAAGGATGTCTGTGGTGCGATTGGCTGTGTGTGGCAAAAAGAAAAAAAAAAAGATGCCCGCAGTGCGATTGGCTGTGTGTG
Source organism: Eleutherodactylus coqui (assembly GCF_035609145.1). Taxonomy (NCBI): domain Eukaryota; kingdom Metazoa; phylum Chordata; class Amphibia; order Anura; family Eleutherodactylidae; genus Eleutherodactylus; species Eleutherodactylus coqui. The sequence continues at coordinate 106,228,797 of NC_089847.1, forward strand.
GCAAAAAGGAAAAAATAAAGATGCCCGCACTGCGATTGGCTGTGTGTGGGAAAAAAAGGATGTCTGTGGTGCGATTGGCTGTGTGTGGCAAAAAGAAAAGAAACATGCCAGCAGTGCGATTGGCTGTGTGTGGCAAAAAGAAAAAAAAAAGATGCCCACAGTGCGATTGGCTGTGTGTGGCAAAAAGGGGGAAAAAAAGATGCCCGCAGTGCGATTGGCTGTGTGTTGAAAAAAAAGGATATATGTGGTGCGATTGGCTGTGTGGCAAAAAGAAAAAAAACATGCCCGCAGTGCGATTGGCTGTGTGTGGCAAAAAGGAAAAAAAAAGATGCCCGCAGTGCGATTGGCTGTGTGTGGAAAAAAAAGGATGTCTGTGGTGCGATTGGATGTGTGTGGCAAAAAGAAAAAAAAAAAAAGATGCCCCGCAGTGCGATTGGCTGTGTGTGGCAAAAAAAAAAAAAAAAAAGATGCCCGCAGTGCGATTGGCTGTGTGTGTAAAAGAAAGGGTGTCTGTGATGCGATTGGCTGTGTGTGGCAAAAAGCGAAAAAAAAAAAAAGATGCCCACAGTGCGATTGGCTGTGTGTGGCAAAAAGCAAAAAAAATAAAGATGCCCACACTGCGATTGGCTGTGTGTGGCAAAAAGAAAAAAAAAAAAAGATGCCCGCAGTGCGATTGGCTGTGTGTGGCAAAAAGAAAAAAAAAAAGATGCCCACACTGCGATTGGCTGTGTGTGGCAAAAAAAAAAAAAAAAAAAGATGCCCGCAGTGCGATTGGCTGTGTGTGGCAAAAAAAGGATGTCAGTGGTGCGATTGGCTGTGTGTGGCAAAAAGAAAAAAAAAAAAAAGATGCCCGCAGTGCGATTGGCTGTGTGTGGCAAAAAGAAAAGAAACATGCCCGCCGTGCGATTGGCTGTGTGTGGCAAAAAGAAAAAAAAAGATGCCCACAGTGCGATTGGCTGTGTGTGGCAAAAAGGGGGAAAAAAAGATGCCCGCAGTGCGATTGGCTGTGTGTTGAAAAAAAAGGAAAAAAAAAAGATGCCCGCAGTGCGATTGGCTGTGTGTGGCAAAAAGAAAAAAAAACATGCCCGCAGTACGATTGGCTGTGTGTGGAAAAAAAAGGATGTCTGTGGTGCGATTGGCTGTGTGGGGCAAAAAAAAATAAAAAGAAAAGATGCCCACAGTGCGATTGGCTGTGTGTGGCAAAAAGAAAAAAAAAAAAAACATGTCCGCAGTGCGATTGGCTGTGTGTGGCAAAAAGAAACAAAAAAGATGCCCGCAGTGCGATTAACTGTGTGTGGAAAAAAAGGATGTCTGTGGTGCGATTGGCTGTGTGTGGCAAAAAGAAAAAAAACATGCCCGCAGTGCGATTGGCTGTGTGTGGCAAAAAGAAAAAAAAAAGATGCCCGCAGTGCGATTGACAGTGTGTGGAGAAGAAAGGGTGTCTATGGTGCGATTGGCTGTGTGTGGCAAAAAGGAAAAAAAAACATGCCCGCAGTGCGATTGGCTGTGTGTGGCAAAAAGAAAAAAAAAAGATGCCCGCAGTGCGATTGGCTGTGTGTGGCAAAAAGGAAAAAAAAAAAGATGCCCGCAGTGCGATTGGCTGTGTGTGGGAAAAAAAGGATGTCTGTGGTGCGATTGGCTGTGTGTGGCAAAAAGAAAAAAAAAAAGATGCCCGCAGTGCGATTGGCTGTGTGTGGCAAAAAGGAAAAAAAAAAGATGCCCGCACTGCGATTGGCTGTGTGTGGGAAAAAAAGGATGTCTGTGGTGCGATTGGCTGTGTGTGGCAAAAAGAAAAGAAACATGCCAGCAGTGCGATTGGCTGTGTGTGGCAAAAAGAAAAAAAAAAGATGCCCACAGTGCGATTGGCTGTGTGTGGCAAAAAGGGGGAAAAAAAGATGCCCGCAGTGCGATTGGCTGTGTGTTGAAAAAAAAGGATATATGTGGTGCGATTGGCTGTGTGGCAAAAAGAAAAAAAACATGCCCGCAGTGCGATTGGCTGTGTGTGGCAAAAAGGAAAAAAAAAGATGCCCGCAGTGCGATTGGCTGTGTGTGGAAAAAAAAGGATGTCTGTGGTGCGATTGGATGTGTGTGGCAAAAAGAAAAAAAAAAAAAGATGACCCGCAGTGCGATTGGCTGTGTGTGGCAAAAAAAAAAAAAAAAAAGATGCCCGCAGTGCGATTGGCTGTGTGTGTAAAAGAAAGGGTGTCTGTGATGCGATTGGCTGTGTGTGGCAAAAAGCGAAAAAAAAAAAAAGATGCCCACAGTGCGATTGGCTGTGTGTGGCAAAAAGCAAAAAAAATAAAGATGCCCACACTGCGATTGGCTGTGTGTGGCAAAAAGAAAAAAAAAAAAAGATGCCCGCAGTGCGATTGGCTGTGTGTGGCAAAAAGAAAAAAAAAAAGATGCCCACACTGCGATTGGCTGTGTGTGGCAAAAAAAAAAAAAAAAAAAGATGCCCGCAGTGCGATTGGCTGTGTGTGGCAAAAAAAGGATGTCAGTGGTGCGATTGGCTGTGTGTGGCAAAAAGAAAAAAAAAAAAAAGATGCCCGCAGTGCGATTGGCTGTGTGTGGCAAAAAGAAAAGAAACATGCCCGCAGTGCGATTGGCTGTGTGTGGCAAAAAGGAAAAAAAAAAGATGCCCGCAGTGCGATTGGCTGTGTGTGGCAAAAAGGAAAAAAAAAAGATGCCCGCAGTGCGATTGGCTGTGTGTGGCAAAAAGAAAAAAAAACATGCCCGCAGTGCGATTGGCTGTGTGTGGAAAAAAAGGATGTCTGTGGTGCGATTGGCTGTGTGGGGCAAAAAAAAAAAAAAAACATGCCGCAGTGCGATTGGCTGTGTGTGGAAAAAAAAGGATGTCTGTGGTGCGATTGGCTGTGTGTGGCAAAAAGCAAAAAAAAAAAAAAAGATGCCCACAGTGCGATTGGCTGTGTGTGGCAAAAAGAAAAAAAAAAAAGATGCCCACACTGCGATTGGCTGTGTGTGGCAAAAAAAAAAAAAAAAAAGATGCCCGCAGTGCGATTGGCTGTGTGTGGCAAAAAGAAAAAAAAAAGATGCCCGCAGTGCGATTGGCTGTGTGTGGAAAAAAAAGGATGTCAGTGGTGCGATTGGCTGTGTGTGGCAAAAAGAAAAAAAAAAAAAAGATGCCCGCAGTGCGATTGGCTGTGTGTGGCAAAAAGCAAAAAAAAAAAAAGATGCCCACAGTGCGATTGGCTGTGTGTGGCAAAAAGAAAAAAAAAAAAAACATGTCCGCAGTGCGATTGGCTGTGTGTGGCAAAAAGAAAAAAAAAAGATGCCCGCAGTGCGATTGGCTGTGTGTGGAAAAAAAAGGATGTCTGTGGTGCGATTGGCTGTGTGTGGCAAAAAGAAAAAAAACATGCCCGCAGTGCGATTGGCTGTGTGTGGCAAAAAGAAAAAAAAAAGATGCCCGCAGTGCGATTGACAGTGTGTGGAGAAGAAAGGGTGTCTATGGTGCGATTGGCTGTGTGTGGCAAAAAGGAAAAAAAAAAGATGCCCGCAGTGCGATTGGCTGTGTGTGGCAAAAAGGAAAAAAAAAAGATGCCCGCAGTGCGATTGGCTGTGTGTGGCAAACAGGAAAAAAAAAAAGATGCCCGCACTGCGATTGGCTGTGTGTGGAAAAAAAAGGATGTCTGTGGTGCGATTGGCTGTGTGTGGCAAAAAGAAAAGAAACATGCCCGCCGTGCGATTGGCTGTGTGTGGCAAAAAGAAAAAAAAAGATGCCCACAGTGCGATTGGCTGTGTGTGGCAAAAAGGGGGAAAAAAAGATGCCCGCAGTGCGATTGGCTGTGTGTTGAAAAAAAAGGAAAAAAAAAAGATGCCCGCAGTGCGATTGGCTGTGTGTGGCAAAAAGAAAAAAAAACATGCCCGCAGTGCGATTGGCTGTGTGTGGAAAAAAAAGGATGTCTGTGGTGCGATTGGCTGTGTGGGGCAAAAAAAAAAAAAGATGCCCACAGTGCGATTGGCTGTGTGTGGCAAAAAGAAAAAAAAAAAAAACATGTCCGCAGTGCGATTGGCTGTGTGTGGCAAAAAGAAAAAAAAAAGATGCCCGCAGTGCGATTAACTGTGTGTGGAAAAAAAGGATGTCTGTGGTGCGATTGGCTGTGTGTGGCAAAAAGAAAAAAAACATGCCCGCAGTGCGATTGGCTGTGTGTGGCAAAAAGAAAAAAAAAAGATGCCCGCAGTGCGATTGACAGTGTGTGGAGAAGAAAGGGTGTCTATGGTGCGATTGGCTGTGTGTGGCAAAAAGGAAAAAAAAACATGCCCGCAGTGCGATTGGCTGTGTGTGGCAAAAAGAAAAAAAAAAGATGCCCGCAGTGCCATTGGCTGTGTGTGGCAAAAAGGAAAAAAAAAAAGATGCCCGCAGTGCGATTGGCTGTGTGTGGGAAAAAAAGGATGTCTGTGGTGCGATTGGCTGTGTGTGGCAAAAAGAAAAAAAAAAAGATACCCGCAGTGCGATTGGCTGTGTGTGGCAAAAAGGAAAAAAAAAAGATGCCCGCACTGCGATTGGCTGTGTGTGGGAAAAAAAGGATGTCTGTGGTGCGATTGGCTGTGTGTGGCAAAAAGAAAAGAAACATGCCAGCAGTGCGATTGGCTGTGTGTGGCAAAAAGAAAAAAAAAAGATGCCCACAGTGCGATTGGCTGTGTGTGGCAAAAAGGGGGAAAAAAAGATGCCCGCAGTGCGATTGGCTGTGTGTTGAAAAAAAAGGATATATGTGGTGCGATTGGCTGTGTGGCAAAAAGAAAAAAAACATGCCCGCAGTGCGATTGGCTGTGTGTGGCAAAAAGGAAAAAAAAAGATGCCCGCAGTGCGATTGGCTGTGTGTGGAAAAAAAAGGATGTCTGTGGTGCGATTGGATGTGTGTGGCAAAAAGAAAAAAAAAAAAAGATGCCCCGCAGTGCGATTGGCTGTGTGTGGCAAAAAAAAAAAAAAGAAAAGATGCCCGCAGTGCGATTGGCTGTGTGTGTAAAAGAAAGGGTGTCTGTGATGCGATTGGCTGTGTGTGGCAAAAAGCGAAAAAAAAAAAAAGATGCCCACAGTGCGATTGGCTGTGTGTGGCAAAAAGCAAAAAAAATAAAGATGCCCACACTGCGATTGGCTGTGTGTGGCAAAAAGAAAAAAAATAAAAGATGCCCGCAGTGCGATTGGCTGTGTGTGGCAAAAAGAAAAAAAAAAAGATGCCCACACTGCGATTGGCTGTCTGTGGCAAAAAAAAAAAAAAAAAAAGATGCCCGCAGTGCGATTGGCTGTGTGTGGCAAAAAAAGGATGTCAGTGGTGCGATTGGCTGTGTGTGGCAAAAAGAAAAAAAAAAAAAAGATGCCCGCAGTGCGATTGGCTGTGTGTGGCAAAAAGCAAAAAAAAAACATGCCCGCAGTGCGATTGGCTGTGTGTGGCAAACAGGAAAAAAAAAAAGATGCCCGCACTGCGATTGGCTGTGTGTGGGAAAAAAAGGATGTCTGTGGTGCGATTGGCTGTGTGTGGCAAAAAGAAAAGAAACATGCCCGCAGTGCGATTGGCTGTGTGTGGCAAAAAGAAAAAAAAAGATGCCCACAGTGCGATTGGCTGTGTGTGGCAAAAAGGGGGAAAAAAAGATGCCCGCAGTGCGATTGGCTGTGTGTTGAAAAAAAAGGATATATGTGGTGCAATTGGCTGTGTGGCAAAAAGAAAAAAAAACATGCCCGCAGTGCGATTGGCTGTGTGTGGCAAAAAGGAAAAAAAAAAGATGCCCGCAGTGCGATTGGCTGTGTGTGGCAAAAAGGAAAAAAAAAAGATGCCCGCAGTGCGATTGGCTGTGTGTGGCAAAAAGAAAAAAAAACATGCCCGCAGTGCGATTGGCTGTGTGTGGAAAAAAAAGGATGTGTGTGGTGCGATTGGCTGTGTGGGGCAAAAAAAAAACAAAAACATGCCGCTGTGCGATTGGCAGTGTGTGTAAAAAAAGGGTGTCTGTGATACGATTGGCTGTGTGTGGCAAAAAGCAAAAAAAAAAAAGATGCCCGCAGTGCGATTGGCTGTGTGTGGCAAAAAGCAAAAAAATAAATAAACATGCCCACAGTGCGATTGGCTGTGTGTGGCAAAAAGAAAAAAAAAAGATGCCCGCAGTGCGATTGACAGTGTGTGGAGAAGAAAGGGTGTCTATGGTGCGATTGGCTGTGTGTGGCAAAAAGGAAAAAAAAACATGCCCGCAGTGCGATTGGCTGTGTGTGGCAAAAAGAAAAAAAAAAGATGCCCGCAGTGCCATTGGCTGTGTGTGGCAAAAAGGAAAAAAAAAAAGATGCCCGCAGTGCGATTGGCTGTGTGTGGGAAAAAAAGGATGTCTGTGGTGCAATTGGCTGTGTGTGGCAAAAAAAAAAAAAAAAAGATGCCCGCAGTGCGATTGGCTGTGTGTGGCAAAAAGGAAAAAAAAAAGATGCCCGCACTGCGATTGGCTGTGTGTGGGAAAAAAAGGATGTCTGTGGTGCGATTGGCTGTGTGTGGCAAAAAGAAAAGAAACATGCCAGCAGTGCGATTGGCTGTGTGTGGCAAAAAGAAAAAAAAAAGATGCCCACAGTGCGATTGGCTGTGTGTGGCAAAAAGGGGGAAAAAAAGATGCCCGCAGTGCGATTGGCTGTGTGTTGAAAAAAAAGGATATATGTGGTGCGATTGGCTGTGTGGCAAAAAGAAAAAAAACATGCCCGCAGTGCGATTGGCTGTGTGTGGCAAAAAGGAAAAAAAAAAAGATGCCCGCAGTGCGATTGGCTGTGTGTGGCAAAAAGAAAAAAAAAAGATGCCCGCAGTGCGATTGGCTGTGTGTGGCAAAAAGGAAAAAAAAACATGCCCGCAGTGCGATTGGCTGTGTGTGGCAAAAAGAAAAAAAAAAGATGCCCGCAGTGCGATTGGCTGTGTGTGGCAAAAAGGAAAAAAAAAAAGATGCCCGCAGTGCGATTGGCTGTGTGTGGGAAAAAAAGGATGTCTGTGGTGCGATTGGCTGTGTGTGGCAAAAAGAAAAAAAAAAAGATACCCGCAGTGCGATTGGCTGTGTGTGGCAAAAAGGAAAAAAAAAAGATGCCCGCACTGCGATTGGCTGTGTGTGGGAAAAAAAGGATGTCTGTGGTGCGATTGGCTGTGTGTGGCAAAAAGAAAAGAAACATGCCAGCAGTGCGATTGGCTGTGTGTGGCAAAAAGAAAAAAAAAAGATGCCCACAGTGCGATTGGCTGTGTGTGGCAAAAAGGGGGAAAAAAAGATGCCCGCAGTGCGATTGGCTGTGTGTTGAAAAAAAAGGATATATGTGGTGCGATTGGCTGTGTGGCAAAAAGAAAAAAAACATGCCCGCAGTGCGATTGGCTGTGTGTGGCAAAAAGGAAAAAAAAAGATGCCCGCAGTGCGATTGGCTGTGTGTGGAAAAAAAAGGATGTCTGTGGTGCGATTGGATGTGTGTGGCAAAAAGAAAAAAAAAAAAAGATGCCCCGCAGTGCGATTGGCTGTGTGTGGCAAAAAAAAAAAAAAGAAAAGATGCCCGCAGTGCGATTGGCTGTGTGTGTAAAAGAAAGGGTGTCTGTGATGCGATTGGCTGTGTGTGGCAAAAAGCGAAAAAAAAAAAAAGATGCCCACAGTGCGATTGGCTGTGTGTGGCAAAAAGCAAAAAAAATAAAGATGCCCACACTGCGATTGGCTGTGTGTGGCAAAAAGAAAAAAAAAAAAAGATGCCCGCAGTGCGATTGGCTGTGTGTGGCAAAAAGAAAAAAAAAAAGATGCCCACACTGCGATTGGCTGTCTGTGGCAAAAAAAAAAAAAAAAAAAGATGCCCGCAGTGCGATTGGCTGTGTGTGGCAAAAAAAGGATGTCAGTGGTGCGATTGGCTGTGTGTGGCAAAAAGAAAAAAAAAAAAAAGATGCCCGCAGTGCGATTGGCTGTGTGTGGCAAAAAGCAAAAAAAAAACATGCCCGCAGTGCGATTGGCTGTGTGTGGCAAACAGGAAAAAAAAAAAGATGCCCGCACTGCGATTGGCTGTGTGTGGGAAAAAAAGGATGTCTGTGGTGCGATTGGCTGTGTGTGGCAAAAAGAAAAGAAACATGCCCGCAGTGCGATTGGCTGTGTGTGGCAAAAAGAAAAAAAAAGATGCCCACAGTGCGATTGGCTGTGTGTGGCAAAAAGGGGGAAAAAAAGATGCCCGCAGTGCGATTGGCTGTGTGTTGAAAAAAAAGGATATATGTGGTGCAATTGGCTGTGTGGCAAAAAGAAAAAAAAACATGCCCGCAGTGCGATTGGCTGTGTGTGGCAAAAAGGAAAAAAAAAAGATGCCCGCAGTGCGATTGGCTGTGTGTGGCAAAAAGGAAAAAAAAAAGATGCCCGCAGTGCGATTGGCTGTGTGTGGCAAAAAGAAAAAAAAACATGCCCGCAGTGCGATTGGCTGTGTGTGGAAAAAAAAGGATGTGTGTGGTGCGATTGGCTGTGTGGGGCAAAAAAAAAAAAAAAACATGCCGCTGTGCGATTGGCAGTGTGTGTAAAAAAAGGGTGTCTGTGATACGATTGGCTGTGTGTGGCAAAAAGCAAAAAAAAAAAAGATGCCCGCAGTGCGATTGGCTGTGTGTGGCAAAAAGCAAAAAAAAAAATAAACATGCCCACAGTGCGATTGGCTGTGTGTGGCAAAAAGAAAAAAAAAAGATGCCCGCAGTGCGATTGACAGTGTGTGGAGAAGAAAGGGTGTCTATGGTGCGATTGGCTGTGTGTGGCAAAAAGGAAAAAAAAACATGCCCGCAGTGCGATTGGCTGTGTGTGGCAAAAAGAAAAAAAAAAGATGCCCGCAGTGCCATTGGCTGTGTGTGGCAAAAAGGAAAAAAAAAAAGATGCCCGCAGTGCGATTGGCTGTGTGTGGGAAAAAAAGGATGTCTGTGGTGCAATTGGCTGTGTGTGGCAAAAAAAAAAAAAAAAAGATGCCCGCAGTGCGATTGGCTGTGTGTGGCAAAAAGGAAAAAAAAAAGATGCCCGCACTGCGATTGGCTGTGTGTGGGAAAAAAAGGATGTCTGTGGTGCGATTGGCTGTGTGTGGCAAAAAGAAAAGAAACATGCCAGCAGTGCGATTGGCTGTGTGTGGCAAAAAGAAAAAAAAAAGATGCCCACAGTGCGATTGGCTGTGTGTGGCAAAAAGGGGGAAAAAAAGATGCCCGCAGTGCGATTGGCTGTGTGTTGAAAAAAAAGGATATATGTGGTGCGATTGGCTGTGTGGCAAAAAGAAAAAAAACATGCCCGCAGTGCGATTGGCTGTGTGTGGCAAAAAGGAAAAAAAAAAAGATGCCCGCAGTGCGATTGGCTGTGTGTGGCAAAAAGAAAAAAAAAAGATGCCCGCAGTGCGATTGGCTGTGTGTGGAAAAAAAAGGATGTCTGTGGTGCGATTGGATGTGTGTGGCAAAAAGAAAAAAAAAAAAAGATGCCCCGCAGTGCGATTGGCTGTGTGTGGCAAAAAAAAAAAAAAAAAGATGCCCGCAGTGCGATTGGCTGTGTGTGTAAACGAAAGGGTGTCTGTGATGCGATTGGCTGTGTGTGGCAAAAAGCAAAAAAAAAAAAAAGATGCCCACAGTGCGATTGGCTGTGTGTGGCAAAAAGCAAAAAAAAAAAAGATGCCCACACTGCGATTGGCTGTGTGTGGCAAAAAGAAAAAAAAATAAAGATGCCCGCAGTGCAATTGGCTGTGTGTGGCAAAAAGAAAAAAAAAAAAGATGCCCACACTGCGATTGGCTGTGTGTGGCAAAAAAAAAAAAAAAAAAAGATGCCCGCAGTGCGATTGGCTGTGTGTGGCAAAAAGAAAAAAAAAAGATGCCCGCAGTGCGATTGGCTGTGTGTGGAAAAAAAAGGATGTCAGTGGTGCGATTGGCTGTGTGTGGCAAAAAGAAAAAAAAAAAAAAGATGCCCGCAGTGCGATTGGCTGTGTGTGGCAAAAAGCAAAAAAAAAAAAAGATGCCCACAGTGCGATTGGCTGTGTGTGGCAAAAAGAAAAAAAATAAAAACATGTCCGCAGTGCGATTGGCTGTGTGTGGCAAAAAGAAAAAAAAAAGATGCCCGCAGTGCGATTGGCTGTGTGTGGAAAAAAAAGGATGTCTGTGGTGCGATTGGCTGTGTGTGGCAAAAAGAAAAAAAACATGCCCGCAGTGCGATTGGCTGTGTGTGGCAAAAAGAAAAAAAAAAGATGCCCGCAGTGCGATTGACAGTGTGTGGAGAAGAAAGGGTGTCTATGGTGCGATTGGCTGTGTGTGGCAAAAAGGGAAAAAAAACATGCCCGCAGTGCGATTGGCTGTGTGTGGCAAAAAGGAAAAAAAAAAGATGCCCGCAGTGCGATTGACTGTGTGTGGGAAAAAAAGGATGTCTGTGGTGCGATTGGCTGTGTGTGGCAAAAAGAAAAGAAACATGCCCGCAGTGCGATTGGCTGTGTGTGGCAAAAAGAAAAAAATAAAAGATGCCCGCAGTGCGATTGGCTGTGTGTGGCAAAAAGGAAAAAAAAAGGATGCCCGCAGTGCGATTGGCTGTGTGTGGCAAAAAGGAAAAAAAAAAGATGCCCGCAGTGCGATTGGCTGTGTGTGGCAAACAGGAAAAAAAAAAAGATGCCCGCACTGCGATTGGCTGTGTGTGGAAAAAAAAGGATGTCTGTGGTGCGATTGGCTGTGTGTGGCAAAAAGAAAAGAAACATGCCCGCAGTGCGATTGGCTGTGTGTGGCAAAAAGAAAAAAAAAGATGCCCACAGTGCGATTGGCTGTGTGTGGCAAAAAGGGGGGAAAAAAGATGCCCGCAGTGCGATTGGCTGTGTGTTGAAAAAAAAGGAAAAAAAAAAGATGCCCGCAGTGCGATTGGCTGTGTGTGGCAAAAAGAAAAAAAAACATGCCCGCAGTGCGATTGGCTGTGTGTGGAAAAAAAAGGATGTCTGTGGTGCGATTGGCTGTGTGGGGCAAAAAAAAACAACAAAAAAAGATGCCCACAGTGCGATTGGCTGTGTGTGGCAAAAAGAAAAAAAAATATAACATGTCCGCAGTGCGATTGGCTGTGTGTGGCAAAAAGAAAAAAAAAAGATGCCCGCAGTGCGATTAACTGTGTGTGGAAAAAAAGGATGTCTGTGGTGCGATTGGCTGTGTGTGGCAAAAAGAAAAAAAACATGCCCGCAGTGCGATTGGCTGTGTGTGGCAAAAAGAAAAAAAAAAGATGCCCGCAGTGCGATTGACAGTGTGTGGAGAAGAAACGGTGTCTATGGTGCGATTGGCTGTGTGTGGCGAAAAGGAAAAAAAAACATGCCCGCAGTGCGATTGGCTGTGTGTGGCAAAAAGAAAAAAAAAAGATGCCCGCAGTGCGATTGGCTGTGTGTGGCAAAAAGGAAAAAAAAAAAGATGCCCGCAGTGCGATTGGCTGTGTGTTGAAAAAAAAGGATATATGTGGTGCAATTGGCTGTGTGGCAAAAAGAAAAAAAAACATGCCCGCAGTGCGATTGGCTGTGTGTGGCAAAAAGGAAAAAAAAAAGATGCCCGCAGTGCGATTGGCTGTGTGTGGCAAAAAGGAAAAAAAAAAGATGCCCGCAGTGCGATTGGCTGTGTGTGGCAAAAAGAAAAAAAAACATGCCCGCAGTGCGATTGGCTGTGTGTGGAAAAAAAAGGATGTGTGTGGTGCGATTGGCTGTGTGGGCAAAAAAAAAAAAAAAACATGCCGCTGTGCGATTGGCAGTGTGTGTAAAAAAAGGGTGTCTGTGATACGATTGGCTGTGTGTGGCAAAAAGCAAAAAAAAAAAAGATGCCCGCAGTGCGATTGGCTGTGTGTGGCAAAAAGCAAAAAAAAAAATAAACATGCCCACAGTGCGATTGGCTGTGTGTGGCAAAAAGAAAAAAAAAAGATGCCCGCAGTGCGATTGACAGTGTGTGGAGAAGAAAGGGTGTCTATGGTGCGATTGGCTGTGTGTGGCAAAAAGGAAAAAAAAACATGCCCGCAGTGCGATTGGCTGTGTGTGGCAAAAAGAAAAAAAAAAGATGCCCGCAGTGCCATTGGCTGTGTGTGGCAAAAAGGAAAAAAAAAAAGATGCCCGCAGTGCGATTGGCTGTGTGTGGGAAAAAAAGGATGTCTGTGGTGCAATTGGCTGTGTGTGGCAAAAAAAAAAAAAAAAAGATGCCCGCAGTGCGATTGGCTGTGTGTGGCAAAAAGGAAAAAAAAAAGATGCCCGCACTGCGATTGGCTGTGTGTGGGAAAAAAAGGATGTCTGTGGTGCGATTGGCTGTGTGTGGCAAAAAGAAAAGAAACATGCCAGCAGTGCGATTGGCTGTGTGTGGCAAAAAGAAAAAAAAAAGATGCCCACAGTGCGATTGGCTGTGTGTGGCAAAAAGGGGGAAAAAAAGATGCCCGCAGTGCGATTGGCTGTGTGTTGAAAAAAAAGGATATATGTGGTGCGATTGGCTGTGTGGCAAAAAGAAAAAAAACATGCCCGCAGTGCGATTGGCTGTGTGTGGCAAAAAGGAAAAAAAAAAAGATGCCCGCAGTGCGATTGGCTGTGTGTGGCAAAAAGAAAAAAAAAAGATGCCCGCAGTGCGATTGGCTGTGTGTGGAAAAAAAAGGATGTCTGTGGTGCGATTGGATGTGTGTGGCAAAAAGAAAAAAAAAAAAAGATGCCCCGCAGTGCGATTGGCTGTGTGTGGCAAAAAAAAAAAAAAAAAGATGCCCGCAGTGCGATTGGCTGTGTGTGTAAACGAAAGGGTGTCTGTGATGCGATTGGCTGTGTGTGGCAAAAAGCAAAAAAAAAAAAAAAGATGCCCACAGTGCGATTGGCTGTGTGTGGCAAAAAGCAAAAAAAAAAAAGATGCCCACACTGCGATTGGCTGTGTGTGGCAAAAAGAAAAAAAAATAAAGATGCCCGCAGTGCAATTGGCTGTGTGTGGCAAAAAGAAAAAAAAAAAAGATGCCCACACTGCGATTGGCTGTGTGTGGCAAAAAAAAAAAAAAAAAAAAGATGCCCGCAGTGCGATTGGCTGTGTGTGGCAAAAAGAAAAAAAAAAGATGCCCGCAGTGCGATTGGCTGTGTGTGGAAAAAAAAGGATGTCAGTGGTGCGATTGGCTGTGTGTGGCAAAAAGAAAAAAAAAAAAAAGATGCCCGCAGTGCGATTGGCTGTGTGTGGCAAAAAGCAAAAAAAAAAAAAGATGCCCACAGTGCGATTGGCTGTGTGTGGCAAAAAGAAAAAAAATAAAAACATGTCCGCAGTGCGATTGGCTGTGTGTGGCAAAAAGAAAAAAAAAAGATGCCCGCAGTGCGATTGGCTGTGTGTGGAAAAAAAAGGATGTCTGTGGTGCGATTGGCTGTGTGTGGCAAAAAGAAAAAAAACATGCCCGCAGTGCGATTGGCTGTGTGTGGCAAAAAGAAAAAAAAAAGATGCCCGCAGTGCGATTGACAGTGTGTGGAGAAGAAAGGGTGTCTATGGTGCGATTGGCTGTGTGTGGCAAAAAGGGAAAAAAAACATGCCCGCAGTGCGATTGGCTGTGTGTGGCAAAAAGGAAAAAAAAAAGATGCCCGCAGTGCGATTGACTGTGTGTGGGAAAAAAAGGATGTCTGTGGTGCGATTGGCTGTGTGTGGCAAAAAGAAAAGAAACATGCCCGCAGTGCGATTGGCTGTGTGTGGCAAAAAGAAAAAAATAAAAGATGCCCGCAGTGCGATTGGCTGTGTGTGGCAAAAAGGAAAAAAAAAAGATGCCCGCAGTGCGATTGGCTGTGTGTGGCAAAAAGGAAAAAAAAAAGATGCCCGCAGTGCGATTGGCTGTGTGTGGCAAACAGGAAAAAAAAAAAGATGCCCGCACTGCGATTGGCTGTGTGTGGAAAAAAAAGGATGTCTGTGGTGCGATTGGCTGTGTGTGGCAAAAAGAAAAGAAACATGCCCGCAGTGCGATTGGCTGTGTGTGGCAAAAAGAAAAAAAAAGATGCCCACAGTGCGATTGGCTGTGTGTGGCAAAAAGGGGGGAAAAAAGATGCCCGCAGTGCGATTGGCTGTGTGTTGAAAAAAAAGGAAAAAAAAAAGATGCCCGCAGTGCGATTGGCTGTGTGTGGCAAAAAGAAAAAAAAACATGCCCGCAGTGCGATTGGCTGTGTGTGGAAAAAAAAGGATGTCTGTGGTGCGATTGGCTGTGTGGGGCAAAAAAAAACAACAAAAAAAGATGCCCACAGTGCGATTGGCTGTGTGTGGCAAAAAGAAAAAAAAATATAACATGTCCGCAGTGCGATTGGCTGTGTGTGGCAAAAAGAAAAAAAAAAGATGCCCGCAGTGCGATTAACTGTGTGTGGAAAAAAAGGATGTCTGTGGTGCGATTGGCTGTGTGTGGCAAAAAGAAAAAAAACATGCCCGCAGTGCGATTGGCTGTGTGTGGCAAAAAGAAAAAAAAAAGATGCCCGCAGTGCGATTGACAGTGTGTGGAGAAGAAACGGTGTCTATGGTGCGATTGGCTGTGTGTGGCGAAAAGGAAAAAAAAACATGCCCGCAGTGCGATTGGCTGTGTGTGGCAAAAAGAAAAAAAAAAGATGCCCGCAGTGCGATTGGCTGTGTGTGGCAAAAAGGAAAAAAAAAAAGATGCCCGCAGTGCGATTGGCTGTGTGTGGGAAAAAAAGGATGTCTGTGGTGCGATTGGCTGTGTGTGGCAAAAAGAAAAAAAAAAAGACGCCCGCAGTGCGATTGGCTGTGTGTGGCAAAAAGGAAAAAAAAAAGATGCCCGCACTGCGATTGGCTGTGTGTGGGAAAAAAAGGATGTCTGTGGTGCGATTGGCTGTGTGTGGCAAAAAGAAAAGAAACATGCCAGCAGTGCGATTGGCTGTGTGTGGCAAAAAGAAAAAAAAAAGATGCCCACAGTGCGATTAGCTGTGTGTGGCAAAAAGGGGGAAAAAAAGATGCCCGCAGTGCGATTGGCTGTGTGTTGAAAAAAAAGGATATATGTGGTGCGATTGGCTGTGTGGCAAAAAGAAAAAAAACATGCCCGCAGTGCGATTGGCTGTGTGTGGCAAAAAGGAAAAAAAAAGATGCCCGCAGTGCGATTGGCTGTGTGTGGCAAAAAGAAAAAAAAAAGATGCCCGCAGTGCGATTGGCTGTGTGTGGAAAAAAAAGGATGTCTGTGGTGCGATTGCATGTGTGTGGCAAAAAGAAAAAAAAAAAAAGATGCCCCGCAGTGCGATTGGCTGTGTGTGGCAAAAAAAAAAAAAAAAAAGATGCCCGCAGTGCGATTGGCTGTGTGTGTAAAAGAAAGGGTGTCTGTGATGCGATTGGCTGTGTGTGGCAAAAAGCGAAAAAAAAAAAAAGATGCCCACAGTGCGATTGGCTGTGTGTGGCAAAAAGCAAAAAAAAAAAAGATGCCCACACTGCGATTGGCTGTGTGTGGCAAAAAGAAAAAAAAAAAAAGATGCCCGCAGTGCGATTGGCTGTGTGTGGCAAAAAGAAAAAAAAAAAAGATGCCCACACTGCGATTGGCTGTGTGTGGCAAAAAAAAAAATAAAAAAGATGCCCGCAGTGCGATTGGCTGTGTGTGGCAAAAAAAGGATGTCAGTGGTGCGATTGGCTGTGTGTGGCAAAAAGAAAAAAAAAAAAAAGATGCCCGCAGTGCGATTGGCTGTGTGTGGCAAAAAGCAAAAAAAAAAGATGCCCGCAGTGCGATTGGCTGTGTGTGGCAAACAGGAAAAAAAAAAAGATGCCCGCACTGCGATTGGCTGTGTGTGGGAAAAAAAGGATGTCTGTGGTGCGATTGGCTGTGTGTGGCAAAAAGAAAAGAAACATGCCCGCAGTGCGATTGGCTGTGTGTGGCAAAAAGAAAAAAAAAGATGCCCACAGTGCGATTGGCTGTGTGTGGCAAAAAGGGGGAAAAAAAGATGCCCGCAGTGCGATTGGCTGTGTGTTGAAAAAAAAGGATATATGTGGTGCAATTGGCTGTGTGGCAAAAAGAAAAAAAAACATGCCCGCAGTGCGATTGGCTGTGTGTGGCAAAAAGGAAAAAAAAAAGATGCCCGCAGTGCGATTGGCTGTGTGTGGCAAAAAGGAAAAAAAAAAGATGCCCGCAGTGCGATTGGCTGTGTGTGGCAAAAAGAAAAAAAAACATGCCCGCAGTGCGATTGGCTGTGTGTGGAAAAAAAAGGATGTCTGTGGTGCGATTGGCTGTGTGGGGCAAAAAAAAAAAATAAACATGCCGCAGTGCGATTGGCAGTGTGTGTAAAAAAAGGGTGTCTGTGATACGATTGGCTGTGTGTGGCAAAAAGCAAAAAAAAAAAAGATGCCCGCAGTGCGATTGGCTGTGTGTGGCAAAAAGCAAAAACAAAACAAAAGATGCCCACAGTGCGATTGGCTGTGTGTGGCAAAAAGAAAAAAAAAAAAACATGCCCGCAGTGCGATTGGCAGTGTGTGTAAAAGAAAGGGTGTCTGTGATGCGATTGGCTGTGTGTGGCAAAAAGAAAAAAAACATGCCCGCAGTGTGATTGGCTGTGTGTGGCAAAAAGAAAAAAAAGATGCCCGCAGTGCGATTGGCTGTGTGTGGCAAAAAAAAAAAAAAAAAAAGATGCCCGCAGTGCAATTGGCTGTGTGTGGCAAAAAGAAAAAAAATAGATGCCTGCAGTGCGATTGGCTGTGTGTGGAAAAAAAAGGATGTCTGTGGTGCGATTGGCTGTGTGTGGCAAAAAGAAAAAAAAAAAAAGATGCCCGCAGTGCGATTGGCTGTGTGTGGCAAAAAGAAAAAAAAAAGATGCCCGCAGTGCGATTGGCTGTGTGTGGAAAAAAAAGGATGTCTGTGGTGCGATTGGCTGTGTGTGGCAAAAAAAAAAAAAAAAAAAAGATGCCCGCAGTGCGATTGGCTGTGTGTGGCAAAAAGCAAAAAAAAAAAAAAGATGCCCACAGTGCGATTGGCTGTGTGTGTGGCAAAAAGAAAAAAATAAAAAGATGCCCGCAGTGCGATTGGCTGTGTGTGGCAAAAAGAAAAAAAAAAGATGCCCGCAGTGCGATTGGCTGTGTGTGGAAAAAAAAGGATGTCTGTGGTGCGATTGGCTGTGTGTGGCAAAAAGAGAAAAAAAAAAGATGCCCGCAGTGCGATTGGCTGTGTGTGGCAAAAAGCAAAAAAAAATAAAAAGATGCCCGCAGTGCGATTGGCTGTGTGTGGCAAAAAGAAAAAAAAAAAAGATGCCCACACTGCGATTGGCTGTGTGTGGCAAAAAAAGGATGTCCACAGTGCGATTGGCTGTGTGTGGCAAAAAGAAAAAAAAAAAAAAGATGCCCGCAGTGCGATTGGCTGTGTGTGGCAAAAAGCAAAAAAAAAAGATGCCCGCAGTGCGATTGGCTGTGTGTGGCAAACAGGAAAAAAAAAAAGATGCCCGCACTGCGATTGGCTGTGTGTGGGAAAAAAAGGATGTCTGTGGTGCGATTGGCTGTGTGTGGCAAAAAGAAAAGAAACATGCCCGCAGTGCGATTGGCTGTGTGTGGCAAAAAGAAAAAAAAAGATGCCCACAGTGCGATTGGCTGTGTGTGGCAAAAAGGGGGAAAAAAAGATGCCCGCAGTGCGATTGGCTGTGTGTTGAAAAAAAAGGATATATGTGGTGCAATTGGCTGTGTGGCAAAAAGAAAAAAAAACATGCCCGCAGTGCGATTGGCTGTGTGTGGCAAAAAGGAAAAAAAAAAGATGCCCGCAGTGCGATTGGCTGTGTGTGGCAAAAAGGAAAAAAAAACATGCCCGCAGTGGGGGCGGAGCTATAGGGCTTCTCTCAGATTTCCCATAGCAAATATATAGAGGGTGGGGCTAGAGCTTGGATCCTCTAGCCCCACCCCCTCCACCCACGCTTTCTGGAAAGCCCTCGGGAAAGCCCCGTAACTCCACCCCCTCTCTATTTCTGCTATATGGAAATCCCTGGGGGAGAGCATCCCCTACTGCTCTGAACTGCTGGAGAATTGCCCACCAGCAGAGCTGGAGGAATACCCCGCTGGTTACAGCAGGACATTTTAAAACATGCTGCCGAGAAGCACATTGTAAATGTCCTGTTGTAAATTCCTGTTAGTCCCCGCAGGGATGAGGGGAACCCTCATCCCCGCGAGGACTAATAGGAGTTTTCAGCAGTCATTTAAAATGTGCTTCTGGACAGCGGGTTTTAAATGTCCTGCATAAGCTCCTGATCCCATAGGGGTCAATGGAAACTCCTGCACAGAGCACACCAAAAATAGGACAGGTCCTATCTTTGGTGCACACCGCAGAGCTGCATGTGACCTGCAGCATGTCCTATCTTTGTTAGGTGTGCGAACCGTTTCACGCACCTACATTCTTTCATGTGAGCCCTTCTATAGGAACCCATTGGTTCTTTTAGAAGCGCTCTTTTTGCCCGCGCAAAAAATAAACACTTGCCTGACCCAGAAAAAGCCTTTAAATGAAATGTATAACCGGGTCACTAATGAATCATGTCAGCAAGGGGATTGGAATACCTAAGAGGTGGTCTCTTGCCAGGAAAAACTGGGACAAGCCGGGAGTCGGCTAATTCTGACTAGGGGGCGCAATTTTTTTCAAATTTTAAGGGGGGTTTCCTTTTCAGGTAGACACCTTTTTTCCCCCAGCAGATTTGTAGTGGTCACCTGGTTCATATATTCCCTGTGACACAGAGGGACAACCAACAGCCAATGCATGGCTAATCATTTCATTGACAAATCTAGGATCCACCTTTTAGCTCTCTTCACCGGGGTCATCAGCTGTCAAGTCCACAATACATAGGAATAGGAAAGGAACTGCTGTATCCGCCTATGTATTGTATCTACTATGGTGGACTAATAATTGTGGAAATGAATTCATCTCCAAACCACATGTAAGGTATGGGGCTGATGGATCGAGAACGTAGGATGTTAATGCTGATTTTCTGGTTGCATCGTCTTATTTGGTATTGTGATATAACCTGACAAAGTTTTCAGCAGGTTACTGAAGGCTCGTGGTTGTCATCTGGCAGAGAAGCTACTGGACGAGCCCCCACAGAAGATACTTTGGTGCAGATGGAGAAACAAGCAGGTATGTGAAATTATCCACTTATTGGTATGTAATAAACTATGGTAGGAGCTGGTGCCGTGCGCATGGCTGAACCACCAGGCAGCTGCAGTTACCGATGTGCTACAGAAGACTGGGAGCTCTAGCTATCAATATACCACAAAGGAATGGGAACTATATCACCAGGGCCTTTAAATGTCACCGGGTCGCCAGGGCCTCTGGATATTGCGGCAGTTATGCACTTGAGAATCTTAATGAGGTCATTCAAATCATTTGGGTTTCATTTTCTTGCAGACTTGGAAGAAGAGTGTGCAGTCTGGAAGAGTCATGAGGAAGAGGAAGAACCCCAACCCCAGCCTGAAGTTCTGGAGGGAAGAGAGCTGTCCAGATGCCATACAAATTCATCTTCCCTGTCAGATTGCAGCTGGAACATGCGGAGGACATTGGGTGCCAGATTCGGAATCCTTATTTTCCCAGTTTTCGAAATAAAGATTTCAAAATAAAATGAAGTTTTAACAAGTGCTGTTCAGGTTTTTTTTTTTTTGAAAAGGCAAAAAAAAGGGCCAACATTGAGGACCGTAGATGCAGTGGTCGGCTAAGGGAGGTTGATGCAGTAGCTGAAAGACACATCATGCTTACTTCCCTTCCAAATCAGAAAATGTCCAATAGTGCCACCAGCTCAGAACTAGTAGAGACCAGTGGGACCCAGGCACACCCATCTACTGTTCAGAGAAGTCTGGTCAGAAGTGATCTTCATGGATGATTTGTGGCCAAAAAGTCAAACCTCCCAAGTAGAAACCAGACCGAGCGACTCAACTATACAAAAAACATAGTGCAGCAGATGAAAGACACATCAGAGCACATATACAAAAGAGCACATTTCCCACAGTAAAAAAGTACGCAGGTGCCTGTAATTTCCTGGGACCGAGTCCCTTAGGACTATTTCAGACGACCGTATAGCGGCTCGGTTTTCATGCCGAGCTGATATACGGTGTCCTTGTCTGCAGGGTGGGGAGGATGGAAGAGCCAGGAGCAGGAATTGAGCTCCCGCCGCTTCCCTGCCCCTCACCACTATTTGCAATGGGAGGGGTGGGGGCAGAGCTAAGCACCGGGACTTAGCTGCGCCCCTGTCTCGCCCCCTCCTGTTGCAAATAGTGGCAAGGGGCGGAGAGGGGGCGGGAGCTCAGTTCCTGCTCCTAGCTCTTCCATCCTCGCCCCCCTGCAGACAAGGACACCGTATACCGGCTCGGCGTGAAAACCGAGCCGATATACGGTCGTCTGAAATAGCCCTAAGGGACTCAGTCCCAGGAAATTACAGGCACCTGCGTACTTTTTCACTGTGGGAAATGTGCTCTTTTGTAAATGTGCTCTGATGTGTTTTTCATCTGTTGCACATTATATATACGGTTGTCTAAATAAGCCCTTAGGCAGAGATCCCTTCACATGTGCAATCCTTTGGTGAGTGTTATGCCCAAAAGTTTATAAACACCTAAAGACCTAAGGATGTAGCAGAGCCAGTAGGGTGTAGCTGTGTTTTCTCCAGTCATGGTAAGATTACGGCAACTCGCAATGAATCTTGTGATCATCAAAAGAAAATCTGACTGCATTCTCATAAGTAATTGTTCAGTTCAGAAAATGGTGACTGCCCTGCACTGGTGCCAGGTTGGCATTACCCCCTCAGTATGTGTTGTACATGGTACCAGTAATGCCTTCTTTTGCCTTGACAGAATTTGCAGTCATGATTGATGTCCGCACGGCTCCAGGATCCAACCTTTACCCAGTCTTGTTTGTAGATGACAAGCCGCTCAGCAAGTATGCATTTGTGCTGACAAGTGGGAGCCCCGTGGCCACCGACAGGGGTGAGCATCTCGGAGATGAATGAGATTTACATAGATATTCTTACACTGTGGGTTGACATCTTGATGCCTGAATCTATAACTCTGTACTTGTTAGCTGCACTGTTCAGACACGGTCTTCTGTGTCTGGCAAACATGGGTGTCGTCCCATTCTGTCTGTTCCCTGAGCTTGTTTGGTGTCTTCCAGCACTCCTAGGGTTAATAGCTTCAGGCCTCCTGTAGCTGCCCTGGGCCTTTCAGACCTTGCTGCAGTGTTGTGTAAAAACACATGCATGTAAAGCATACCATTTTTGTTTTTAAGGGCTTATTCAGATGACCGTATATCGGCCGGGTATTCACGCCCGGCCAATATACGGCGTCCCTCTCTGGGGTGAGCTCAGAGCACTGCTCCCGGCTCTTCCAGCCTTCTCCTCCTGCAGAGAGGGACGCCGTATATCGGCCAGGCGTGAATACCCGGCCAATATACGGTCGTCTGAATAAGCCCTAATATTGTATGCACTGTATACCTTTTTGATAAATTTGATCCATTTTTGCAAATTTTTTTTTTATGTTTAATAAAGTTTTGTAGTTGAACGCCTTTTTTTTTTTTTTTAAAGTCCCCATTTATGCCCATGTTTGCGGCTCCTGACAATTTTGCCACGGAGGTGGCATGGGATTGGAATTATAATCATACGTCAATTTATCATCAATTCTCATCAGCATTGTGGGCTATCGCCCACCACTTTCAAAGAGGGTCGCTGCCTGGCCCTGCCAACCCTCTGCAGTGTGTGCCTCTGGTTCCTCCTCACCCAAGACACACTTATAAATAGACATAATATATTGTAAAGATGTCCTGCAGCACCACTTTCAGTACCCAATCATGGGGAAGAACTCCTGCACAGCCGATTAATAAAGGTGAACCAACCTTTATATCCTGAAGTCCAAATTTTGATAAAGAAAATCCGCAGCAGATCCAGGGATGATGTAAAAGAAAACTCTTTATTCCAAATCCATAAAAGCAAAATGGTACAGGCAGCGACGTTTCGACCGTCTCCGGTCTTTATCAAGCATCATGCTTGATAAAGACCGGAGACGGTCGAAACGTCGCTGCCTGTACCATTTTGCTTTTATGGATTTGGAATAAAGAGTTTTCTTTTACATCATTCCTGGATCTGCTGCGGATTTTCTTTATCAAAATTTGGACTTATAAATAGACATGAGGCTGGTGTGGCTATCAAGACAGCGTGTGGCATGAAGGCAGCTGAACGCTGCGCATGGACAGTTTGGTGTGCGCTGTGGACGCAGGGTCGTGCGGGGGAGTTGGGCAGCATGTAACCCAGGAGAAGAGGCAGCGGTGTCACCCGCAGGCAGTTATTGTCCTTGGTTGCAGCTAGTGTGGTGCTTAGCTAAGATGTGCCAGCGCATGTGCCTTGCTACCTTTGGTCTGTCCCAAGTAAATTGTTAGAGGGGTGACCGCCAGGCTCTTGCCCCCAATTTGGCTTAATAGTGGGACCTGAGAGCCTCAGATGCACCCATGCATGCTGCCCCTGCCATTCCCTATCCATTTCTGTGGTGTTTCAATGACTTTCTGATTTTTTTTCAGATGTTTCACACAACCTCCCCTATGCGGAGCATCGGTCAGCTTGAAAAATGCTCCAGTCCCCCATTGACTTCAATGGGGTTCGTTATTCGAAACGAGCTCTCGAGCATTACGAAAAGTTCGACTCGAGTAACGAGCACCCGAGCATTTTGGTGCTCGCTCATCTCTAGTCCCAACCATCTGCTAAAAGCCACTGCCCTCTAATGTGGGCCACCATCTTCTACCATGGACTAGTGGCCTCTAATGAGGGTAACATCCTCTACCATGTGCTACTGGCCTTGTTGACAATCATCCCACCTCCAGTCAACGTTTTACAATAGTTAAAGCAACCACAGATACTGGAAGCCTTTTATATATTTACAAACAAATTATTGGTCTTGCTCAAATCCGTAATATACAGTATGTGATATTCTGTGTTTTGGCATTGTAAAAGACTTTTAATCACATGCAAAGTGAAAGTTGATACAAAAGAAGTAAACATTATTGTAGCGTTTGGCTTGAACAACTTAATAACTTTTTTAAAAGCCTTTCATTCAAACAAACAGGCTGTGCGGCTGCTCGGCGGGCGGAGATCTGTGGTGGGACGTTGCATTGGTCTCTTATCATTCACAAGTGTCATCACATTTCCTAAAGGTTAGTTGACATGACCGTTGGGAACCTCCGTCGCTGATTTTCACTTTAAAAAACAGGATGAAATAGCGCAGAAAGCAGAGATCTCTCTCCCTCTCTCTCTCCCTCTCCCGCCTTCTCTCCCGCCTTCTCTCCCCCCTCTCTTCCCCCCTCTCTTCCCCCCTTCTCTTCCCCCCTTCTCTTCCCCCCTCTGTTCCCCCCTTCTCTTCCCCCCCTCTCTTCCCCCCCCTCTCTTCCCCCCTCTCTTCCCCCTTCTCTTCCCCCCTCTCTTCCCCCTTCTCTTCCCCCCTCTCTTCCCCCTTCTCTTCCCCCCTCTCTTCACCCCTCTCTTCCCCACTCTCTTCCCCACTCTCTTCCCCCCTCTCTTCCCCTCTTCTCTTCCCCACTCTCTTCCCCCCTCTCTTCCCCCTCTCTTCCCCCCTTCTCTCCCCCCCTCTCTTCCCCACTCTCTTCCCCCCTCTCTTCCCCCCTCTCTTCCCCCCTCTCTTCCCCCCTCTCTTCCCCTCTTCTCTTCCCCTCTTCTTTTCCCCTCTTCTCTTCCCCTCTTCTCTTCCCCTCTTCTCTTCCCCTCTTCTCTTCCCCTCTTCTCTTCCCCCCTCTCTTCCCCACTCTCTTCCCCACTCTCTCTCTCCTCTCTCTCTCCTCCACAACCCCCCGCTCACCCCTGCGTTCCCCCCAAATCTTCAGTGACGAGCCAGCAGGTACTCAAAAAAGGCGATGCTCTCTCGAGTATATCGCCTTACCGAGTATGCTCGCTGATCTCTAATTATATTCCAGAGAGCCAAGTTGTCTATTAATCATTATGTGACATACTGTATGTTGTGAGTAAAAGAAATGAAAAAGGAGGGTGGAGCAAGACCCAGTGAGGGTAGTGGAATATTTATGGAGTACAAAGAGTTTTCAATGATTGAGTATTTTGAATGGTGGAGGTGCTGCCAACCAGATGACGCTCCACCAGTGTGGGCGTAAGTGTAGCGAAAAGGATGTGAAAAGAACTGGTATGGAGGCGCAACACTCTAAGCTACTAGAAGATGTAGATCAAAGTCCAATGTGTAATGGTGAAAGCACTTCTTTTTTATTATTTTTTCAGAAATTAAAAACCAGCAATGGAATACGCGTTTCGGGGAAGAACCCCTTCGTCAGTTCGGCTGGATAGGACTGTGTGATAAGTACAAATAGATAATGGAGGAGTGATTAACAAAGAAAGGGGAGGAGAGGGGAGAGGAAAAAAAAAATTCATATACATAATGAAGTCTCACAAATGTGTCAATAAGAACAATAAATATATGATGAAAGCATCGATCTGAACAGTGATAAAATATATATGAGACAAAAAACATAAAAGAATATGAGCATCCGTACATGTAAATTACCATGAAATGTATACAAAACAAATATCTGTTAAAATAGGATGAAGACAATCCTGAGTAAAATACCAATCTTAAAAGTACCAATATGAGAGCGGATGGACTCAAAATCGTATGTATATGAATTTTTTTTTTCCTCTCCCCTCTCCTCCCATTGCTGGTTTTTAATTTCTGAAAAAATAATAAAAAAGAAGTGCTTTCACCATTACACATTGGACTTTGATCTACATCTTCTAGTAGCTTAGAGTGTTGCGCCTCCATACCAGTTCTTTTCACATCCTTTTCGATACTGTATGTTGTGTCACTACAACTTCTGCGGTGCAACACGAACCCTCTGTACAGTAGATAAAGCTACACATAGAGGTAACAGCTTATTCAGAACGGGGTCAAAGTCTAGAGCCACAGCTATTAATGGGGTTGTCTGGGACTGCGATACTGATAAGCTATCCTCAGTCTATCAGTATCAGGACTCAAGCTGATCACCTGTCTAAAGTGACCGCAGCACTCAGGCGTACTCCATGGCCACTTCACTGCATATCACGCACAGCGCCATACATTTCATAGCAGCTGAACTTGGTATGACAGCAGCTCAATTGCATTTTCCTGAATTGGACTGAGCTGCTCCTAGGTCACCGATGAAAAGGATGCCCTAGTCCTGATAAGAGGCTGCAGTGCTCACCCAAGCACCATAGGGGATTGATCGTGGGGGTCCCAAGCAGCGTATCTCCACCAATCTGATATTGATGACCTATCCTGAGGATAGGTCATCAATATCTTAGTCAATGAAAACCCCGTTAGGTATAGAAGCTACTACCTACATAATTTAGAAGTATTGCAAGGTTTGTTCTTCTTCTAATAGGTGTAGGTACCGGTGGTACCATGTGCCTTAAAAAGGAGAGAGGAAAATAGCAACAAAAAAAACATTCTGTAAATTAAATTGTGATACGTTGTAATTGTGCACTGTGGACACCAGATGGCACTATTTATAATGTATAAAGTTAGTGAACTGCTTGCTGATTTGTCCCTATGTTAACCCTTGAGTGAACTGAAACAGTTGAAGCCTGTTTTAGATTCACCTTTGCTAAAAGTTTGGTTTGATGTTAAGCTGGACCATGGGTGGTTTGTCTCAGCCAAACCCAGTAAAAGGAGAAGGAAGGAGAAGAATAGGACGAGAAAGTAGGAAACAACAAGGGGAAGAAGGAAAAAGAAGAATGGAAAAGATGGAGAAGGGAAAGAAGAAAGGGGTGAAAAGGAAGAAAAAAGGGGAAGAATGGAAAAAGGAGAATAAAAAAAATATTTTTCTTCTTTCTTTTACATTCTCCTCATTCTTCTTCTCTTCCTTCTTCTTGTTTTATTTTCCTTTTCTTCCTTGTTGTTTCTTCTTTAACTTTACCTTAAAAACAGATGAAAGGTACTTAGATACACTCCTAGATGATCTGAGGGTGTTTTATGGCTGTGAGACAGTGCTATACAGCAGTTTTAGGGATATTGGGGAAGTTCCAGCCCAGATCGAACTAACTTGTGCGTAACCGAACTTCATGCCGAAGTTCAGCAAAGCGGCAGAGCCAAACTTATTAGTTGGCTCATCGCTACTATTGTATATTGAGTTGCCCTTATCGTGAGCTTTGTCATTGCACACCCTATCTTATCCACAGTAATGTCACATATATTATTTGTGAATTAACCCCAAAACATGATAGATCCCAGTAACAAATCTTCTGCTCTGTATTCAGCCTCATATACGATTGTCTACTTTTGGACCTCACAGGTCCCTGTGTCAGAGAGTCCCATTACATCCGTCTATCAGCTCAAACTTACTTGCAGCCGGATACAATTTCTTTACTGTACCTGACCTGTAGTGCCATCTTGTGTTGTACATGTGTGTCTCCACGCCCAGGAAAAGGATTCTTTAAAACAAAGTTCTACCTTTAAAGAGCGGGTTGGACGATTGTATAAATAGCAATAATCTAAATTACCTTTTTACTGGTAACTGCAGTTAGTGTTCTAAAAGTTCCCTACTTTATTCCCATACGGCCACCCATCTTCTTGGTGGTCAGCTCCTGTAAGAGAATCACTCCAATGTGTAATGTTGCCACAGCAATATAATGATGCAAAAATTGCATGAAGATTGTAGCGTGCACCAAAATTTGGTGTAGCATGCTCACTGGACACTAACCGATTGGTTGATGCCTTGACATAAAAAAAGGGCAATTTCTGAAGCGTAGAGAGTTGACTAGGTGCCGAACTGAAGAGTAAGGCCGGGGTCACATCTGCGCTGGAACCTTCACTCTAAGGTTCCATCCTAGATCCGGCACAAAATACCAAAAGAAATAGCACTGCATACAGCACTTTTTCTTCCAGTAAAATGCTGGGCAACTCAGTGGAAACTGAACGGACCCCATTATAGTCAATACGGTCTATTCAGCGCTGTTCAGTTCCATCATAAGACGGACCCGTTCAACCAGGGGATTCTCCTTTCCTGCTCCCCGACACAGATGTGAAAGCAGCCTAAGAAGTTGCTGGCCATGCTGCCTTGAGGTGAGAAAGTGAGAGTAAGATAGCAATAGCCTTGACAGTGGGAGGACTGGCGTAACTATAGGGGATGCAGAGGATGTGTTACCATGCAGGGTGGCGCAGGGTCCCGCGGTCGGCGCGAGCCGATCCGGTGTCGGCTCTGGTGTCCTGGACCTGTGGAGTCGGGGCTCTCCTGGCGGCGTGGGGCAGCCAGTGTGCGGCGGCGTGGGCGTGTCCGCCCGTAGGGTGCCGCCGGCACTCCTCCACCTTCTTATGCAGCAGTGGGAGAGTCGGCTCCTCCCACTCTCCACCCCTGGGCAGAGGCTTGCAGTCATAAGGCTGGCAGTGACCTGAGCTCACTGCCAGTTATTGGTTCGGTCAGCGTCTAGTAGTTCCTGTCTGCAGCTAGCCTCAGTTCAGCCTCTAGTTTGCCTGTCTGCTTCCATCTCCAACTTTGCTTTGCTCTGTATGTTCTGTTGGTCATTTCCATCTGCCTTCTCTGTCGGCACTCTGTCCCCCCATTTAGTTAGTCACATCTTGTCAGTCGCCAGGTCCCTAGCCAGTGCAGGGACCGCCGTCCAGTTGTCCGCTTGGGGTTAGCCAGGGCCGAGGCAAGTAGGCAGGGACAGTGGGGTGCGGGAAGTTCAGGGCACCCCACCTGGTGCTCGGGGGGTCAGAGTGCCGTAACAGAATGCAGTTGCACCCGGGCCCAGAAGCCTTAGGGGGCCCATAGGGCCTCTCTTCTCCATATAGGGAGCCCAGTACTATGAATAAAGCATTATAGTTGGGGACTCTGTTACAGGTTTTGAATTAGGGCCCAGGAACCTCAAGTTATTTACAGCACCTAGTGCCTGGAAATTTTGTGCTACTTGTCCATTAGAAGCCATAGACCAGCAGTCTGAAAATGTATATGAACCTCATTTGACATGCAAATTGACAATATCAGAAGTTCGTTAATGAATCAATGCAAGAAATGTGAAAGATATACGTGAGAGGTGGGCAAGCAAATTGGCGGGGGATGCAAGCAGTGGCACTCGGTAACTCAGCATCTCCAATCTCGACCTTTAGAGGCACTGAAACTCCCTCCAAGTACTCTGCCCAGACTGTAGTAGTTGAGGTATGCTTCAATCCCAAGCGCCTGGCACAACTCCTTCAGTTTTTTGGTATTTGCAGACTACTACAAACTGTCAGCAATCCACGTGTCTGGCAACATTTACTAATTGCAACTCCGCAGCTCAATTATTTGACTGCCTTATATTTTAGCTCTACCTTTTGGAAGACTTCCCTTGTGTAAAACTGGTATTTGTTCCCTAGCACCTAAGAGTACAAAATTTCAAACCTTAAAAACAAGATTACATTAAACAAAACTTTAGACACAGATCGCCTTCTTACAATAGTTAGTCTTGTCGAGTCTGCTTAGCTCTATTACATTGCCAGAACCCTGTTTGGCTATAATACACTGCAAGAACCTAACACAGATCTGGTATATCATTGTGAAGGCTTGTCTGCTGGTCTACGCAGCAGAATTATAATTCATTTATTACCATTGGTTGATAAAACAAACACAATATAAATATGCAAGATAAAGAATTTAACATCTAAAATGTCAAACAAACATACGTAGGCGCAGTAGAATCATACATGATTAACTCAGAACACGGGTACACAAATGAAAAGCAATAGAATATTTAGTATAAATATTTTGGAACATATGCGAACAGCGAGAAACATGTCACGTCGACACGGGGGCCAGTCTGGAGGCGTTTTCATTATCCTCTGGTTTTTGGAGTTCAGACTCCAACTGCTATTGTAGACATCGTCACACCAAGGAGTTGTGTTGGCCCTGCACTAATGTCTAAGTGGTCAATCTGTCCCTGTTGTGAATTTTTTTGTACCATTTCCCTGGGTAAAAATATTATGTACCTACTACTGTACACTTTGTAGATACAACCTATATCAAGCTTTTCTTTTCTCATCCATGAAGAATATTTTCAGCCATGTGATATTTGAGTGAATTCTTGAATGCACAACGCGTTTCAATTTTCCCCCTCAGCATCTTCATGGGGGAGGGTGTATATATTAAACAGATACCCTCAATATAACATCTTATTCATTACCTTGTGGCCTGTTTTCTACCTTTCAGCAAGTAAAGTAAGACACACGCTTCCAAACTAAACAGCATATGTTCTCTTGCCGATGAAATCCCCACAAAAGACTATTTGTGAGGAAGCAGAAAATCGTGAAAAGATCTGCAAATATAGGTGAAAATGAGAAAGTAAATATATTAAATGAATATATGGTATATTTAAATTCTCGTTTATTTTCGTTTTACAAGACCCAATTTGTTTAGACATGGTGGTAGATTTCTCCAGGGAACATTTAACTTCACTTTATTTAACATATAAAATTATACGATACAGGAAAAGAAAAGTGAGATATGTTAAAGTTCAGTCACATATCATACATATACTTGTTTATACATTTATGAGTTTTGCTGAACTACAAAGAAAAATAACAGGAGACAATGCTCCGTAATGCTGCCTTTGGTATTGTCATCTGAAGTTTGCCTTAACTGTATCTTCTTGCTTTATTCACATATTTATTATTTTTTATTTAACAATAACGATCTTGGTGTTGTTCATATCAAAAGGTTTGGAATAACTAAATAAACATTAACATATTAACCTTGAGCAATCTGTGCTGGTCGTGTTTTTATTTATTGGTATGTTCTTTTAGATTGAGGATAGCGTGGAGTAGGACTCCAGCCATGAGCCCCATATCTTATGGTATTTGTTTGGGCATCCTCTCTTTTGGTATATAATTTTTTCATATGGGATTATCGAGTTTACTAGTTGGATCCATTGTGTAGTTGAGGGTGGGTCTGTAGCCATCCAGTGCATGGCTATCACTTTACGTGCTAGGAAAAGTACTTCTTTAAGAAATATGGACGTGCATTTTGGCCAGTGCTCCTCCTCCAGTATTCCAAACAAAATTATCTTAGGGTCTGCGTTTATGGTATGGGGAGGTACTAGTAGTTGGTTTATTCGGACTATTACGTTGGACCAATAAGCCTTAATAGCTGGGCAGTTCCAGATTAAATGCCAAAAGTCCGCGTTCGGTTGGTTACACCTATGGCAGGAGTTTGACTGAGTGTTTCCCATTTTATATAAATGGCTGGGGGTTATATATGCTTGATGGATAATATATAGCTGAATCAATTTATTGTTTATAGCAGGGGATACTGTTAGGTGGGATTCCTCTATTTCTGCCCATTCTTCCGGTGTCAGGGAAGGGATATTGATTTTCCATTTGTCGAAGGCGGGGATTGGATTAGAATTTAGCTTTGCTGAGAGTAAGTGTGTGTAAAGGGTTGAGATCAGACCCTTAGGGCCCTGTGATTTTAGTATGCCGATCGTGGGGAATTTTGATATTTGGGTAGAGGTCGGCGGGAATTGAGTGTTCAGTGCATGTCTCAGCTGAAAAAACCTAAATAATTGCAGTTGTGGGGCCTGGAGCTGCTCCCGTAGTTGGGTAAATGTGGGGATCACTCCCTCCTTATATATGTCGCCTATCGTGGTAATTCCCAGGTTGGTCCAGTAGTGGGTGTCTGGAATGGATAGCAAGGCAGTCAGCCCTGGGTTGTCCCAAAGAGGTAGATCTGACATCACGTCGTGGAACTTTTGTAGTTTTTTAACTTCTCTCCATACACTGAGTGCTAGCTTGTGTATAGGTAGTATTTCGGCTGGGTTTGAGCATTCTGGAAATTCTAAGTAGTTTAATAGGTTATTGCCTTTTACTTGTTCCGCCAAGTAGCTGTCTGCCGTAGGCATCTTTTTGGAACGGAACCATGGTTGGATGTTCCTCAGCTGTCCTGCTAGGTAATATAATTGGAGGTCTGGGAGGACCATCCCCGCTCGGTCTTTTGGCCTTTGTAGTATCGTAAGGCTTAGTTTAGAGCGGGTGGAGTTCCACACAAATGACGTGATGAGGGAGTTAAAGGATTGAAAGAGCCGTTTGGGGACCTGCAATGGCATGTGCTGAAATATATATAGACATTTAGGTTGAATCGCCATTTTGATTAGATTTATGCGGCCTGCTACTGATAGTGGTAATTTGGTCCATTTCTTAAATTTGTGTCTTAGAGTTTCTTGTAAGGGGATAATGTTATCATCTATGGCGTTTTGGTATTCACGCGACATGATTATCCCTAGGTATCTAAACCTAGAGACTGTTGCAAGGTTGTATTTGATGACTTGGGGATCCGTTTTTGGGTTAGGGTCAGTATACATAATTGTGGATTTGGTCCAGTTCACAAATAGTCCAGAGAATTGGGAAAATTGGTCTATATAGGTCATGGCTTGGGAGAAGGAGGCTTCCGGATTTGATAGAAAAAGAATGGTATCGTCTGCGTATAAGCTCACCTTGCTCTCCACACCCCCCCATCTGATACCCGTCACGTTATCGGATGATCTCAACCGGATTGCCAAGGCTTCTATGGCTATGGCGAACAGAGCTGGGGATAATGGGCATCCCTGACGGGTGCCTTTCGTGAGTGGGAATTCTGCCGAGGGGACCCCATTCACTATTACATTAGCCTTTGGGGATTTGTATATGATATTGATCCATTGTCTGAACATGGGGCCAAACCCGAAGCGAGTTAAGCAGGCTTCCAGGAAATTCCACTCCAGAGAATCAAATGCTTTTTTCATGTCTAGTGAGACCAGGGCCCAGGGCATGTTGTATTTCCTGCCCAGCTGGATCACCGTTTGTACTTTACGGATATTAATTGTAGTGGACTTGCCTGGCATGAAACCCGTTTGATCAGGGTGTATAATGGATAATATTACTTGGTTCAGCCTGGTAGCAAGGATTTTGGTAAGGATTTTATAGTCCACATTTACTAGTGAGATGGGCCGGTATGAGTTACAGTCCGTTGGGTCCTTGTCAGGTTTTAGAAGGACTATAATAGATGCTTCATATAGAGATGGGGGGAGAGACTTTCCCAGTTGGGCCTGATGGAGGGTTTCGTGTAGGAGTGGGATTATTTGGTCGCTGTATTTCCGATATATCTCTATTGGTAGGCCGTCAGGTCCGGGGGATTTATTGGGTGCCATATCTTTAATTGTTTGTTGGATTTCCTCTATAGTTATTGGGGCTTCCAGCTGTTCTATTTGTTCGGTTGAGAGTGTTGGAAATTTTAGGTCTTGAAGATAATTAAGGGTGTCTGGGAGCGATTTGTCTGAGGATGACTTATAGAGGTCTTCATAGTATTCTTGGAAACGGGCTGTTATGGATTGTGCATCTGTTAGTTCTGTGCCCTGTGTGTTTTGGATTTTTAGGATTGTATTTGCTTGATTTTCTTGTTTGATGAGATTCGCCAGTAAATGGCTTGATTGGTTGCCCAATTCAAAGTAGTGTTGTTTCGTAAAGAATAGTTTACGTTTGGTTTTTTCATGTATTTGAATTTTGTATAGGCGGGCTAGGCCGAGCCAATTTGTTCTGTTGAAGTCTGTGGGGTTGGCGACATAGGTTTTTTCAGCTTCTAATGTTTGGGTCTCGAGTTCTTTGTCGGTTTGAGATGTTAGTTTTTTAATGTAGGAAATGGCTGATCTAAGGCTTCCCCTAAGGTATGCCTTGAAAGTGTCCCATTTCAGGGCGTAGTGGGTGTTACTCTCATGGGCCTCTAGAAACATTGAGATGTGTATTGGGGTTTGGTCGTTAGTTTTTAGGAGTTTGAGCCAAAAAGGATGTATTTTCCAGGTGGGGGCACGACTACAGCTGGGGAATTTAAGGGTTAAAAGTATTGGGCTGTGGTCCGATGTGCCTCGTGGGCAGTGTGTTACATCTGTTGCGTAGAGTGCCAGTGTCGGGGAGGATAGTATGTAGTCTATTCTTGACAGTGTGTTTTGGCCTGTGGAGTGGCATGTAAATTCAAGGGTGTCTGGGTGTTTTAGGCGCCAAAGGTCTATCCATCCTACACTTTCAACGAGTTGTTGCATTGGGGAGTTATTTGGGGTATGTGGTCTAGGAGACAAGTGGAGTCTGTCTTTATTTGGGTTCATTACCCGGTTGAAATCTCCCATGCAGATAATATGCGCCGAGGGGAACTGATGGGCGAACGTTATTGCCGCTTGTAAAAGGTGTAGGTTGTCATGGGGTGGGTTGTAAATGCACATGATGACGTATGGTTTAGAGTCAATTTCGGCATACACAAACACAAATCTGCCGTCAGGGTCTCTTTTTACACTTATGGGGTTCCATCTTAGTGATTTATGTATAAGTATAGAGACCCCTCTGGAGAGAGAGGTGTGGAAGGAGTGGCTCGTCCATTGCACCCAGGGTTTTTTAAGGGAGTCTGCTTTATCTGCAGTGAGATGAGTTTCCTGCAGGCCCACAATGTGGGGATTAAATTGTTTGATGTGTGAAAAGACGGCCCTGCGTTTGTTAAGAGCACCCAGGCCTCTCACATTCCAGCTAAGACATATCAGTGACATTAAAAAATGTTGTAATATATAGTTTAATCGGATGTTTTGGATAATGGAAATATATTTCTTTTTGCATTAAGGAAGGAATATTATACCAGCACAGACTTGCTTGTACCTCAACTAGTACATATTTATAACAGTTTAAACAATTAACGATTAACATTCCGCTAGACACGGATATGTCGCGGATATCTAGAATTTAGGAAAGAAAGTAAGCTACAATCTGGTTGAGAGTAGCTGTTGTTGTGAGTGGGGGGTATTCTTCTGGCCTATAGGGGGTTAATTCCGGACTACCGAGCATAGGCTATTACCGCTATGGCGGTAGCTGGGCTGCTGGCCGGTACCTCAGAGCCCATCTGTAATTGAAGGAGGTCCGCAGCTCCTTAATTTGTTCTTTTCCTTAATGCTATCACCTGTAGGCCAGTGAATCATAAATCTGGGTATACATTTATAGAAAAGACGTTTACATTATCTTTAGCTTACTGCACGGGTTATTCCGTCTCGGGCGACACCGGATGCATGTGGAGCCACTCCGCGGCCTCAGCTGGGGATTGCAGAAAAATCACTTTTTCGTTCGCCACAATCCGTAGGCGGGCTGGGTATGCCATAGAGTATTGAATGCCTCTCTCTCGGAGTTTCTTTTTAATGTCCATGAAAGAGGCTCTTTGTTTCTGTAAGTCCGCTGAAAAGTCAGGGAAAATAGAGATCGCTGCGTTATTATATTTGAGGGGGCCTTTCAGTCTGGCCTGGCGTAGTATTGTGTCCCGGTCTCTACAGTTCAGGATTCTTGCCAAGAATGGCCGTGGTGGGGCGCCCGGTATTGGTGGTCTGGTCGGGACTCGGTGGGCTCTTTCTACCGTAAAGGAGGCTGAAAAGGTGTCCTCGCCCAGCATAGTCTTGAGCCAGTTTTCTGCAAAGGATTCTGGTTGGGAACCTTCGGCTCTCTCCGGGAGGCCTATTATACGTACATTGTTACGACGAAGCCTGTTTTCAAGATTGTCCGTTTTGGATTGGCAGAATTCTGCTTGCCTCACGGCTTTTTGGACTGCTTTTGGGAGCGGATGTAGGGTGTCTTCTACTTTCGAGATTCGGTCTTCCATTTCGTGCATCCTGCCCCGCATGTTTTGTAGGTCTTGCCGTAACAAGGTGACATCTGTTTTAACTTCATCTATTTTCCCAGTAAGGGAGGACTTGCAAGTATTTATGGCTTCTAGTAGTTGACGCAGTGTAGGTTCCGTATTTTGTCCCGAGTCGGTTTCATTATCTCTGGTTTGTACGGTCCGGGACGATTGTGGTGTCTGTTCAGTTCCCTCCGTGCGGGAGAACTCTTTAAGTCTTTCTGCGGCGGTGCCGCCTTTGGCGCGAGTGCTCATGGTGGGTGATTATATAATCTGTATGATCGGTGAAACACTCGTTGGCGTCGTGTCGTTGTCTTGTTTAATTTAATAGGGCCATTCACTTTTCTCCTTTACGAGTCTTAGGAGGTTACTCTCCCGTTCAGGGTAAAGTCCCAGGTGGTCGTTTAGTTTTTGTGGCGTCAGGTTTGTCTAGCTGTTTAGTATCTGGTAAATAAGGAGTGTAGCTATATTGCTTTGCTGGTACGGAACCAATTATTTTGGAGACATCGCTGACTGTGTCAACTTTTAATGAAAGGCCCACAATAGTCCTCTGTGTTTTCGGTTGTAGTTACCGATTAGCTGGCGGTGTCTGCTAGGGGGGATGGGGGGGGTTTACTGTGGCACTATGTGGTTGGCAAAGTCACTCAAATTATGCCCCTTTCCCCCGACGTCTGCTTACTTTTTTATTGATGGCTCCTCCCGGAGCTAGGGTCCAGCCTCGGCCCTCCACGTCTCGTGGGTGCGGGGAGTTTCCCAGATGGTGTGTCTGGTGGTTTCTGGGCCGTGGGTTTCTGCGCCCAAGAGCCCCACCTGGCCAAATCCACAGTGCGGGCGCCGCGGTCTCCCTCCGACCCACCCGATCTGTCAGTTCAGGTCTTGAGTGAAGGATAAGATTCTCCCACCGTGCCGACAGGGGTGAAGTGCGACGCGGCGCGTATGATGCGCCCAGGGTCGGTACCAAAGGGGTGGTGGCGCGTGGTGTGGTCTTTTCCTGGTCGGTTGGAAAAATCCCCGGGGGAGGGGGAGAGCAGGCGGCAACCGACCTGCGGGGTCTGATCAACGCTGTTTGCCCATCAGCTGCTGCAGAGGCCGAGAGCAGCCCGTTGCACCCAACGCGCCCGGTGCCGGCAGTGAAGGGGTGCCGATGTGCAGTTTTTGCCTCCCCAGCTCCCCTTATGCGCAGATCTTCCTGCGGGGACTCGGACCGTTCTCCGACTGCCGGCGGAGGTGGAGGGAGGCGAGCTGTGGAGTTCCAGCGGGGCTCTCCGGCGCCTGCCGCGGGGCCGCGGGCAGCGGCGGCGCCGCTGTGAGTGTTAACGTCGGGCCGTTCCGGCTCCGCGCTCGTCCGGCGCAGAGCGCTCTAAGGGCCGGGCGGTGGGCAATGCACTCACCCGGTGGTGGCAGAGTCCCGCTGTGGAGTGCTACGTCGGGTATGTCCGGCTCCGGCGATGAGAGGGTGTCGGCGCGCCGCGTCGGATATTTCCGGGTCCGGCAGTGAGGGGGTGTCGGCGCGCGCTCTTCCCCGGTGTCGCTCCGGCGCCCCTATCCCGGTCGAGGAGCAGGACGTATGCTTGCCGTCAGCGGAGGTAGGAAGGTTGCTGGTACCTGTCAGGTGCGAGTTTGAGGGCAGTGTCGGCGGTGGAGGGTTTTGGCGCGCTGGCTGTTCCCGCCAGCGCCCGGCCTCATGCAGGGGAGTTCAGGAGGGAGGTGGGCTCCTCAGCACAAGCTAGCACCCGCAGCTGGGTTAAGGCAAGATTCGTGTCCGGTCCGGTGAGTAGTTTAAGGGAGAGCGGCCAGGATATTTACAGGATTTTGAGATCCCCTGGGGAGCTACACTCAAGTGCGACCGTCCATCTTGGTCGCTGGCCACGCCCCCTCTCCAGGGAACATTTAGATAAACTAATGGGTTGAAGTAAATAAGAAGACACTTACAACATACAAGACGATGTCTGTGTGACTGTGGCATCTCAAGAGTCGCTTGTCTAAGGAATCCTGAAACTCATTAAATACATGCTTGCAAATTAGGAAAATCAATTCAAAATATGTGCAGTGCAATTTCTTTAATGTGTCGTTAAAGCGACACTCTGGTTTCAGGGCAAAATTATATCCTGGTACTGGAGGGCTTGAAAAAATATTATCTGCAATTTTTCTTCTTTGCCGTCCGATCTGCTAGTTCTGGTCCTGGTTTTTGGCTGCTACAATTTCCTATCTAGCACACTGTGCACTGCTCTGATTGGCCAGTGCTGATCACGTGACCAACATCAGTCAATCAGAGAGCAGGTATAGTGCATTGATAGTCTAACACCACTAATGCTCTATGGATTGGGTAATCTGAAAATTGTGTCAGCCATCTTGAACAGCTGAACATGTGACCTGGAACCGGTAGATCAGACAGACAGCAGTGAGAAACATCTGCAGGTAATATACCACAGGTATACTGCAGATAATATACCACCCACTCTCTTCAGTCCCAGGATAGAATGTTGTCCAAAAACGGGAGGGTCGCTATAATGGGACAAGATATTCTGGATGATTGGACATTAATATAAACCTGTATGGAATTCACTTGTAGGGTTGATGGGCTTCAGGGAAGCAATTACAGATTTTCTCCCACTAATACTAGAACATTTTAACCCTTTAAATCCGTCTTCTTTTAAAATGTAGGTAGCACACCCAAACCAGATAAAGGTAAGGAAGAAATGGGGAGAAGAGAGAGGCACCTTCTGGATGTAGCAATAAAATACAAGGAGAAAAGTTTACTAAGACCAGCATTTCCAAAGCCGCTCTTAGTATAATTTCCGCCAATGCACTATCCACCTAATATATGAAGAGGCACACACTTCTTCATATATTAGGCAAATCTCTGCTCCTCTGTGCACTGACACAGAAATATATGTCACCTGGAAGCTGGCACAGTTTTATGATATACCGTATATACCGGCGTATAAGGCGACGGGGCGTATAAGACGACCCCCCAACTGTCACCTTATACGCCGGTATTCAGTGGAGAAAAAAAAAAAAATTCATTACTCACCTCCCCCGGTGTTCTGTCGCGCTCCGGCAGGATGTCGCTCGCTCCGGCAGGCTGTCGCTCGCTCCTCGTCCCGGCGCAGCATAGCTTTCTGAATGCGGGGCTTGAAATCCCCGCTTCCAGAAAGCTAATACACACGCCGGCAGCCATGACATCATTGAATGGCTGTGATTGGCTAAAGCACACGTGGCTTCAGCCAATCACACTATTCAATGACATCATTGAATGGGTGTGATTCAGCCAATCACAGCCATTCAATGCTGTCATGGCTGCCGGCGTGTGTATTAGCTTTCTGGAAGCGGGGATTTCAAGCCCCGCATTCAGAAAGCTATGCTGCGCCGGGACGAGGAGCGAGCGACATCCTGCCGGAGCGCAACAGAACGCCGGGGGAGGTGAGTAATGAATTTTTTTTTTTTACACTTTTTTTTTTTTTGAATTACCGGCGCATAAGACGACCCCCGACTGCAGAGCAGATTTTTCGGGGTTCAAAAGTCGTCTTATACGCCGGTATATACGGTAATTTACGCCAGTTTTTGTCGTAAATTATGCATAAATCTGTCTGGAGGGGTCACAGTCCCGAAGGCTCTGCCCATTTTTCACAAAAGTGGCAAGGCTGGCACAGAGGACAGAAAAGTCACAAAACTTTTGTGCAAGTGGGCGTTTTGCTAAATTTTGTGATTTTTCTACACCGGTATTCTGACATAAAGTGATAATCCTAGAAGGTTTGATAGAAAAACCAAGTAAGTATATTGTGACCTTTTTAGAATCGTGCAAACGATAAGCCCCACTCTATGAAGCACTTCATGGTCACTTTAGACCAATTGGTGGAAATGTTGAGCCTCAAGCCATTTGGCAGCATCAGAAAGCCTCCTGGAGGGTTCTACAATCTTACAGAAATCCATCCAAAGAAGAAAAAGGCAAGGCTGTCCTGATGTGACAAAAAGATGCTGAAATATCTAGATGAAGTCGATTAATCAAAGGAGTTTTAGTCCACACGGTATAATGTATTTCAACCATTAAATAAGGTCTTTGGAAGACTTCAGGTCCGGGCTTTCAATAGAACCTAGAGATGAGCGAGCACCAAAATGCTCAGGTGCTCGTTACTCGGGACGAAATTATCGCGATGCTCGAGGGTTCGTTTCGAATAACGAACCCCATTGAAGTCAATGGGCGACCCGAGCATTTTTGTATTTCGCCGATGCTCGCTAAGGTTTTCATGTGTGAAAATCTGGGCAATTCAAGAAAGTGATGGGAACGACACAGCAACAGATAGGGCAGGCGAGGGGCTACATGTTGGGCTGCATCTCAAGTTCACAGGTCCCACTATTAAGCCACAATAGCGGCAAGAGTGGGCCCCCCCCCTCCCAACAACTTTTACTTCTGAAAAGCCCTCATTAGCAATGCATACCTTAGCTAAGCACCACACTACCTCCAACAAAGCACAATCACTGCCTGCATGACACTCCGCTGCCACTTCTCCTGGGTTACATGCTGCCCAACCCCCCCCCCCCCCCCACAGAGCACACCAAAGTGTCCCTGCGCAGCCTTCAGCTGCCCTCATGCCACACCACCCTCATGTTTATTTATAAGTGCGTCTGCCATGAGGAGGAACCGCAGGCACACACTGCAGAGGGTTGGCACGGCTAGGCAGTGACCCTCTTTAAAAGGGGCGGGGCGATAGCCCACAATGCTGTACAGAAGCAATGAGAAATATAATCCTGTGCCACCATCAGGAGCTGCACACGTGGGCATAGCAATGGGGAACCTATGTGCCACACACTATTCATTCTGTCAAGGTGTCTGCATGCCCCAGTCAGACCGCGGTTTTTAATTCATAGACACAGGCAGGTACAACTCCCTATTGTGAAGTCCCTGTGGACCGACAGCATGGGTGGCTCCCTGGAACCCACCGGCGGTACATAAAAATATCCCATTGCATTGCCCAACACAGCTGAGGTAGTAATGTCGTGCTTAATGCAGGTGGGCTTCGGCCCACACTGCATGCCCCAGTCAGACTGGGGTTCTTTACAAGTGGACACATGTAGGTTAAACTCCGTGTGCACCTACAGCATGGGTGGCTCCCTGGAACCCACCGGCGGTATATAAAAATATCCCATTGCATTGCCCAACACAGCTGAGGTAGTAATGTTGTGCTTAATGCAGGTGGGCTTCGGCCCACACTGCATGCCCCAGTCAGACTGGGGTTCTTTAGAAGTGGAAACAGATGCATTTACAAGTCCCTGTGGACCCACAGCATGGGTGGGTGCCAGGAAGCCACCGGCGGTACATAAAAATATCCCATTGCATTGCCCAACACAGCTGAGGTAGTAATGTCGTGCTTAATGCAGGTGGGCTTCGGCCCACACTGCATGCCCCAGTCAGACTGGTAATATGTACCTTAACAGTAACCGCGTTGGTGGTAATGTGTTGGTGACTGCGGACCTAGTAGCGCGGTTTTATTTTGTTGGTTTTCGGAATGTGCCCAGGATTAAGTGGGCTGTGGCGGGGGATGTTTTTGAGGCACTACGTGTCCTCTCCACGTGTCCGTGGTTATATGCACCTTAACAGTAACAGCGTTGGTGGGAAATGGCCTCGCCGCCATCATGTCTTTGGGAAGCCTCTGTTTCCACACCCCAGAGACATACCATTAGCAGCGGTATAGGCAGAGCCCATAATTAGTAACATTTCAGCCGTAGCATTAGGACAGGCCCCACTAACATATCACTAGCAGCATTATAGGGGGAGCACAGTATGCGTTCCATTTCAGTAATAGTAGCACTCAAGACAGGCCCCAGTAACAATTCCGAAGCAGCAGTATAGTGGGAGCGCAGTCTTCGTTCCATTTCAGTAGCTGCAGTATAGACAAGGCACAAGTTACATTTATGTAGCTAAAGTGTAGGCCAACCCCACACACCTTTCTGTACCATGAGTGCAGGCGAAGAACATAGAAATTGCTATGATTACACTGTAGGCGAGGGGCCACAAAAATTGCTGTATCAACAGTACTAATGTACATCCAAAAAATTGGCCATGGCCAACCAAGAGGGCAGGTGAAACCTATTAATCGCTTTGGTTAATGTGGCTTAAGTGGTAACTAGGCCTGGAGGCAGCCCAGTTTAACGAAAAATTGGTTCAAGTTAAAGTTTCAACGCTTTTAGGAGCATTGAAACGTATAAAAATTGTTTAGAAAAATTATATGAGTGAGCCTTGTGGCCCTAAGAAAAATTGCCCGTTCGGCGTGATTACGTCAGGTTTCAGGAGGAGGAGCAGGAGGAGGAGGAGGAATATTATACACAGATTGATGAAGCAGAAATGTCCCCGTTTTGGATGGTGAGAGAGAACGATGCTTCCATCCGCGGGTGCAGAATACGTATTGCTTAGGTATCTCTGCTGTCCGCTGGTGCAGAAGAGAAGTCTGGGGAAATCCAGGCTTTGTTCATCTTGATGAGTGTAAGCCTGTCGGCACTGTCGGTTGACAGGTGGGTACGCTTATCCGTGATGATTCCCCCAGCCACACTAAACACACTCTCTGACAAGACGCTAGCCGCAGGACAAGCAAGCACCTCCAGGGCATACAGCGCGAGTTCAGGCCACGTGTCCAGCTTCGACATCCAGTAGTTGTAGGTGGCAGAGGCGTCACGGAGGATGGTTGTGCGATCGGCTACGTACTCCCTCACCATCCTTTTACAGTGCTCCCGCAGACTCAGCCTTGACTGGGGAGCGGTGACACAGTCTTGCTGGGGAGCCATAAAGCTGGCAAAGGCCTTGGAGAATGTTCCCCTGCCTGCGCTGTACATGCTGCATGATCTCTGCGCCTCCCCTGCTACCTGGCCCTCGGAACTGCGCCTTCTGCCACTAGCGCTGTCGGATGGGAAGTTTACCATCAGTTTGTCCACCAGCGCCCTGTGGTATAGCATCATTCTTGAACCCCTTTCCTCTTCGGGAATGAGAGTGCAAAGGCTCTCCTTATACCGTGGGTCGAGCAGTGTGTACACCCAGTAATCCGTAGTGGCCAGAATGCGTGTAACGCGAGGGTCACGAGAAAGGCATCCTAACATGAAGTCAGCCATGTGTGCCAGGGTACCTGTACGCAACACATGGCTGTCTTCACTCGGAAGATCACTTTCAGGATCCTCCTCCTCCTCCTCTTCCTCCTCCTCAGGCCATACACGCTGAAAGGATGACAGGCAAGCAGCATGGGTACCGTCAGCAGTGGGCCAAGCTGTCTCTTCCCCCTCCTCCTCATCCTCCTCATGCTCCTCCTCCTCCTCCTGAACGCGCTGAGATATAGACAGGAGGGTGCTCTGACTATCCAGCGACATACTGTCTTCCCCCGGCTCTGTTTCCGAGCGCAAAGCGTCTGCCTTTATGCTTTGCAGGGAACTTCTCAAGATGCATAGCAGAGGAATGGTGACGCTAATGATTGCAGCATCGCCGCTCACCACCTGGGTGGACTCCTCAAATTTTCCAAGGACCTGGCAGATGGCTGCCAACCAGGGCCACTCTTCTGTAAATAATTGAGGAGGCTGACTCCCACTGCGCCGCGCAAGTTGGAGTTGGTATTCCACTATAGCTCTACGCTGCTCATAGAGTCTGGCCAACATGTGGAGCGTAGAGTTCCACTGTGTGGGCACGTCGCACAGCAGTCGGTGCACTGGCAGATTAAACCGATGTTGCAGTGTCCGCAGGGTGGCAGCGTGCGTGTGGGATTTGAGGAAATGTGCGCAGAGCTGGCGCACCTTTCCGAGCAGGTATGACAAGTGGGGGTAGCTTTTCAGAAAGCGCTGAACCACCAAATTAAAGACATGGGCCAGGCATGGCACGTGCGTGAGGCTGCCGAGCTGCAGAGCCGCCACCAGCTTACGGCCGTTGTCACACACGACCATGCCCGGTTAGAGGCTCTGCGGCGCAAGCCAGCGGTCGGTCTGCTCTGTCAGACCCTGCAGCAGTTCGTGGGCCGTGTGCCTCTTCTCTCCTAAGCTGAGTAGTTTCAGCACGGCCTGCTGACGCTTGCCCACCGCTGTGCTGCCACGCCGCGTGACACAGACTGCTGGCGACGTGCTGCTGACACATCTTGATTGCGAGACAGAGGTTGCGTTGGAGGAGGAGGAGGAGGAAGGTGCTTTAGTGGAGGAAGCATACACCGCCGCAGATACCACCACCGAGCTGTGGCCCGCAATTCTGGGGGTGGGTAGGACGTGAGCGGTCCCAGGCTCTGACTCTGTCCCAGCCTCCGACTCTGTCCCAGCCTCCACTAAATTCACCCAATGTGCCGTCAGGGAGATATAGTGGCCCTGCCCGCCTGTGCTTGTCCACGTGTCTGTTGTTAAGTGGACCTTGGCAGTAACCGCGTTGGTGAGGGCGCGTACAATGTTGCGGGAGACGTGGTCGTGCAGGCCTGGGACGGCACATCGGGAAAAGTAGTGGCGACTGGGAACCGAGTAGCGCAGGGCAGCCGCCGCCATCATGCTTTTGAAAGCCTCTGTTTCCACAAGCCTATACGGCAGCATCTCTAGGCTGATCAATTTTGCAATGTGCACGTTTAACGCTTGAGCGTGCGGGTGCGTGGCGTCGTACTTGCGCTTGCGCTCAAACTGTGGCGGTAGCGACGTCTGGACGCTACGCTGAGAGACATTGCTGGATGGGGCCGAGGACAGCGGAGGTGAGGGTGTGGGTGCAGGCCAGGAGACGGTAGTGCCTGTGTCCTCAGAGGGGGGTTGGATCTCAGTGGCAGGTTGGGGCACAGGGGGAGAGGCAGTGGTGCAAACCGGAGGCGGTGAACGGGCATCATCCCACCTTGTGGGGTGCTTGGCCATCATATGCCTGCGCATGCTGTTGGTGGTGCCTCCCCAGCTGATCTTGGCGCGACAAAGGTAGTACACCACTGTTCGTCGGTCGTCAGGCGTCTCAGTGAAAAACTGCCACACCGTAAAGCAGCTTGACCTCTGTAGGGTGGCATGGCGCAAGGGGGCGCTTTGGGAAACAGTTGGTGGATTATTCGGTCTGGCCCTGCCTCTACCCCTGGACACCGCACTGGCTCGGCCTGTGCCCACAGCCTGACTTGGGCCTCCGCGTCCTCGCCCGCGTCCACGTCCTATAGGCCTACCCCTACCCCTCAGCAAGGTGTATTACCAGTGATTTGATTTCCCAGGCAGGAAAGAAAGTGGCGCAAGGCTGCTATAAAACGTAGCTGGTTGCGTCTGATTTTTTAACGTTCTCCACGCAGCACACACTTACCCAGAGCCCCGAGGACTGTCAGAGGCAGGCCAAATATACTTTTTTCCCTTTTTTGTAAAAGGAAAGGCCCACTGCGTCTATTCACTAAATAATAAGTTTAATAACTGTGTTGTGCAAATGTGTCAGAGAACTGCAGTGATGCAGAGTTATTCGCTACAGCAGATCAGGGATTTCCCAGGCAGGAAAAAAATTGGCGCAAGCCTGCAGCCAAAATAGAATTTTTTCCCTTGTTTTTCAAAGGACAAGCCACACTGCGTGTATTCAATGAATACTACTAAGTTTAATAACTGTGTTGTGGCCCTGCAAATGTGTCAGAGAACTGCAGTGATGCAAAGTTATTCGCTACAGCAGATCAGGGATTTCCCATGCAGGAAAAAAATTGGCGCAAGCCTGCAGCCAAAATAGAATTTTTTCCCTTGTTTTTCAAAGGACAAGCCACACTGCGTGTATTCAATGAATACTACTAAGTGTAATAACTGTGTTGTGGCCCTGCAAATGTGTCAGAGAACTGCAGTGATGCAAAGTT
Organism: Eleutherodactylus coqui; assembly: GCF_035609145.1. Lineage (NCBI taxonomy): Eukaryota > Metazoa > Chordata > Amphibia > Anura > Eleutherodactylidae > Eleutherodactylus > Eleutherodactylus coqui. Next base: position 106,273,118 of record NC_089847.1, read on the forward strand.
ATTCGCTACAGCAGATGAGGGATTTCCCATGCAGGAAAGAAATTGGCGCAAGCCTGCAGCCAAAATAGAATTTTTTCCCTTGTTTTTCAAAGGACAAGCCACACTGCGTGTATTCAATGAATACTACTAAGTGTAATAACTGTGTTGTGGCCCTGCAAATGTGTCAGAGAACTGCAGTGATGCAAAGTTATTCGCTACAGCAGATCAGGGATTTCCCATGCAGGAAAAAAATTGGCGCAAGCCTGCAGCCAAAATAGAATTTTTTCCCTTGTTTTTCAAAGGACAAGCCACACCGCGTGTATTCAATGAATACTACTAAGTGTAATAACTGTGTTGTGGCCCTGCAAATGTGTCAGAGAACTGCAGTGATGCAAAGTTCTTCGCTACAGCAGATCAGGGATTTCCCATGCAGGAAAAAAATTGGCGCAAGCCTGCAGCCAAAATAGAATTTTTTCCCTTGTTTTTCAAAGGACAAGCCACACTGCGTGTATTCAATGAATACTACTAAGTGTAATAACTGTGTTGTGGCCCTGCAAATGTGTCAGAGAACTGCAGTGATGCAAAGTTATTCGCTACAGCAGATCAGGGATTTCCCATGCAGGAAAAAAATTAGCGCAAGCCTGCAGTAAAACGTAGCTGGCTGCGTCTGATTTTTTTTAACGTTCTGCACGCAGCACACACGTACCCAGAGCCCTGAGGACTGTCAGAGGCAGGCGAAATAGAATTTTTTCCCTTGTTTTTCAAAGGAAACGCCACACTGCGTCTATTCAATGAATAATGTATGTCTTCTGGCCCTGCCTACACAATTCTATCCCTGTAGTATTAATGCCGGGTGCAATGGTCTGCACAGCCGGTTTTGAGGAAAAAAAAAGAAATGCAACACTGCTAACAGCAGCCTGGACAGTACTGCACACGGATAGATGTGGCCCTAGAAAGGACCGTTGGGGTTCTTGAAGCCTACACTCACTGCTAACACTCTCCCTGCCTAACCACCACTTCTGTCCCTATTGCAGGGCGCAATGCTCTGCAGATCCAATTTTGAAAAAATAAAATAAAATACAGTGCTAACACAGTACTGCACACTATTAGATGTGGCCCTGAGAAGGACCGTTGGGGTTCTTGAAGCAGCTCCGGCACCAGCACTTTCCCTCAGCTAACTGAGTCACAAGGCATCTGAGGCGAGCCGCGGGAGGGGCCGACTTTTATACTCGGGTGACATCTGATCGCCCCAGCCACTCACAGCAGGGGGGTGGTATAGGGCTTGAACGTCACAGGGGGAAGTTGTAATGCCTTCCCTGTCTTTCAATTGGCCAGAAAAGCGCGCTAACGTCTCAGAGAGGAAACTGAAAGTAACCGGAACATCGCGTGGTACTCGTTACGAGTAACGAGCATCCCGAACACGCTAATATTCGCCCGAGCATAAAGCTCGGACGAGTACGTTCGCTCATCTCTAATCTGCTTCCTTTTTTTGAGAAGAAAAACAATCTGGTTGTTTGCTATGATGTTAATGGCTTGATGAAATGTTTGAATTTGAACCATGATCCAACTGAATGAAGGCCAATCATAGACTCCTCCAAGCTTAGTTTGAAAGCTGTATTACTTCACAATGGCAACTGTCTTCCTTCTATTCCTGTTGGTCATGCAGTTCACATGAAGGAGACCTATACAAACATGACAGCCCCCTCGAATCAATCAAATGTGCTGAACACAAGTGGAGCGTGCTTGCTCATCTCTAGAAATCACGTTATATTCAAGTGGACTGGCCTGCAAGAAACGTACTGTTTGTACGTAGTTTGTAAAAGGGGTTTATGTTGGTGTGTGAGCGGAGTCTGCGGTGGAGGGGCAAGGAGGGTTTATTACTAAGTTCATAGTATCACTGACGGGACCAGCGTACTTTCTGTTCTATAGAGTCAGTAAGACAAAGATCCAGTGCAGTTCTAGCTCGAGATAATGCTTGGAGATTATTTTTAGATGGATGTTTTTGGACACCTCTTCAAATTTAGAGACTCGTTCTAATTCCAGTTGTTGTGACATACGTTCCTGTTAAGGGCGGGCGGCTATTTGTATTAGGTGACCTCAAATCACTACTTTGTGTGCTTCCCAGAGAGAAATGGGAGAGGAGGCGGACAGGTTGTTAATTTGAAAATATTCTTCCAGTTGTGGCGTTAATAGGGATACAACCTCAGGGATTGATAAAAGAGAGTCGTTAAGGATCCAAGATGTGTTTCTGGGTTTAGACATCACGGAATTACAGGTGATGGACAGCGGGCTATGGTCAGACCATGGCACCGACAGGATTTTAGACTGCAGTATTTGAGGTACGAAAATGTCGGGAACTACAATGTGGTCTATTCTCCTGTATAGGGAGTGCGAAGCTGAAAAATGTGTATAGTCTTTAGGGGTTGGGTTTTGTTCCCGCCAAGTCTACTAAGTGGTATTGCGGAGGGACTTAACGTTGTGCAACAGAGAATGGGCACGGAGAGTGATAGAATTTCTATCCAGATTCGGGTTAAGAATGCAGTTTGAGTCACCGCAGAAAATTACTGTGCCCCTTTTATTGGCCTTAACCAGTTTGAAAAGTTTTGTGAAATATTGAATTTGCCTTGAATTTAGAGTATAGTGGGAGACGATGGACATCTTGCATGGAGCCTGTTAATAATAGGTAGCGACTAGAGATGAGCGAACGCGTTCGTCCGAGCTTGATATTCGTGCGAATATTAGGGTGTTCGGGATGTTCGTTATTCGTAACGAACACCATGCGGTGTTCTGGTTACTTTCACTTCCTTCCCTGAGACGTTTGCGCGCTTTTCTGGCCAATTGAAAGACAGGGAAGGCATTACAACTTCCCCCTGCAACGTTTAAGCCCTATACCACCCCCCTGCTGTGAGTGGCTGGGGAGATCAGGTGTTCGCCTAATATAAAAGTCGGCCCCTCCCGCGGCTCGCCTCAGATGCGGTGTGAGTTAGATGAGGGACAGTGCTGTTTATACCGGAGCTGCTGTAGGGAAAGAATTGGTAGTTAGTGTAGGCTTCAAGACCCCCCAAAGGTCCTTATTAGGGCCACTGATAGCTGTGTGTTGGCTGCTGTTAGCAGTGGCATTTTTTTTTTTCTCAAAATCGCCTCTGCAGACCGTTGCACCTGGCATTAGGGACAGAAGTGCTGCATAGGCAGGGAGAGTGTTAGGAGTGAGTGTAGCCTTCAAGAACCTCAACGGTCCTTTCTAGGGCCATATTTATCCGTGTGCAGTACTGTCCAGGCTGCTGTTGGCTGTGCTGCATTTTTTTTGGGCTTCTCAAAATCGCCTCTGCAGAGCATTCCACCCTCCATTGATACTGCAGGGAAAGAATTGTATAGGCAGGGCCACAACACAGTTATTATTCATAGAATATACGCAGTGCTGCCTTTTGGTGGGAAAAAACTGAAAACAAATCTATTTGTCCAGCCTCTGTCCGTCCTAACGCCTGTGGACACGTGTGAGCTGCGTGAAAAACATTGCTAAATCATACGCACCCAGCTACGCTTTACTGCTGGCTTCGCCATTTGCTTTCCTTAATTGGGGAAAAAAATACCTGCTCTGCCAGAGTTATAATAACTCTGCTACCCTCACGTTCTGTGACACATAAGCAGGGACACAGCACAGTTATTAAACTTCTCATGTTCATTGAATATACGCAGTGCTGCCTTTTGGTGGGAAAAAACTGAAAACAAATCAATTTGTCCAGCCTCTGTCCGTCCTAACGCCTGTGGACACGTGTGAGCTGCGTGAAAAACATTGCTAAATCATACGCACCCAGCTACGCTTTACTGCTGGCTTCGCCATTTGCTTTCCTTAATTGGGAAAAAAAATACCTGCTCTGCCAGAGTTATAATAACTCTGCTACCCTCACGTTCTGTGACACATAAGCAGGGACACAGCACAGTTATTAAACTTCTCATGTTCATTGAATATACGCAGTGCTGCCTTTTGGTGGGAAAAAACTGAAAACAAATCAATTTGTCCAGCCTCTGTCCGTCCTAACGCCTGTGGACACGTGTGAGCTGCGTGAAAAACATTGCTAAATCATACGCACCCAGCTACGCTTTACTGCTGGCTTCGCCATTTGCTTTCCTTAATTGGGAAAAAAAATACCTGCTCTGCCAGAGTTATAATAACTCTGCTACCCTCACGTTCTGTGACACATAAGCAGGGACACAGCACAGTTATTAAACTTCTCATGTTCATTGAATATACGCAGTGCTGCCTTTTGGTGGGAAAAAACTGAAAACAAATCAATTTGTCCAGCCTCTGTCCGTCCTAACGCCTGTGGACACGTGTGAGCTGCGTGAAAAACATTGCTAAATCATACGCACCCAGCTACGCTTTACTGCTGGCTTCGCCATTTGCTTTCCTTAATTGGGAAAAAAAATACCTGCTCTGCCAGAGTTATAATAACTCTGCTACCCTCACGTTCTGTGACACATAAGCAGGGACACAGCACAGTTATTAAACTTCTCATGTTCATTGAATATACGCAGTGCTGCCTTTTGGTGGGAAAAAACTGAAAACAAATCAATTTGTCCAGCCTCTGTCCGTCCTAACGCCTGTGGACACGTGTGAGCTGCGTGAAAAACATTGCTAAATCATACGCACCCAGCTACGCTTTACTGCTGGCTTCGCCATTTGCTTTCCTTAATTGGGAAAAAAAATACCTGCTCTGCCAGAGTTATAATAACTCTGCTACCCTCACGTTCTGTGACACATAAGCAGGGACACAGCACAGTTATTAAACTTAGATTATTCATTCACTAAAGGCAGTGGGGCCGTTCGTTTTCCAAAAAGAGCAAAAATAATATTTGGCCTGCAGTCTTGCGCCAATTTATTTCCTGCCTGTGAAATCAAATCACTGGTAATACAGCATGCTGAGGGGTAGGGGTAGGCCTAGAGGACGTGGACGCGGCCGAGGACGCGGAGGGCCAAGTCAGGGTGTGGGCACAGGCCGAGCTCCGGATCCCGGTGTGTCGCAGCCGACTGCTGCGCGATTAGGAGAGAGGCACGTTTCTGGCGTCCCCACATTCATCGCCCAATTAATGGGTCCACGCGGGAGACGGTTATTAGAAAATGAGCAGTGTGAGCAGGTCCTGTCCTGGATGGCAGAAAGTGCTTCGAGCAACCTATCGTCTACCCGCAGTTCTGCGCCGTCCACTGCTGCCAATCCGAATCCTCTGTCTGCTGCTCCTCCTTCCTCCCAGCCTCCTCACTCCACTACAATGACACATGCTCAGGAGCGGGCAGACTCCCAGGAACTGTTCTCGGGCCCCTGCTTAGATTGGGCAGCAGCGGTTCCTCTCCCACCAGAGGAGTTTATCGTCACTGATGCCCAACCATTCGAAAGTTCCCGGGGTCCGGGGGAAGAGGCTGGGGACTTCCGCCAACTGTCTCAACAACTTTCTGTGGGTGAGGAGGACGATGACGATCAGACACAGTTGTCTTGCAGTGAGGTAGTAGTAAGGGCAGTAAGTCCCAGGGAGCAGCGCACAGAGGATTCGGAGGAAGAGCAGCAGGACGATGAGGTGACTGACCCCACCTGGTGTGCAACGCTTACTCAGGAGGACAGGTCTTCAGAGGGGGAGTCAAGGGCATCAGCAGGGCAGGTTGCAAGAGGCAGTGCAGTGGCCAGGGGTAGAGGCAGGGCCAGACCGAATAATCCACCAACTGTTTCCCAAAGCGCCCCCTCGCGCCATGCCACCCTGCGGAGGCCGAGGTGCTCTAAGGTCTGGCAGTTTTTCACAGAGACGCCTGACGACCGACGAACAGTGGTGTGCAACCTTTGTCGCGCAAAGCTCAGCCGGGGAGCCAACACCAACAGCCTCACCACCACCACCATGCGCAGACATATGATGGCCAAGCACCCCGCAAGGTGGGACAAAGGCCGTTCACCGCCTCCGGTTTGCACCCCTGCCTCTCCCCCTGTGCCCCAACCTGCCACTGAGATGCAACCCCCCTCTCAGGACACAGGCACTACCGCCTCATGGCCTGCACCCACACCCTCATCTCCGCTGTCCTCGGCCCCATCCAGCAGTGTAGTTCAGCGCACCGTTCAGCCGTCGCTTGCGCAAGTGTTCGAGCGCAAGCGCAAGTACGCCGCCACGCACCCGCACGCTCAAACGTTAACCGTCCGCATAGCAAAATTCATCAGCCTTGAGATGCTGCCGTATAGGGTTGTGGAAACGGAGTCCTTCAAAAGTATCATGGAGGCGGCGGCCCCGCGATACTCAGTTCCCAGTCGCCACTACTTTTCCCGATGTGCCGTCCCAGCCCTGCACGACCACGTCTCCCGCAACATTGTGCGCGCCCTCACCAACGCGGTTACTGCCACGGTCCACTTAACTACGGACACGTGGACAAGCACAGGCGGGCAGGGCCACTACATCTCCCTGACGGCACATTGGGTGAATTTAGTGGAGGCTGGGACAGAGTCAGAGCCTGGGACCGCTCACGTCCTACCCACCCCCAGAATTGCGGGCCCCAGCTCGGTGCTGGTATCTGCGGAGGTGTATGCTTCCTCCACTAAAGCACCCTCCTCCTCCTCCTCCTCCTCTGTCTCACAATCAAGATGTGTTAGCAGCAGCATGTCGCCAGCAGTCGGTGTCGCGCGGTGTGGCAGCACAGCGGTGGGCAAGCGTCAGCAGGCCGTGCTGAAACTACTCAGCTTAGGCGATAAGAGGCACACGGCCCACGAACTGCTGCAGGGTCTGACACAGCAGACCGACCGCTGGCTTGCGCCGCTGAGCCTCCAACCGGGCATGGTCGTGTGTGACAACGGCCGTAACCTGGTGGCGGCTCTGCAGCTCGGCAGCCTCACGCACGTGCCATGCCTGGCCCACGTCTTTAATTTGGTGGTTCAGCGCTTTCTGAAAAGCTACCCACGCTTGTCAGACCTGCTCGTAAAGGCGCGCCGGCTCTGCGCACATTTCCGCAAGTCCCACACGGACGCTGCCACCCTGCGCACCCTGCAACATCACTTTAAGCTGCCAGTGCACCGACTGCTGTGCGACGTGCCCACACGGTGGAACTCTACGCTCCACATGTTGGCCAGGCTCTATGAACAACGTAGAGCTATAGTCGAATACCAACTCCAACATGGCCGGCGCAGTGGGAGTCAGCCTCCTCAATTCCTTTCAGAAGAGTGGGCCTGGTTGGCAGACATCTGCCATGTCCTTGGTAATTTTGAGGAGTCTACCCAGGTGGTGAGCGGCGATGCTACAATCATTAGCGTCACCATTCCTCTGCTATGCATCTTGAGAAATTCCCTGCAAACCATAAAGGCAGCTGCTTTGCGCTCGGAAACGGGGGCGGGGGAAGACAGTATGCCGCTGGATAGTCAGGGCACCCTCCTGTCTATTTCTCAGCGCGTACAGGAGGAGGAGGAGGAGCATGAGGAAGATGAGGAGGAGGGGGAAGAGACAGCTTGGGCCGCTGCTGACGGTACACCGGCTGATTGCCTGTCATCCTTTCAGCGTGTATGGCCTGAGGAGGAGGAGGAGGAGGAGGAGGAGGATCCTGAAAGTGATCTTCCTAGTGAAGACAGCCATGTGTTGCGTACAGGTACCCTGGCACACATGGCTGACTTCATGTTAGGATGCCTTTCTCGTGACCCTCGCGTTGCACGCATTCTGGCCACGACGGATTACTGGGTGTACACACTGCTCGATCCACGGTATAAGGAGAACCTGCCCACTCTGATTCCCGAAGAGGAAAGGGGTTCGAGAGTGTTGCTATACCACAGGACCCTTGCGGACAAGCTGATGGTAAAATTCCCAGCCGACAGCGCTAGTGGCAGAAGGCGCAGTACCGAGGGCAAGGTAGCAGGGGAGGTGCGGAGATCTAGCAGCATGTACATCCCAGGCAGTGCAACAGTCTTTAAGGGCCTGGCCAGCTTTACGGCTCCCCACCAAGACTATGTCACCGCTGCCCAGTCACGGCTGAGTCGGCGGGAGCACTGTAAAAGGATGGTGAGGGAGTACGTAGCGGATCGCACGACCATCCTTGGTGACGCCTCTGCCCCCTACAACTACTGGGTGTCGAAGCTGGACACGTGGCCTGAACTCGCGCTGTATGCCCTGGAGGTGCTTGCTTGTCCTGCGGCTAGCGTCTTGTCGGAAAGGGTGTTTAGTGCGGCTGGGGGAATCATCACAGATAAGCGTAGCCGCTTGTCAACCGACAGTGCCGACAGGCTAACACTCATCAAGATGAACAAAGGCTGGATTTCCCCAGACTTCTGTTCTCCACCAGCGGACAGCAGCGATACGTAAGCAATACGTAGGCTGCACCCGCGGATGGAAGCTACGTTCTCTCTCACCATCCAAAACGGGGACATTTCTGCTTCATCAATCTGTGTCTAATATTCCTCCTCCTCCTCCTGCTCCTCCTCCTGAAACCTCACGTAATCACGCTGAACGGGCAATTTTTCTTAGGGCCACAAGGCTCACTCAAATAATTTTTCTTAACAATTTTTATAAGTTTCAATGCGCTTAAAAGCGTTGGAACTTTAACTTGAACCAATTTTTCGTTACACTGGGCTGCCTACAGGCCTAGTTACCACTTAAGCCACATTAACCATTGCTTACATGGAACGAAGACTGCGCTCCCGCTATACTGCTGCTTCAGAATTGTTACTGGGGCCTGTCTTGAGTGCTACTATTGCTTACATGGAACGAAGACTGCGCTCCCGCTATACTGCTGCTTCAGAATTGTTACTGGGGCCTGTCTTGAGTGCTACTATTGCTTACATGGAACGAAGACTGCGCTCCCGCTATACTGCTGCTTCAGAATTGTTACTGGGGCCTGTCTTGAGTGCTACTATTGCTGACATGGAACGGACACGTGGAGAGGACACGTAGTGCCTCAAAAACATCCCCCTCCTCCTCCAACAGGGAAAACATTGTTGGCAAATGCCTTTGCATTGGTTCGTCTGGTGGCAGTCCAAGAATTTCACCTTTACCGACACTACAAGAGAGCCCCCCCACCATCCCCCCGCCACGGCCCACTTAATCCTGGCCACATTCCGAAAACCAACAAAATACAACCGTGGTACTAGGTCCGCAGTCACCACCACATTACCACCAACGCGGTTACTGTTAAGGTGCATATAACCAGTCTGACTGGGGCATGCAGACACCTTGACAGAATGAATAGTGTGTGGCACATAGGTTCCCCATTGCTATGCCCACGTGTGCAGCTCCTGATGGCGGTGGCACAGGATTATATTTCTCATTGCTTCTGTACAGCATTGTGGGCTATCGCCCCGCCCCTATTAAAGAGGGTCGCTACCTAGCCGTGCCAACCCTGTGCAGTGTGTGCCTGCGGTCCCTCGTCGTGGCAGACGCACTTCTAAATAGACATGAGGGTGGTGTGGCATGAGGGCAGCTGAAGGCTGCGCAGGGACAGTTTGGTGTGCGCTGTGGGGGGGAGGGGGTGCGGTTGGGCAGCATGTAACACAGGAGAAGTGGCAGTGGAGTGTCATGCAGGCAGTGATTGTGCTTTGTTGGAGGTAGTGTGGTGCTTAGCAAAGGTATGCCATGCTAATGAGGGCTTTTCAGAAGTAAAAGTTGTTGGGGGGGGGGGGGGCCCACTCTTGCCGCTATTGTGGCTTAATAGTGGGACCTGTGAACTTGAGATGCAGCCCAACATGTAGCCCCTCGCCTGCCCTATCCGTCACTGTGTCATTCCCATCACTTTCCTGAATTGCCCAGATTTTCACACATGAAAACCTTAGCGAGCATCGGCGAAATACAAAAATGTTCTGGTCGCCCATTGACTTCAATGGGGTTCGTTGTTCGAAACGAACCCTCGAGCATCACGGGAAGTTCGTTACGAATAACGAACACCCGAACATTTTGGTGTTCGCTCATCTCTAGTAGCGACTAGAGATGAGCGAACCTACTCGGCCATGCCCCTTTTTCACCCGAGCACCGCGATTTTCGAGTACTTCCGTACTCGGGTGAAAAGATTCGGGGGGCGCCGTGGGTGAGTGGCGGGTTGCAGCAGGGAGTGGGGGGGGAAAGGGAGAGAGAGAGAGCTCCCCCCCTGTTCCCCACTGCTACCCCCCGCTGCCACCACGCCATCCCCCGCTCCCCGGCGCCCCCCGAATCTTTGCACCCGAGTATCCAGGTACTCGAAAATAGCGATGTTCGATCGAGTAATTACTCGAAACGAGTACGTTCGCTCATCTCTAGTAGCGACCCTCTAGGTCCACAATAGTGGAGGCATGTGTGAAAGGAACTGATTTACTAAAGAAGATGGTGACTCCCTTGGTTTTGGTTTGTGCTTTCGCTGAATAAAATGTGGGGTATTGAGAAGAAAGCTAACGTGGGGCAGAGTTGGTGGAGAAGTGGGTCTCTTGCAGGCACACTATATGTGCATGTCTGCTCTTGTAATATCGGAACGCCTTTGAACACTTTGGTGGGGAATTAAAGCCTTGTACATTCTCAGAAATTATTTTTAGGTCCATGGGCGGAAGTAAGGACTATTAAGAATGGAAACTGTCTTAGATCCTTCACCCCATGGGAGGGTAGGTTGGGGGGGAGTAGGGAGAGGGAAGAGGCAGGGGGAAACAGGGTGTGGCCAACAAATACAATTAGCTCTAGGAGCTAAGTCAGCTCCGAAATGGGGTGGTTTATAGTGCTGATGGCTAAAGATAAAAGGTAGGAAAAGACCCTATGGGAGGTGGGGGAGCAGACAGGAAGGAGAGAGAGGGAAGCTTGTTTGTAGGTATTAATCTGTTTAGAAGGTGCGTTGTTCCATTCTTCTAAAGATTTGTCACCAGGAGCATGCCTGTCGTACTCTTTTCTCCTTGTTTGTTGGGTGGGAACTCATGAGTATTGTTGGGAGGTGATTTCCCACTCATTTGGATGCAAAGAAATGCTCACAACAGGTGAGGGAGAAAGAGCCAGCAGAAGAGTTCCAGGTCACTTTGCCTCGAAAATCTTATATAACCGTGATACCAAGAGATTCTGTTTCCCTGAAAATAAGCCCTACCCCCAAAATAAACCCTAGCAAGATGTTTAAATAGTGTCCAGGCAGTTATACATGTAAAAAAGAAACATATTGGAGCAAAAATTAATGTAAGACACTGTCTTATTTTCGGGGAACATGGGATTATGGATCATTTCTGGGAGTTGTGGCATTTTTCTCTCTGACTCCGGTGTAGGTATAGGAGGTGAGGGGATGTAGGAGATGAAGCTGCAGAGCCCAGCTGAGGAGGAGGTTTTTGAAGGTTTAATTCCTTATCAGCTTAAATGGAAAGCCCCATCTGTATTGTATCCTTTCCTGTTGCATGATCAATAAGTACGGCTTGAGGGCCCTCCTCTTGGATAGTGTTGATGGTGCCAAGTTGGGAAACAACTGATAGTTAAAGCCCTGGAATGTTAGCTTGCGGGAAGAGCGAGTGGCGCGCAACAATTGCTCTTTAGTGCGATTGAAGTGGAGTTTTAACACAATGTCCCTGGGGGGGCCGTTTGGGTTTGGTGCTCGCAAAGCTCTATGAATTCTGTCAAGTTCTAATTGGTCAATTGTGATGCTCGGGTAGAGCTCCTGGAACAACGCCGTCACTGTTGATTGGAGATCTTTGATGGATTTGATGGGGACTCCATGATTTGTATTTTCTCCCGACGCACCCTATTTTCAACAACTTCCAACTTATCACAAAGAAAGTATCTCTTCAGGGAGCTGCTCTATTTCTTTTTCATGGGAGTCTAGGACTACGGTAGCATTGCCCATCCTGTCTTCAAGAGTAATTGTCCTCTAGCCAAGCTCTCGAAATTCGTTGGAAAGTTTAGTCGCTATTTTGGAGAGTTGGACTCTCTGAAGGGTTATGGTTAGGGCTCCCAGTGTTGGCATTTGAGGGAAGCTGTAAGTCCTCCATCAGAGGAAATAGGGGGCCTCCTGCAGCGTTGATGATTTTTTAGCACCCTGCTGCGATCTTAGGCTATTTGTCCCTGCTCTGCATTGAATGGGGTGCATGGTTGCTGTGTTAGAGGTAAGTAGGCTGAAAGATGCTTCGTTCGGGTTCCTGGATAGGGTGGGTCTTAGGGTCTCTCCGGAGTTGTGATCACTATTCGTAGCCGTATGTGGTTAACGTTGCATTAGTATGACAGCATTCTATTTAGAAACCAGAGTCTCTTTCTTGATACACTTTCGGTAGGATGCACTGGTGTGGCGATGCTTACGTTATATGTATGTTGTACTGCAGAGGCTACGACAAGCTTTCGTCTGCGCTGTAACTAAAGCACGATTGCTTTTTGCTTGTTATAGCAATACCGACCACTAGGTGGCAACAGATTCCTCCTACTATGCATATCTGGCAAGGTGTACTGTAGTTGGAGAAAACTTAGAGCTTTGCAGTGGGTCATGAACTACCAGCACTGACCAATGTAGGTGAGGTGTTGTTCACAGTGCTGGGAGGGATAGAGAACCCTGCATGGGTCCATACAAGGTGGAGAATGCCCTTTTACAGAGCTGGCACTGGTTGTGGGGTGGAGCCAACTAGGAATGGTGGGAGAGTCCTGCCTTAGTGCAGGTGGTGGCCTTACAGGGATTGTAGCAGTAGGGACTCTATTATAAGAGGCCATATGCAGGATGCCGTCTGTCCTATGTGGTGCCCCTGTGGTTCTGAGTGGCCTCTTGGTGTATGCGCTGCCGGCTCTGCTGTGCGGGGTGTAGCAGAGCAACAGGGGACAGACCCTGGTAGATGCTGCAGTCATTTCACCAGCACTCTGCAGGTCCAGCTGCCGTGCCTCCGCTGTGAATAGGGTTGCCACCCGACCGGTAAATCACCGGTCTGGCCAGTATTTTTACCGCCCTGGCTGGTGCCGGTATTTTTTTTTTACCGGCCCTATTACAGGCCAGTGTTATTGTCGGGCCCCGGGGACTGCAGCAGGCTGCGACAAAAATGCTGGCCTGTATACTCTGCAGGAGGCAACCCATGATACAGGGCAGCGTCAGTCAGCAGCCAGCAGACTATGCTGATGACGCGCCCCTGTCCAGTGTCCGCGAGAGCACAGGAAGTCTCGCACATGCGCTTTAGCCTCCTGGACTACTAGCGTGTGCGGGCAGCAGAGAGATACAGCCCGCGTGTGTATGGCGGGAGTCAGGACTCAGGAGTGGTAGTACTGACTCGGGACTTGGTCGGACCTTGGACATCGGTGGCTGTACAGGCAGGGGTGAGTCTGGTGGTGAGACCGTGACTGAGAGACAGAGATGTAAAAAGGCTGCAGAGCAGAACAGAAGACTAGTCAATATGGTGGCGAGGAGGGGGCTGCTCGCTGCTTGGGGAGTGGGGACTCGGGAGTCTGGGTCCCAGGGAGTGTGGGACACACATAAGAGCCTGAACGCTGCCTGACTGCAGACATTCAATATAGGAGCACTGGGTGCGTGGGGCTGTAGGAGCACTGGATGGGGCTACTACAGGAGCACTGTTATTGTATGAAGCTATAGGAGCACTGGATGGAGCTATAGGGGCACTGGATGGAGCTATAGGAGCACTAGATGGGGATACTACAGGAGCACTGTTATTGTATGGAGCTACAGGAGCACTGGATGGAGCTATAGGAGCACTGTATGGACTCCTATAGCTCCATACAGTGTTCCTATAGCTCCATACAGTGCTCCTGTAGCTCCATATAGTGCTCCTGTAGCTCCATGCAGTGTTCCTGTAGCTCCATATAGTGCTCTTGTATCTCCATACAGTACTCCTGTAGCTCCATACAGTAATCCTGTAGCTCCATATAGTGCTCCTGTAGTAACCCCATCCAGTGCTCCTGTAGTAGCCCTATCCAATGCGCTTATAGCTCCATACTATGGAGATATAGGAGCACTGGAAGGGGCTGTAGGAGCACTGGATGGGGCTGTAGGAGCACTGGATGGGGCTACAGAAGCACTGAATGGCGCTGTAGGCGCACTGGATGGCAGTATATGGCATACTTGTACGGCATCCAGAGGTCAGGCACAGGCTGCTGTCACTCCTGGTGGTCTGGGGGGTTTCTACAGTAGTCAGTGAGTGACACCAACTTTCCAGGTTGGATCACAACTGTTGCAGGAGGGGCAGTGGGCAGAGCAGTCACACAGAGATGTAGCAGAGCTCTGCTGCAGCCTGCGCCACATTACAGAAAAGTCACACAGAGATGTAGCAGAGCTCTGGGCATCTCCTGTATATAGTGATGTGCGGTCCGAATTTTCAATTGTGGGGAAGGGCACCAAGGGGGGAACTATTACCACTGGAGCTACTGAGGGGGCACTATCACCAGCAGAATGCCGTGATAAGCCACACCCAAGCCACGCCCCCTTTTAACCATGGCCGGTATTTTTTCGTGACAAAGGTGGCAACCCTAGCTGTAAAGCTTCTTTCTCCCGGGGTCAGGGGGTCTCTCTGGCACCCGGGAGTACCTCAACCTGCAGAGGAGTGCTGTGAGCGTCTCGCGCTCTGTCCCTGATGGGGAGCCGCTGGTCCCTCATATGTGGTTCTCTGAGCTGCGTCTAGCTGCCGGAGCTCCCGCTACCAGCGGTATGAGGAGTGGCGTGTGTGGCCTGCTGCTACTCTCTCTGTGGGAGCCTGCAGCGGTCTTTCCAGGTTTGCGGTAGATGAAGTGTGGCTCCCGATTCCCGCTCTCCACATTGTAAACCATGTTAAATCACATTTTTGCTCACATTTGCAGATACGAATTATCTATTCCGTGACCAGGGGAAAATTGCCACATGTCATATTTTGCTGCGGACTCCACACAGACGGCCTCCATTGAAGTCAGTGGAGTCAGTCTAACCTGCAGCCCATACGCAGCTAACATTGTGTATGGCCCGCGGGTACCCGCGTCATTGCTAAGCGACTGCACCGGAAATACAAGCATTAAAAAAGGAAAAAAAACTACAGCACATGACCGACGGACAGAAAGTTCAGGTATGTGGGGTCACCGGCTTCATAGCCCGAATCGGCTGCAGGCCCTTCCGTAATGCGGAATCCGGCCCGCCCGTGTGAAGCCAGCCTAAATTGTATCTTATCCATACAACCTTTCACAAATCTCTACTTTTTTATTTATGGACCTAGGTCGCAGCAAAAAAACAACCCAAGCATCCAGAGCTTCAAGATGCTGAACAAACTAATCAGGACGATGAAGTTGCTGTGTCACAACCTTCAAGGAGCCAAGAGGTATGTTATTATTAGAAGGTTTTCCAGGACTACACTATTGATGACCTGTCCTTAAAAGTAGGTCAACAATAGTTGATCATGGAGGATCCAGGGCTTGGGATCCCCTCCGATTGAAATGCTGTGCTTTGATGAGTGCCACGTCTTCTTCTCAGGCATGTGACATCACGTTCATCGGTCATGGCTAGAGAGCAGCTCAGTCCATTTCACTTGAACTGCAGTACCAGGCACAGGCACTATACAGTGTATGGTGCTGTGCCTGGCATGGACTGAAGTGACAGAGGTTCTTATCCGAGTGTTGCTGTCTCTTCAGTCAGCTGATTGGTAGGGATCCCAAATAGTGGACCCTCACTGATCAACTATTGATGACCTATCCTGAGCACAGAAAAGCCCTTTAATGTTATTGGTCACAGCGTTCATCTGTTGTCCAGGGGGACATCATCTCTGCGGTTATGTAGGGAGTGCTTCATTCCACGTCAGATGATCTAATTTGGGAGAGGGTCCCTGCTCGAATATCTTCAATTTTCAGAATTCTTTACAGAATGTTCTTTGTTCATACACCACCTGTATGAAGTTTTGCAAAGTTCCAGCTTAGGGCGCAGTCACACGGGCGTTTGTAACCAGCGTTTTTCCGCAAGTCTGAAAATTCGCACTAGATAGAACCAATGCTTTTCAATGTGTGCGGTCACATGGGCAAATTTTACATGCGAAAAAACGCCTGTGCTGAAAATTATAGGACACCGGTTCGCAGACCGCATGTAACTGCCTTCTGCGACAAACCGGTGTTCTGTGTATGTGAAACCCCTGGATGCGATAGCATCCAGGGGTTTCACCTTGTGCTTCATGTGGCCGGTGGCAGCAGTGCCAACCCCATTGGGAACAGATAGTGAAGATAGTGATCCTCTGCCATAGCTGTGAGAGCTGTGGAAGAGGAGAAAGATGTTCTCCCATTGAATTCAATGGAGCCGGCAATACAGCCGACTGCATTGAAAGTAATGGTCTGCCAGCCAGCGCTGCAGTGATTTTCGGGGAAGGGCTTAAAATATAAGCCCATCCCCGAAAACCATCCTAAAAATGTGTAAGAAATAAAAAACAATGTATACTCACCTCTCTGCAGCTGCCGGGGCTCAGCCGTGTCCAGCCGCCTCTTCTCCTGCACTGCTCTGAGGAGCTTTCAGCAGGCGGGGATTTAAAATCAGTGCTATCAGTCACCCCCCAGCCGGGGCGGCTGATCTCACACACAGAGTGAAGGGTTAGGCTGCCTGTCCACAGGCGTTGCGGAGATTCACCGCGGCAGCAAGAACCGGCAGACAGATCTCCGCGGTGAGCCTATCTGACAGCCTATATTGTGCTGTGCATATAGAAGAGCTGTGTGTGTAAATGCAGAGCGGATCATGGCACCACACTGTTATAAAAACTGTCTCTGTTACCCATAGCAACCAAACACAGCTGTGCTGTGATTGGTTGCTAAGCCTCTAGCTTAGATGTAATCTGTGCTACAGATGGTGGCTCTAGTACCCTGTTGTCCCACCTCTAGCTTGGATACAAGGTGTGATATGGGTTGGTATGGAAGCCCTAGTACCCAGTTGTACCACCGCTAGCTTGGATACAAGATGTAATAGGGGGCATGGAGGCTCTAGTACCCTGTTCTACCGCCTCTAGCTTAGATACAAGATGAGATGGAGCATGGCGGCTCTAGTATCCTGTTGTACCGACTCTAGCTTGGATAGAAGATGTGATACGGGCAGGCATGGAGGCTCTAGTATCTTGTTGTATCATCTCTAGCTTGGATACAAGATGTGATACAGGTGGGCATGGGAGCTCAAGTAACATGTTGTACCACCTCCAGCTTGAATACAAGGTGTGATATGGGTGGGCATGGATGCTCTAGTTTCTTGTTGTACCACGTCTACCTTGGATACAAGATGTGATGCAGGCGGGCATGGAGACTCTTGGAGCCTTTTGTACCGCCTCTAGCGTGGATACAAGGAGTGATATGGGTGGGCATGCAGGCTCCAGTACCCTGTTGTACCACCTCTAGCTTGATACAGTATGTGATAAGGGCAGGCATGGAGGCTCCAGTATCTTGTTGTACCCCCTTTAGCTTGAATACATGATGTGATACTGGCAGGCATTAAGGCTCTAGTACCCTGTTATACCGCCTCTAGCTTAGACACAAGATGTGATACAGGTGGGCATAGAGGCTCTAGTACCCTGTTTTACTGCCTCTAGCTTAGATACAAGATGTAATATAGGCGGGCATGGAGACTCTAGTACCCTGTTGTACCACCCCTATCTTGGATACAAGGTGTGATATGGGTTGGCATAAGGGCTCTAGTACCCCGATGGGCCACCTCAAGCTTGTATATAAGATGTGATACGGGCGGGCATGGATAATTTAGTATCGTGTTGTACCACCTCTAGCTTAGATACAAGATGTGATACGGGCCACATTACGCTTGTATATAAGATGTGATACAGGTGGACATAGGGGCTCTAGTATCCTGTTGTACCGCCTCTAGCTTGTATATAAGATATGATACAGGTGGGCAAAGATGCTCTAGTATCCTGTTGTACTGCTTCTAACTTGTATATAAGATATGATACGGGTGGGCATGGAGGCTCTAGTACCCTGTTGTACCGCCTCTAGTTTGCATACAATATGTGATAGGGACAGGCATGGAGGCTCTAGTACCCTGTTGTACCACCTCAAGCTTGGATACAAGATGTCATACGGGTAGACATGGAGGCTCTAGTACCCTGTTGTACCACCTCTAGCTTGGATACAATATGTAATAGGGACAGGCATGGAGGCTCTAGTACCCTGTTGTACTGCCTCTAGCTTGCATATAAGATGTGATACTGGTGGGCATGGAGGCTCTAGTACCCTGTTGTACCACCTCTAGCTTGGATACAATATGTAATAGGGACAGGCATGGAGGCTCTAGTACCCTGTTGTACTGCCTCTAGCTTGGATACAAGATGTCATACGGGTAGACATGGAGGCTCTAGTACCCTGTTGTAACGCCTTTAGCTTAAATACAAGATGTGATACAGGCGGGCATGGAGATTCTTGGAGCCTGTTGTACCACCTCTAGCTTGAATACATGATGTGATACGGGCAGGCATGAAAGCTCTAGTATCCTGTTGTACCGCCTCTAGCTTAGACACAAGATGTGATACAGGTGAGCATGGAGGCTCTAGTACCCTTATGGGCCACCTCAAGCTTGGATAAAAGATGTGATACGGGTGGGCATGGAGGCTCTAGTATCCTGTTGTGCCGCCTCTAGCTTAGATACAAGATGTGATACAGGCAGGCATGGAGGCTCTAGTACCCTGTTGGGCCACCTCAAGCTTGTATATAAGATATAATACGGGTGGGCATGGAGGCTCTAGTATCCTGTTGTACCCCTTCTAGCTTGTATATAAGATGTGATACGGGTGGGCATGGAGGCATGGAGGCTCCAGTATCCTGTTGTACCCCTTCTAGCTTGTATATAAGATGTGATACGGGTGGGCATGGAGGCTCTAGTATCCTGTTGTACTGCCTACCAACGGACGGCAGAGGGGAGAACTCATCTCGGGTCATGGCTCTACATAACCTGTGCTGATATATAGAAAGATAATTATTGCTGACCTGTCAGTGCCGTATCCAGTCTCTTGTAGTTACAGGAAATGAACATGACACCGCAGCCTCCGATTGGCTGCAATCAACTGACTACCTGTGGTGGCCGCTGTCACAACAAACACCAGTACTGCAGCGCTGGATCCTATCAGAGTGGTAAGTGTAGCGATGTATTAATTTAGTACAGACAGCCCTATTAGGCCGCGTTCACACATGGCGTTTTTTGTAGAGTTTTTTTTTTATTCAGTTTTTAATTGCCGTTGAAAAACGCCATGTGTGAACACAGCTTTAAAGAGATTCTGTCTGGTAGTTGGACAACCCCTTTAAAAGCAACCAGTCGTCCCCTATAAGCACTATGAAGTTTTGGAGCACATAGGACGGGTCCGGAGGAGTCCGGGGGGTGTTCTGCTTACCTCCCCAGCTCACGGTTCCTGCACCGTAGCCCCTGGAAGTCGGTACGCGGTGTGTATGATTCACCAGTCAGTGTGCGCACATCCTGTTCTCTAAGGGTATGCGCCTGCGCTGACTGAAAAGTCCCACTCACATCCCCGGACTCCTCCGACCTGAACTATGGGCACCATAAGGCCGGCTTCACACGGGTGATACAATCACGCGAGATTTGTGCATTTTGAGACGCACAAATCTGAACCACCACCTTGTGAATGGAGTCATACACATGAGCAATGCGGGAAACAAACCGCGGCATGTTCTATCTGGCTGCGTGATCTCGCATTGCAGCGTCCATTGTTTTTAATGGGGCCGGTGGCAGCAATGGGGGAGAGAACAGCCGCGGCAGAGGATTGAATTCACATGGTGGGGGCGCGATATGGTGGCGGGATTCACGGCCTCGTATCACGCATACCTGTGTGAAGTTAGGCCAACTTAGTTGTGACTTTGGACAGTATTGTGTCTCCCATTACACTGTGCGGCACATGACCTGTACATAGAGACTGGCCTAATGTAAGCAATAATGCACTGCACTACAAAAGTACTGCAGTGCAACGTCATAGCAAACAGAGCTTTTATGGTTCAAGTCCCCCACAGTGACATAAAAAATGAAAGAAAAAAAAAATGGTAAAAAAAGAAGTAAAATTAAATTACCAAAAAAACTCTTTTACGCACTTTCCCCTTTCTATAAACA
Source organism: Eleutherodactylus coqui (assembly GCF_035609145.1). Lineage (NCBI taxonomy): Eukaryota > Metazoa > Chordata > Amphibia > Anura > Eleutherodactylidae > Eleutherodactylus > Eleutherodactylus coqui. Next base: position 106,293,060 of record NC_089847.1, read on the forward strand.
TATATATATATATATATATATATATATATATACCCACATTTCTGGTATCCGTAACGATCTCTACAGTGAATTGAACGCACTATTCATCTTGCAAAAAACGTAAATATAAACCCTAAAAGATGCAGAGGCAAAATGCTCATTTTGTTCATTTTGCCTACCAAAATAACGCCAAGTCAGCGGAAAAATAAAAAAAGTTATGTCTTTCGAAAATTAGAGATGAAAATACCCCAAAAATCATCATGCCTTTATGGCCAAAATAGGCGGAGCGATCAGCTGGGCGGGCTGAACCATCTACTAGCAGCTTATTCGGCTCCAAAGTCCACCGCTCCCAACTCCCTAGCCGTGGATAACACAGTAGGCGTCATCCATGTAGCGCTGCCAAGTCTCACATGTGTGCCGCGAGGTCTTCAGCTGGCGCATGCACAGATGAACTGTCTCTTTGTGGGAATATTCCCGTTACTCGTTGCTCATGCAGCGGTTGTGACCTCACGGCGCACACAAGTGCAAGTGCAAAATAACGCAGCATGTCCTGTTTTGAGGCAATTCCACTGCAAGAACTGCTCATTCTTTCTTTTTTATTATTTTTCACGTTTAAAAACGCACCTACAGTGATGCGAATAGCGCATTTTGAACATGGGAACGTTTCGCAGAAACCTGAAAAACGCAGGTTTACAACTGTGATATATATATACGATTTTCTCTCACCTATATCGCACTGGCCTGTGTAAATACAGTGTAAAGCACGCGCTGCGGAGCGCGGTGTGTAAGGGTATAGTCACACCAAATCTGAGAACCCCGCCAGTTTTGCCGCAGATGTGAGATGTGTTTTTTGGTCACATGGTTTTTACAGGTAAAAGTACTCGCGGTCTTTGATGTGGTTCTCAGCCGCACCCTGACTGCGACACGTGAATACGCTTTACGGACGCTTTTACTCCCGCGCATTTATAGTGACGTATTTTTCGTGACGTTTTTCTGGATTATTTTTCTCCATAAACCCTGCGGCCGGATTTTAGCAGATCAACAGTGAAGTGTGGCGCACCATAAACACTACAGGGATCCTTTGTGGGGGGTTCTTCTTTAGTCGTGCGTTTCTTGGGTCGGTGACTATGTTTGTAATCGCAGCATCCTGCAGGTTTGGCGTTACTGCAGGTCGCCGCATTGTATGTGGTGCGGACATGTCAGCGCTGGGACAGGAAGAACAGACAGGCTCATTAATCTAATCTATCTAGAAGACAAACCTGCCTTGTTGCCCATAGCAACCAATCAGAGCGCAGCTGTCATGTAACTAGAGCCGTTTCAGAAATCAGAGCTGTGCTGTGATTGGTTGCTATGGGCAACAAGGCCAAATTTTTTTTTCAGACAGCTTTGATAAATGAAGGCGAGAGAAGGGTGGTATCGCCAGCATCAGGGGGCAGAAGAGTGGTGGAGGACCTTGGTAGCTCCAGTATCTGGGGGCAGGAGATCGGTGGAGGACCTTGGTAGCGCCAGTATCTGGGGGCAGGAGAGCGGGTGAGGACCCTGGTAGTGCTCGCATCAGGGGGCAGGAGAGCGGTGGAGGACCCTGGTAGTGCTGGCATCAGGGGGCAGGAGAGCGGTGGAGGACCCTGGTAGTGCTGGCATCAAGGTGCAGGAGAGCGGTGGAGGACCCTGGTAGTGACGGTATCTGGGGGCAGGAGAGCGGTGGAGGACTTTGGTAGTGCTGGCATCAGGGAGCAGGAGAGCGGTGGAGGACCCTGGTAGTGACGGTATCTGGGGGCAGGAGAGCGGTGGAGGACCCTGGTAGTGCTGGCATCAGGGAGCAGGAGAGCGGTGGAGGACCCTGGTAGCGCCGGTATCTGAGGTCAGGGGAACAGTAATGTGACGGCTTCTCCTCTTATCTTACAAGATATATGATGTTTAACCCTCGCGATTCTATTGCACTAGCCGTTTTTATTAAGTCCAGGTCTCTGCAGGGTGTTAATGTGAGTGATTATCACATGTTTATGCTATATTGCCCTGCGATATTCCTTGTAGTATTCGCCTACACGAACGCATTACACTGAATCTGTACCTGCAGCGTCATGCGGATCTGATCTTGTGATGGTGAAAATCCCGCATTGTCGTATTTTTTAGGTTTTTGACAGAAATCGTATTACAGAGCCCTCCCCAAGTAGCAACAAACGCGGCTCACACATTGCAGTATGGCGGCATAAGCTGCGTAACGCTGGTCTAAATATGGGGCGCTTCATCAGAACATATAGCCAAATATTGGAGAAAGGGTCATAGTCCGGTTTGGTTGCTGATTTAGCACCGAAATTCCAATTAGAGTCAAATACTGGTGAATGGGGATTTCACTCACAGCGGGAAACAATCTGCCGTGGATTGGAGTCTCGCTGCGGATTTTCACCTTCCCAGCATGCTCTGCAGGTTGTGGATATTTCAAGGCGGATTTTATTCATTTTAATATGAGTGAAATCTGCGCCAAAAGCCTCAGAATTTGTTGTGGATTATTCTGCTGAATTTACGGATTTACGCAATATGTGAGAAATGAGCCTAAAATGTGTATAGAAGCTCCCTGGTTAGAGAGGCCTGCGGCCGGTCCTGCCCACCTGTGAGGGTGTGTGTATGTGCGGTCGGGTGAGGTCACAGGGGTTTCCATAGAATTCTTGTGAGGTCACAGCGGTCTGCAGTTCTAGAAGCAGATAGAACCCGTCCACACAGGCAGTTCCTGCAGCAGCGGCACTACAACAGTCACCGGAGCTCTGCTGCCTCTGCTACACCTCATAACTTCTCCTCAACCGTTGGCTGCGTACATCATCCCTGTCCGGAGGAGCTTCTGGACGCTCTAGGTGGACGTTACGTGGATATAACCGCTGCTGCTCGCTGTTAGCAGCCTACATCATCCCTGTCCGAGAGGAGCTTCTGGACGCTCTAGGTGGATGTTACGTGGATATAACCGCTGTTGCTCGCTGTTATCAGCCCACATCATCCCTGTCCGGAGGAGCTTCTGGGCGCTCTAGGTGGACGTTACGTGGATGTAACCGCTGCTGCTCGCTGTTAGCAGCCTACATCATCCCTGTCTGAGAGGAGCTTCTGGACGCTGCAGGTGGACGTTACGTGGATATACCCGCTGCTGCTCGCTGTTATCAGCCTACATCATCTCTGTCCGAGAGGAGCTTCTGGACGCTCTAGGTGGACGTTACGTGGATGTAACCGCTGCTGCTCGCTGTTAGCAGCCTACATCATCTCTGTCCGAGAGGAGCTTCTGGACGCTCTAGATAGACGTCACGTGGATGTAACCGCTGCTGTTCACTGTTATCAGCCTACATCATCCCTGTCCGAGAAGAGTTTCTGGACGCTCTAGATAGACGTCACGTGGATATAACCGCTGCTGCTCGCTGTTAGCAGCCTACATCATCTCTGTCCGAGAGGAGTTTCTGGACGCTCTAGATAGACGTCACGTGGATATAACCGCTGCTGCTTGCTGTTAGCAGCCTGCATCATCTCTGTCCGAGAGGAGCTTCTGGACGCTGCAGGTGGACGTTACGTGGATATAACCGCTGTTGCTCGCTGTTAGCAGCCTTCATCATCCCTGTCTGAGAGGAGCTTCTGGACGCTGGAGGTGGACGTTACGTGGATATAACCGCTGCTGCTCACTGTTAGCAGCCTTCATCATCCCTGTCCGAGAGGAGCTTCTGGCTGCTCACAGATAAGTGTCACATCTCTCTGGGTTTCCATGTTTATATACTGAGCCGGTGATTGTTAGATATCATGGGGAACCCTTTTATATGAGGGGATTGTATTCTCAGCCGCTCGCTAGAGAACATCTAATAGACAAGTCCTTCCTTTATACTGCAGGCGCATTTTTTTTGTGTGTCTTTTTGATGCGCTTTGCTGCTAAACTGCTGTGAAAAATCATTTTTTTAAAACCCCTTAAGGACCACTTTTTCTGGATTTTACCCGTATGGTGATTTTACTCCCCTATTTTTTGTTTGTTTTCTTTAGCTACCAAAATGATTTTGCTGCATTTTTCTTTCTATGACATATAGGGCCATTTTTTATTTAATTTTTATTTATTTTTTTTTTTTTAAATATCTAGTAATAAGCTAAAAAATGTTGTTTTTTTAAATAATAGTTGTTTATTTGTAAAATTAGAACATTTACACTAAAATAAAGTAGGGAATGGGTTCCTCATTTCGGTTTCGCTGTATAGATATATAATTTGTATAGTTTTAGATTACAGGGCGCAAATAGCGCTGATTTTGGCTGGCGTCGGTGTTGAGTCGTTTTATTTAATATATATTTAATTCTGTATTTATTTATTTTTACATCAAACACCTCCTGGGGGGTCATTTATATTGCCTCTTTTCTATTTCACACTTTCCCACTATAGCTGAAGCATCCATATCAGCCCCAGTTAGGGCCCATGTCCACGGGCGTTTTCCCACCACGAATTCCGCATGCATTGCACGCATGAGTGATATGCATAGAATGGAGGCAATGAAAGTATATGGGCTTCCATTGCGCCATACCCACCTGTGTGTGGGCACTGCCTATCGATACGCAAGGGAAATAAATTGCAGCATGCACTATCTCTCTGTGTGTCATATGCAGCCCTTGTTTGGGCTGTGTATCAATACGCTGTCCATACACAATACATTGATACAGGCAGCGTTTCCATACACATCCCTGCGCTGTTCAGAGCAGGGAATGAAAAAGAGAAAATCAGACTGCGCATGTGCGTGACGACAGATTCCCAGGCATGCGCAGCCATACACAGCCCATAAAAGGTCTCTGCCGGAGGACTGTATTGGCTATATATGTGTACAACACTGAGTGTTTTATATATATACCCGTGGACATGAGCCCTTAAAGGGGAGACATCCCCCTATAGTGACAATAGTGTGGAGGAGGGGAAGAAAAATGGATGGAGCGCCCCCGGGGAAGAGGAAATGGGATGAAAATGGAAGTGGGACTGCTTGATCTCGGGTGTTTTGTCAAAAAAACTCAGTTTTTTTTCATTTAAAACCAGCTTGTATCCGCGTCTGGGGGTTTGGGAACGTCTTCCTCAGTACTTGCTGGGGTGACACGATACAACACATTCATATATGGTGTAGAGTCACAGTGGAGTAAAAGGTGACGTGGACAGTAGTTGATAGTGTGATATACCAGGCGCTTTTACGCCACGCAGGAAAGATAGTCCTGAAACTATCTTTCCCGGCCGGAATATAGCCACTGCCATAGACTCCTATGGGAGCCAATGACAGCTGCCGGAGAGGGGAGGTGGGAGGGAGTTTAGCAGCGTGACTGCTGAACTCTCTCCTCCTCTTTGCCCCTCGCCAGTTGTTTGCAATGGGAGGGAGCGGGGCGGGGACGGAGCTAAGCACCACCCCTCCTATTGCTGGCGGCCAACAAGGGACGGAGAGGGGGCGGGAGCTTGGCACACTAGCTCCTGCCCCGTCCCGCCTCCTCCCTTTGCAGACAGTCGGTGAGGGGAAGGGAAGGGTGAGAACAGCTTAGCAGAGCTAAACTGTCTTCTTCCCCTGCCCAACGGCATTGCGGCTTCAGCGTATATGCACTGGGCTCAGGCCGTCTGAACGGGCGCACAAACGTTAGATTTCTGTGCCCGTTCACATGTTTTTATGGCGCCGGTGGGCACACGTCAAAACACCAACGACCGTGTGAAAGAGCCCTCATAGTAATAAAACCAATAGTAGCGATAATGGCAATAGAGACTATCAAATAAAATGAGTCTTGGCATAACGTTAGTCCCTGCATGGCAGCTATAGGGCAAAAGAAAATGTACATTTAAAAGACGATATAACTAACTGTATATACCGTATTTTTTGCTTTATAAGGCCTTAGTCACAGGGGTGTTTTCTCCTGCGATTTGCGGATCGCATGACGGATGCGCATCCGCAAATCGCGTGACCGAGGCCGAAAAATCGCCCAAATGACTGAGCCCTAAGGGTGCATTCAGATGAGTGTGTGCGTGTGCCATACATAGGTACGCACAAAGCACGCACCCACATATGTGCACAAACACGCGTGAATGCAGGTCCGTGTAGCATTGCTTTCAATGGAACACATAGGATGCCGGCAACCCCTGCAGTGATTTTCAGAGAAGGGTTTGAAATATAAGCCCTCCCCTGAAAATCAGCCATGGTTTCTCTTTAAGGAAAAAAATAATAATATATACATATATAGGCTGAAGAATTCCTCTGCCACAGCTCTTCCTGATTGGTTGAGCGCTTTGACCAATCACAGCTATAATATATATATTTTAATTTTTTTTTTCTGCATCTAGGGCTCATTTAAGGGCTTTGACTAAGATTTCATATTGTCAAAGTTGCATCCATTTGCACGAAAACAGCATTTTTGTGCGAATCAAAAAAACGTTGTCCTATTTTTTTGCAGGGGCGAATTGTTCACTAGTAAAAAATGGATATGTGACCACATTCATTAGAAAGCATTTGTTCTATGGATGCGGGGAAAAACGCTCCTCTGACTGAGCCCTAAAAATCTATATATTTTGGAAGACGTTTTTCCATGAAATAGATCTTAAAAGACGCCCGCAGTGCAATTGGCTGTGTGTGTGGGAAAAAAAGGATGTCTGTGGTGCGATTGGCTGTGTGTGGCAAAAAGAAAAAAAGATGCCCGCAGTGCGATTGGCTGTGTGTGTAAAAAAAAGGATGTCTGTTGTGCGATTGGCTGTGTGGGGCAAAAAGAAAAAAAACATGCCCACAGTGCGATTGGCTGTGTGTGGCAAAAAGAAAAAAAAAACATGCCCGCAGTGCGATTGGCTGTGTGTGTAAAAAAAAGGATGTCTGTTGTGCGATTGGCTGTGTGGGGCAAAAAGAAAAAAAACATGCCCACAGTGCGATTGGCTGTGTGTGGCAAAAAAAAAAAAAAAAAAAGATGCCCGCAGTGCGATTGGCTGTGTGTGGCAAAAAGAAAAAAAAAAAAAGATGCCCGCAGTGCGATTGGCTGTGTGTGGCAAAAAGAAAAAAAAAAGATGCCCGCTGTGCGATTGGCTGTGTGTGGAAAAAAAAGTATGTCTGTGGTGCGATTGGCTGTGTGTGGCAAAAAGAAAAAAAAAAAAAGATGCCCGCAGTGCGATTGGCTGTGTGTGGCAAAAAAAGGATGTCTGTGGTGCGATTGGCTGTGTGTGGCAAAAAGAAAAAAAAAAGATGCCCGCAGTACGATTGGCTGTGTGTGGAAAAAAAAAGGATGTCTGTGGTGCGATTGGCTGTGTGTGGCAAAAAGAAAGAAGAAAAAAAGATGCCCGCAGTGCGATTGGCTGTGTGTGGCAAAAAGAAAAAAAAAAAAAGATGCCCGCAGTGCGATTGGCTGTGTGTGGCAAAAAGAAAAAAAAAAGATGCCCGCAGTACGATTGGCTGTGTGTGGAAAAAAAAGGATGTCTGTGGTGCGATTGGCTGTGTGTGGCAAAAAGAGAAAAAAAAAAAGATGCCCGCAGTGCGATTGGCTGTGTGTGGCAAAAAGAAAAAAAAAAGGTGCCTGCAGTGCGATTGGCTGTGTGTGGAAAAAAAAGGATGTCTGTGGTACGATTGGCTGTGTGTGGGAAAAAGAAAAAAAAAAAAAAGATGCCCACAGTGCGATTGGCTGTGTGTGGCAAAAAGAAAAAAAAGATGCCCGCAGTGCGATTGGCTGTGTGTGGCAAAAAGAAAAAAAAAAGATACCCGCAGTGCGATTGGCTGTGTGTGGAAAAAAAAGGATGTCTGTGGTGCGATTGGCTGTGTGTGGCAAAAAGAAAAAAAAAAAAAGATGCCCGCAGTGCGATTGGCTGTGTGTGGAAAAAAAAGGATGTCTGTGGTGCGATTGGCTGTGTGGGGCAAAAAGAAAAAAAAAAAAGATGCCCGCAGTGCGATTGGCTGTGTGTGGCAAAAAGAAAAAAAAAAGATGCCCGCTGTGCGATTGGCTGTGTGTGGAAAAAAAAGGATGTCTGTGGTGCGATTGGCTGTGTGTGGCAAAAAGAAAAAAAAAAAAAGATGCCCGCAGTGCGATTGGCTGTGTGTGGCAAAAAGAAAAAAAAAAGATGCCCGCAGTACGATTGGCTGTGTGTGGGAAAAAAAAGGATGTCTGTGGTGCGATTGGCTGTGTGTGGCAAAAAGAGAAAAAAAAAAAGATGCCCGCAGTGCGATTGGCTGTGTGTGGCAAAAAGAAAAAAAAAAGATGCCCGCAGTGCGATTGGCTGTGTGTGGAAAAAAAAGGATGTCTGTGGTGCGATTGGCTATGTGGGGCAAAATAAAAAAAAAAAACATGCCGCAGTGCGATTGGCAGTGTGTGTAAAAGAAAGGGTGTCTGTGGTGCGATTGGCTGTGTGTGGCAAAAAGAAAAAAAAAAAAAGATGCCCGCAGTGCGATTGTCTGTGTGTGGCAAAAAGAAAAAAAAAAGATGCCCGCTGTGCGATTGGCTGTGTGTGGAAAAAAAAGGATGTCTGTGGTGCGATTGGCTGTGTGTGGCAAAAAGAAAAAAAAAAAAAGATGCCCGCAGTGCGATTGGCTGTGTGTGGCAAAAAGAAAAAAAAAAGATGCCCGCAGTGCGATTGGCTGTGTGTGGAAAAAAAAGGATGTCTGTGGTGCGATTGGCTGTGTGGGGCAAAAAGAAAAAAAAAAAAGATGCCCGCAGTGCGATTGGCTGTGTGTGGCAAAAAGAAAAAAAAAAGATGCCCGCTGTGCGATTGGCTGTGTGTGGAAAAAAAAGGATGTCTGTGGTGCGATTGGCTGTGTGTGGCAAAAAGGAAAAAAAAAAAAGATGCCCGCAGTGCGATTGGCTGTGTGTGGAAAAAAAAGGATGTCTGTGGTGCGATTGGCTGTGTGGGGCAAAATAAAAAAAAAAACATGCCGCAGTGCGATTGGCAGTGTGTGAAAAAGAAAGGGTGTCTGTGATGCGATTGGCTGTGTGTGGCTAAAAGCAAAAAAAAAAAAAGATGCCCGCAGTGCAATTGGCTGTGTGTGGCAAAAAGCAAAAAAAAAAAAAAGATGCCCACAGTGCGATTGGCTGTGTGTGGCAAAAAGAAAAAAAAACAAACATGCACGCAGTGCGATTGGCTGTGTGTGGCAAAAAGGAAAAGAAAAAAAAAACATGCCCGCAGTGCGATTAGCTGTGTGTGGAAGAAAAAGGATGTCTGTTGTGCGATTGGCTGTGTGTGGCAAAAAGAAAAAAAACATGCCCGCAGTGTGATTGGCTGTGTGTGGCAAAAAGAAAAAAAAGATGCCCGCAGTGCGATTGGCTGTGTGTGGCAAAAAGAAAAAAAAAAAAAGATGCCCGCAGTGCGATTGGCTGTGTGTGGCAAAAAGAAAAAAAAGATGCCCGCAGTGCGATTGGCTGTGTGTGGCAAAAAGAAAAAAAAAAGATGCCCGCAGTGCGATTGGCTGTGTGTGGAAAAAAAAGGATGTCTGTGGTGCGATAGGCTGTGTGTGGCAAAAAGAAAAGAAAAAAAAATGCCCGCAGTGCGATTGGCTGTGTGTGGCAAAAAGAAAAAAAAAAGATGCCTGTAGTGCGATTGGCTGTGTGTGGAAAAAAAAAGGATGTCTGTGGTGCGATTGGCTGTGTGTGGCAAAAAAAAAAAAAAAAGATGCCCGCAGTGCGATTGGCTGTGTGTAGAAAAAAAAGGATGTCTGTGGTGCGATAGGCTGTGTGTGGCAAAAAGAAAAGAAAAAAAAATGCCCGCAGTGCGATTGGCTGTGTGTGGCAAAAAGAAAAAAAAAAAGATGCCTGCAGTGCGATTGGCTGTGTGTGGAAAAAAAAGGATGTCTGTGGTGCGATTGGCTGTGTGTGGCAAAAAGAAAAAAAAAACTAAGATGCCCACAGTGCGATTGGCTGTGTGTGGCAAAAAGAAAAAAAAGATGCCCGCAGTGCGATTGGCTGTGTGTGGCAAAAAGAAAAAAAACATGCCCGCAGTGTGATTGGCTGTGTGTGGCAAAAAGAAAAAAAAAAGATGCCCGCAGTGCGATTGGCTGTGTGTGGAAAAAAAAGGATGTCTGTGGTGCGATTGGCTGTGTGGGGCAAAAAGAAAAAAAAAAAAAGATGCCCGCAGTGCGATTGGCTGTGTGTGGAAAAAAAAGGATGTCTGTGGTGCGATTGGCTGTGTGGGGCAAAAAATAAATAAACATGCTGCAGTGCGATTGGCTGTGTGTGTAAAAGAAAGGGTGTCTGTGATGCGATTGGCTGTGTGTGGCAAAAAGCAAAAAAATAAAAAGATGCCCGCAGTGCGATTGGCTGTGTGGCAAAAAGCAAAAAAAAAAAAAGATGCCCGCAGTGCGATTGGCTGTGTGTGGCAAAAAGAAAAAAAAAAGATACCCGCAGTGCGATTGGCTGTGTGTGGGAAAAAAAGGATGTCTGTGGTGTGATTGGCTGTTTGTGGCAAAAAGAAAAAAAAAAAAAGATGCCCGCAGTGCGATTGGCTGTGTGTGGCAAAAAGAAAAAAAACATGCCCGCAGTGTGATTGACTGTGTGTGGCAAAAAGAAAAAAAAGATGCCCGCAGTGCGATTGGCTATGTGTGGCAAAAAGAAAAAAAAAAAGATGCCCGCAGTGCGATTGGCTGTGTGTGGCAAAAAGAATAAAAAAAGATGCCCGCAGTGCAATTGGCTATGTGTGGAAAAAAAAGGATGTCTGTGGTGTGATTGGCTGTTTGTGGCAAAAAGAAAAAAAAAAAAAAGATGCCCACAGTGC